>NC_079490.1:127842307-128151448 GCF_020520425.1 Spinacia oleracea | reverse complement strand
GATGATATATTATTTGGTGCAACTAACGAAATTTTATGCAAGGAATTTGCAAATTTAATGAGCAGTGAATTTGAAATGAGTATGATGGGGGAACTAAATTTCTTCCTCGGTTTGCAAATCAAACAAACCAAAAAAGGAATCATGATCCACCAACAGAAATACGTGAAAGAACTCCTCAAAAAGTATGAAATGGAAACTGCCAAAGTGAATCACACACCTATGGGAACAACCACAAGATTAGACGAAGATCCCAGAGGAACAAGTGTGAATCAAACAAGATACAGAGGAATGATTGGATCCCTGCTCTACCTAACTGCAAGTAGACCTGACATTTCATTTAGTGTAGGCTTATGCGCAAGGTTCCAGTCAAACCCAAAGGAGTCTCACATGACTGCTGTAAAGAGGATTCTCAGATACCTCAAAGGAACAGACGATTTATGTTTGTTCTATCCAAGAAGTGGAACATTCGACTTAAGAGGATATGCTGATGCTGATTATGCTGGTGATCTGGTAAATCGTAAAAGCACATCAGGTATGGTTCAATTCTTAGGTCCCTGCATGGTTTCTTGGGGTTCCAAGAAACAAAACACTGTTGCTTTATCCACAGCTGAAGCTGAGTACGTAGCTGCTGCTGCATGCTGCTCTCAAATCCTTTGGATAAAACAACAGTTAAGGGATTTTGGTATCATATATGACTGTGTTCCTATTTATTGTGATAATACTAGTGCAATATGTATTTCTAAAGATCCAGTTCACCATTCCAGGGTCAAGCATATACATATTAGACACCACTTTCTTAAAGATAATGTAGAAAAAGGTTTAATTAAGTTGGATTTTTGTCAAACAGAAAATCAAATTGCAGATATCTTGACTAAACCTTTAAGCAGAGAGAAGCACGAGAAAATGAGATTGGAACTGGGAATGATCAAGCTAAGATAAGGAAGCAGGAAGATCCTCTAAAGGTATAAACTTTAATATTAAATGCCTGGCCTTAATATTATATTCATAATTTTACGTGCGAAAGCATAGCTGAAGTTTACCATCGTTAGGGATCGACCTACATAATGAAAGTGCATAATACATGATTAAATAAATGAATCAATAATACGAGATGCAAAAATAAGCTGTTCCACAACCAGGTTTACCGTTATAATTTTTCCTGTATTCTCTCCAATTTTTCAGTTATCATTTATTTTTATTTTTATCTTTATCTTTTTTTTTCCTCGAAATTTTTTCTTTCCGAATTTTTTTTTGTTTATCTTCCACATACATAAACCTCACAAATTTATTTCTTAATCCTCAAATTCTTCCTGTTCCCAACATCTAAGAAAACAATGGAAACAATCCCAATGGATCTCAACTACTCAACCCCCACACCAACAAATACACGTTTATCCCAGCCCCGACGGTCGCCCACACATCAACCACCCCTCCTGCTCAGGTCGCCAAAGAAAACAAAGAGGACCACCACCGACCCGCGAAGAATCCGCGGCAGTCGGGTGGTGTGGTTATTGCAAAAAAAAAAAAAGAAGAAAAAAAAAGAAAAAAAAAAGAATTACGGATTGTTCTAAGGGGGAATTTACCTTATTCCGGTTGATGATGCAAATTTGATGACGAGGTTTGCAATTAATATTGAGGATTCATGGGTTATGTACTATATTAAAGGGAAAACGTTGTTATACCCAAAAAAAAAAAAAAAAAGGTTAACAACGTGGTTCCTAGGGTGAACAGCTCTCTGTTTGTTGAAATTCTTGTGAGGATGAGGATGATGAGGGGGAACAAGGTGAGGAGGATATTATAAAGGAAAAGGAACAGGCATCCAAAGTCCCTCAACCCATTGATGTTGTTCCTAAGACTAAACCCTTCACCCTTAAACCTGATCCGCTACTTTGATTGTTACCTTGGTTTTTTATTTGTTTGGAACAATTTTTTTTCTCTATTTTATTTTTTATGTAACCCTCAGTTTGGGTGACATCATCATTATTTTTATTTTTAGAACATGTGGAACCTAAAGCTTGCATCTCTAAAACTTGGTTGATTTCTTTTGTTATATATTATGTTTACAATTAATTATGCATATATGTTGAGACTTGACTTTGAGGCTAACTTAGTTTGCCAAACGTTGATCGTGGGGCGCTATGAATATTATATTTTTGCCTTGTATTTTTTTTCTTTTTGTTAATGCCAACAGGGGGAAAAGAATGCAAACCTTTTTAACTTGATCTTACCTGTCTCCATGTCCCTCATTGCCTCACTTCTCGCTGCTGTAAGATTTTATTTTATTTTAAGTTTTCAATTTGTTTCACTTTTATTTTTCCCGTAATTTTTCATTTCTATTTTTTTCTTTTGTTTTGAAAACTTGTTTAGGATTGCAAATAAGTTGATTTTGGTAAAAGTTTGCTTATGTTGTCATCACCAAAAGGGGGAATATTGTTGATTCTGAGTTTTGATGATGACAACGCAAACTTCCTAATCGTTGGTTAAGTGTGTTTTTGTATTGCTAAGTTAGGGAGTGCCTGAGTGGGACAAACTAAGCATGTGGAACAAACACTAAGCAATGCAGGGAATTCCTAACGAATCGATCAAGTCTGCAAATGAAGGCTGTTCCCAAGACAGCTGTTCCCAAGACGGCTGTTCCCAAGACGGCTGTTCCCAAGACGGCTGTTCCCAAGACGGTTGTTCCCAAGATGGTTGTTCCCAAGACAGCTGTTCCCGAGATGGCTGTTCCCAAGACAGCTGTTCCCAAAGACGGCTGTTCCTAAAGAAGGCTGATCCTCAACGGCTGATCCTAAGCAAGTTATTAAGGTGTTCCTCATATATTATAAGGATCATCAATGTTCCGGAGAAGGAACAATGCATGAAGCGTTCAAGCGAAGCTTCAAAAGGTGCCAACATAGAAGCTACAACATATGAGTTTATGTTTAGATTTTATGTAAGTATTTTAATAACGTTTATGCATAATATGGAACAAAAGGAACACGTGTGTTTTAATATGTTTGAGAAAATAGTTTTTGTAAATAAAATAAAGTTTTATAAAGGAAAATCTTTTGGAAAATAAATAAAACGATTTTGAGAAAATCAACATTGGATTCTGATTTAGAATTCCTTGTTTTCCAAGAAAAGGTTTTTACTTGTTCCTAAAACTACTCCCACTATTTTCTCTAAAATTGAACGTGTTAAAAGTGGTTTGAAGAAGTCTCCCTGTTTCTCTCAATCAACGTGCACGTTACTGCTCCCAGTAACTGTTAGTGGCCGTTGAGGGGAACATGGGAAACTGACCAAGAAAGTTCTTCTATAAAAGGAAAAGGTTTTTCATTTCTCAAATCACAACTGACAACGAGCAATATTTCTAAAGAACTTAAGAGTTTTTATCAAAAGTCAGTTTGCAAAAGAGCGTGTTCCTAAAGTTCCTTTATTGTACATAAGCTTCATTGAATACTAGAGTTTTCATAATTCGAGTTGTAATTGTGGGGTTAAGGATCGAGTGATCCTTGAGTTGTGGGGTTAAAGATCAAGTGATCCTTGAGTTTTGAGTGTGAGGGTTGAGTGATCCTTAAAGTGACTTAGAGTCAAGTCAGTAAGAGAGTGTGAAAGGAGCAAGCACTGTAATCAAAGGGGATTACAGTGGGGAACTCGTGTTCAAGTGGAACTCGAGTTATTGAGTGTGTTGTATTCGAGCGATTACAATATATAAAAGAGTTTGAGGTTTTCCCTTCTTGATAAGGATCAAGAAGTTTCCTCATTTTTCACATTCTTCGTATTAATTTGATAGCTGTTCCTTTAATTTCTAAATTCCGCAAAGGAACACCCTAAGTTCAACGAAACAATTCACCCCCCCCCCCCCCTCTTGTCAGTGTTCCTACCGGAATATCACAATTCATTTAATCTGGTGATATGTTACATGCCAAAGTCGTGACCTTATAGGTTCACTCAAGAGTAAGCTGTGAGCATAATATAGATTAGAACTCACTGATCGGAAGCATTGCTCCAGCCAGCTGTTCGCAATTAATCTGAACCTTGGTATTGGACTAATGCACCTTGGGTGAAGGACATATTTCCTTTAGTTTTCCACTTGTCATCATTCAAACAAGTGTGCATTCCAATTCCTTTGTCTCTTAGTGTTACTTACTGAACATAAGGTAAGATCCAAGCCATCCTTATTAGGTCCAGAAGTGTTTCTCGAATTACTGAGTTCAACTGTTAAAAATTTACAAAAGGTTAAGCCTTAACCATTCTGAGCATGGCCATGCATTTTCACAGTATCTAACTCTTCTCAGGCCTTGTACAACAACAACACCATATCCTATCAAAGATAGGAGGATAATCCCTTCTTGTAACTTATGAACAACTTACTTTGATTCAAGTACACCCAATAACTGCTTTTATAGTCTCCTTTTACGATGCAACGTTTAGCGAGCATCAAAGCGAACTTATTTTCAAACAAGCAGCCATAACTACTCAGGTTTTGAGGAATAGGTTCTAATTACCATTAATGAGAACTACTAGTGACATGAGTTTAATCTCTTAAAGTGTTCTCATGGTTAATCCGATACAAGATCCAATAAGTATCTATGCAAAAGATTTCTAACATAACATGTCCATCTAGTTCAAGAAACTGAACTATAAATCTACTTGCAATCTAATCTTCATTAGTCATTGGTCGTCCAACCTTTCAATGACCTGGATTAGGGATCCCTTGTGACTTCAATATTCAAGTTCACTTATGGGTGTTTGTTTGTCAAAGAATCCATCTTGACATCCCATTTGAATGGTTTGAATCACTTGGACTTTCTCATTTAATACTAAACCAAGATTAAATGAATATGAAATACAATTTCATAAATGATAAATGTTTAAACCCAATGCTTACCAATTTGTGGGCCTCCAACCCAAAATCAAGCATTTTATGTTTTACAGATATAGGCCTTTCACCCAATACTTAAAACATTCATGGAACTCAAACTTGATTCCATTTCTGCATATGAATGTTGTATCTCATTTGATGCAGAGGTTTAGTTTATCATACTTTGCTATTCTTAGCATCTTTTCTATCGAAAGCCTTTCGATGTAAGATGAAAAAGATCTTTGAATATGTTTATACAATTATCTAGTCTTTCATTGAGTTTAGAATGATAATCATATTTAAAATAAAAAATCATCCAGATAGAAGACTTGTGATCAATTTGAGTTCATTGAAGAACTCCCACTAGAAACAATTCCCTTTCATTGCTTCTTAGGCAATAATGAATTCATTTCAATTATGTAGAATTGGCAAATGATGCTATTCTTTTGGAATATTCCAACCAGTTCACAGATATGTGGGAGTTACATCTTTCAACAGAGAACTTGAAAACTAATCATTGATTCAGTTTCCCATGCATCACATATTGTTTAGAACCTATGTTACCACCTTTTCATCACGACGCCTAATTGCCCGTGTATGTTTGTGGTTTGCCTAACAACACGATTCAACTTTTTCTTAGGCAAATGCATGTAGCATCAAAACTTTAGTTCATCTTCACTTCCTCTTATCAAGTGCTCATCCTACATATCCAAATGTATTGGATGTTCTTGATATTGTTCTAATGATATTTGGTCTAGAACAATAGAGATTGGTATAAACTTTTCATAATCCAACACTTACGAGTTATCTTGGCGATCTATATATCACACTGTACATGATTGACTGTAATGCAAAAACCATTCGCATTTTAAAATCTCCATGTAACTTTAGCTTATTTAGTTTCACGAGATACCGAATTTTGCTAACATCTTGGCATTTTCATGTGATATAAAGTGAAGGATCCTCTACAAGGTCCTTCATGTTTTAACTTTAGTAATAACAGCCTAACTTTATACTTATAAATTAGCTAAAACATTCATTACTTAGATTTACTCATACGGGCTAGGAGTCTCTTTGTCTTGATTTAGTAATTACTTTTACAGAATCCAAACAAAGTTTTAGATCTTATCGAATAGATATTTAACCCAGTATGTTCTAAGTTTCGCCATGGTTCTAATATTGACAAATACTTTCAAATCTAAGAATTTATATTTTGAAGATGGTCCCTGGTCATAAGTTTTATATAAAGGTGGACGCATAGAAAACGCTAGACGACTAGAATGCAAAATGACTAGTAGTTCTGTTTCTTGAACTATGTGGACATGACAATGTCCCAATCATTTGCATAGATACTTACTTGAGAAGATTAGTATCGGACAGACCTATGAAACTTTACTGTAAGAGATGAAAATTTGTCATAAGTAAATTACATTACATTATTAGACACTAATCCTCAATACCTGAGTGATTTGAGATTACTTGTTTGAGAACTGGTTACTTTGACGTTGTCAAGCGTCGCACCGTAAAAGGAGACTACAACGGCCACGCTCAAGTAATCACCTATCAAACGAAGTCTAACCTCAAGATCACAAGATTGGGATTGTCCTCCCATAAATCGGGATAAGATGTTGAAAGTTGTACAAGGCCACTCGGAGAGCTAGAAACTGAAAAAAATGCATGGCCGTGCTCAGATGAATCATAGGTTATGTTTATCTGTTTATTTGATCAGTTGAACTCTGAAACCGAGAAATACCTCTGGACATAATAAGGGTGACTACTCTTACCTTATATACATGAGCAAGCATCAAGCGACAAAGGAATTAAGCAATGCACACTTGTCCCTAAGGACAAGTGGGAGACTGAAGGAAATAATTCCCTTGGTCCAAGTATGCATTCAATGCTAAGTCTAATAAATGCGGTTCAATATTAATTAATTATGCAAGTTAATAATTCAGTGAGATCAAGTGAGTTGTATGCCTAACTAGATGTCGCTTCAGTTCAAGTGGAATTAAATAATATTAATCCACAGCTTACTCTTGACTGATCGAACCCGTAGGATCACACAAAATAGTACGTGAACGGATCAAGTATTTAAGTGAATTAAATACTCTGTTTATGAACATTCGGAAACGACGGATCTAGGTTCCAGTGGGAGCTGAAATCGTCAAAAGGCAAAATATAGAATGCTCCGGAAATGATGATATTGCCGGAAACGGAAATATGGATCATGACGGAAATATAAATATTATCCAAGTCGTAGATGTTGCCGGAAACGGAAACATGGTAGGTAGAGGAAAATATTATCAGAAATAGAAATATTGCCGGAATCGGAAATATTTTCGGAAACGGAAATATTACCGGAATCGAAAATATTGTCGGAACTGGAAATAAATTCCGGAATCGGAAAATTAAATATTTGTTCGAATCGGAAATAAATTCCGGAATTGGAAATATTAAATATTTGTTCGAATCGGAAACGAATTTCTGAATCGAAAAACAAACCGGAAGCGCGACGTGCGAACGATCGACGAACGAGCTTGCAAGACGCAAGGCCCAGCGCAAAGCCAGGCCCAGCGCCCAGCAAGCCCGCGCTCGCAAAGCAGGCCGAGCAAAGCAGGCCAAGCAAAGCAGCGCCCAAGTGGGTCGCGTGCTTGCTGCCAGCGCCCTTTGGCCAACCAAGCAAACAGGAGCGCCCACTCGTGGGCTTGCGTACTGCGTGGCTGCGGGCTATGCGTGATACACGGCCATTACCTTGGCCGGTTAGGATTACTTCGTTGTCAAGTAATCGTGTTTTCCTAAATCTACTCAAATTAGATATTTTAGTTAAATCTGAAATACTTAGGTGTTTGATTAAACCTAAAATTCTAATGATATTATTTAACTAGAATCCTAATGGATTTAGAATTCAAACTCAATTATTTCCACCCTATAAATATGTGGTTCATAATCACAATTTATAATGCAATTCAATAAGTATTCACATACATTAAGTTCAAGAGAAAATTTAATATGTTCCTAACATAATAATAAGTTTCCCGAGTGCACATAAAACCTTAGATAATATTCTAGTTAATTGAATCTGAGGCGGATCTGAACGTGTTGTGGACTATCTACAGAGGGGCGACATTTGGATTCCTAAACTTGTTCGTGTTAGGTTCGGGAGCAGCTAGGGAAGGCACGCATCACATTGTATGTATCCTAATTATGCTAATTGACTATGTGGAAATTAATTTGGATTCCTAGCTTTATGATTTTTCCGCATGAATTATATTGTTTATATTTTTCATAACTTAACAGCCTGATCACCGATGCTTTCCCCATGTCGCAACCAGCATGTATAACTCTTAAAAATTCCAAATTTAAGCAAATCCAACTCTATTTCATCTCTACATTTTCTCCTTTTGTTGTTACATTTCACACATGGACAAGGCACCACATCTTTGACATTTTTTGTGAAAAATCAATCTCTAAAAATGGTTTCACACCAATCTTATACCTAGGGTCATTTTTTTTGCACTGCATCCACTCACGACTCTTTGAATCCATAATGTCTTATTTAATTATCATAGAATAAAAAAATAAAAAAATAAGGTAATTATAGCTCATAAGTGGAAATCATATATATATACAACACACTACATGCGATCAACCAAGTACCAATTTGAAATCAACCAAATATCAATTTGCAATCAACAGAGTACTAAATATCATGAAATAAAACATCTCAACAAACACAGAAGACATTATACGTTGTATTCTACTTTTCTTATCTCGTGAGATTGACGTTGCATTTACTTTGTTTTCAGTCGTGTGACATGTAAACTTTAATTGCATAGCTACTGGATCTAGTGATAAATCAGTTCAATTATTGGAGACTAAAAGTGGGGAGTTTGTCAAGATTTTTATTGATCACAGGGGTATGATATTGTTTATGGCAATGTCCCCTGATTGTTTGTCGTTTTTTAAAGCCCATGGATGTTTATGTTTCCATTTTAGTGTTATGTTTTTCCATTTTTTCTATATTTATATCCAGTTATTGATAACTAATCATCCAACTCTAAGCAAGTTTTCAGACCAGCTAAAAGAGATCACAAATGGCTTATGGTTTGTTTTACTATGTCAGCCACCAGTTCTTTAACGAACAACAAAATTCCCACCTAACTCATGTTGCTTCACAACAAGCCTCAACAATGATCAAGAGATCAAAATAATTTAAATTAAGCAACCTCTTGACATGAAAAAAATAAAATCCATGTACTGTATCATGCCGGAATGGCCACCACAGAAACTGCTAATACAATTGCAATGTCAGTACATGTCACGTTGTGTGCTGCAGTTCTTATGGATATTACCGATTTTGCTTTTTTCTTACGAATTTAAGCTGATTATTTTGCAAGTTAGTGTTTTAGAATGTTGGTCTTTTTTATAATTTATTACACTGATAGACTGACTGCTGAAAGAGGATGTTTGGGGAATCCAGATGATCAATAAAGGATCTTAGAAGTTAGGAAGGTTGTTTTCGTTTAACTTGGGGATTACCCAAATTATATAAGTGTGTGTAGCTGGTGATAGGAAGTTAAAATATGGAGGATATTTGAGCATTCAACACTGATTGTAGGTGTTGGTGAGTTAATATCTTGGAGCCATTACTATAGAAACGAGAAGTACACTGCTTGGTGCCTACAAGATGTCTAATAAATAATAAATAATAAATAATAAATAATAAATAATAAATAATAAATAATAAATAATAAATAATAAATAATAAATAATAAATAATAAATAATAAATAATAAATAATAAATAATAATAATAAATAATAAATAATAAATAATAAATAATAAATAATAAATAATAAATAATAAATAATAAATAATAAATAATAAATAATAAATAATAAATAGTAAATAATAAATAGTAAATAATAAATAGTAAATAATAAATAGTAAATAGTAAATAGTAAATAGTAAATAGTAAATAGTAAATAGTAAATAGTAAATAGTAAATAGTAAATAGTAAATAGTAAATAGTAAATAGTAAATAGTAAATAGTAAATAGTAAATAGTAAATAGTAAATAGTAAATAGTAAATAGTAAATAGTAAATAGTAAATAGTAAATAGTAAATAGTAAATAGTAAATAGTAAATAGTAAATAGTAAATAATAAATAATAAATAATAAATAATAAATAATAAATAATAAATAATAAATAATAAATAATAAATAATAAATAATAAATAATAAATAATAAATAATAAATAATAAATAATAAATAATAAATAATAAATAATAAATAATAAATAATAAATAATAAATAATAAATAATAAATAATAAATAATAAATAATAAATAATAAATAATAAATAATAAATAATAAATAATAAATAATAAATAATAAATATAAATAATAATAATAAATAATAATAATAAATAATAAATATAATAATAAATAATAATAATAAATAATAAATAATAAATAATAAATAATAAATAATAAATAATAAATAATAAATAATAAATAATAAATAATAAATAATAAATAATAAATAATAAATAATAATAATAATAATAAATAATAAATAATAAATAATAAATAATAAATAATAAATAATAAATAATAAATAATAAATAATAAATAATAAATAATAAATAATAAATAATAAATAATAAATAATAAATAATAAATAATAAATAATAAATAATAATAATAATAATAATAATAAATAATAAATAATAAATAATAAATAATAAATAATAAATAATAAATAATAAATAATAAATAATAAATAATAAATAATAAATAATAATAATAATAATAAATAATAAATAATAATAATAAATAATAAATAATAAATAATAAATAATAAATAATAAATAATAATAATAATAATAAATAATCAATAATCAATAATAAATAATAAATAATCAATAATCAATAATCAATAATCAATAATAAATAATAAATAATAAATAATAAATAATCAATAATAAATAATAAATAATAAATAATAAATAATAAATAATAAATATTAATATTCATAATAATAAATAATAAATAATAACAAAATACTTTTAGGGGAAAAATCAATTTCATTGACGATAAAAAGAAGTTTTTTAGAGGCAACCATTATTTCATTAATGCTAAAATGTACCTTTTAGGGGCAACTATAATTTAACTGATGCTAAAAAAATATTTTAGAGGCAACCATTATTTCATTAATGCTAAGAAGTACTTTTTAGGGGCAACTAAATTTAACTGATGTTAAAAAAATATTTTAGAGACAACCATGATTTCATTAATGCTAAAAAGTACTTTTTAGGGGCAATTAAAATTTAACTGATGCTAAAAAAATATTTTAGAGGCAACCATGATTTCATTAATGCTAAAAAGTACCTTTTAGAGGCAACTTAAATTTTATTGACCCTAAAAAATTATTTTAGAGGCAACTATTATTTCATTAATTCTAAAAGATACTTTTTAGGGGGAACTTAAATTTTTTTTTTTATGCAAAATAAACTTTTTAGGGGCAACCATTATTTTTTTAATGCTAAAAAGTACTTTAGGGGCAGGCTAAATATCACCGACCCTAAAAATAACTTTTAGAGGCTACCATAGTTAACTAATGCTAAAATGCACTTTTAGAGGCCATAAAAAATGAATTGCCTCAAGGTGTTGCCTCTGTATGTTTTTTTCTTATAGTTTCACATGTGTTATTTGGGAAGGCTTGCTTCAACACTCCCCCTCACGTGTAAGGTCCCTTTTTTTAGTTCGGTCATGTGTGATGTTTCATGGGTCAGAGCGCGTTTCTTGACATTCCCTCTCACACGTGCCATTTTAATTTGGCTCGGAGTATTAACGGTCCAAGGTCCCAGCTGTGGGCCTAGCTCTGATATCATGTTAAATACGGGTCTGGTCCGCACCCATCACCAAGAGAGAGAGTCCTTTTAACAAGACCGTAGGAGGTTCCACCTTAAAACCATATGTCAATAAGGGGAGTAGCCCCTTAGCCTTATTAACTGATTAACTCTCTCATCTTCTACCAATGTGGGACACTCACATGTGTTATTTGGGAAGGCTTGCTTCAACAATAAGTTTATCCATATTGATGTACTCCAACAATTGATCATTCAACTTAAACTAGCCGATTTTAACAAGACCCAGCACCTGATTTTCAACTAAACGACACCCCCGCATAATTGCGGACGACAAACTTAAATCCATAAAAGTTGAACTAATTCTAATCCTACCAATAGTTAATGTCTAAGGATCGAAAAATTTATTTCATAGTTACTGTTTAATTTCATTAACACAATTAAGCCCTAGATTCATCAAAACAATATAAAAAAGTTGCAAAATCAATTAAACATGGAAATCACGGTGGGGAGAGAGAAAGTACCTTAGATAAAACAAGGTACTCAAGGATGGTGGCGATAAAACCGGAGCTCCAGTTGTAAAAGAAGCAGAATGAGAAGATTCAAAGCTAATTTCTTGATATTTGAAGGACGAGGATTCAGTGATTCGTCTTTGAGAGAAAAACCAGTTACCTTTGTGTAATTCGTCTTTGTGAGAAAACCCTAGCATTTCTGCCTTATGCATACTGATGGACTCATACTTAAATAGCCATGACACACTGAATAAGAGAAAGTTGCGATTACAATTTAAAAAACTGAACTGAAGAAAAAATTAGGAAAATTGTACTTATATATCACATAATATGAAAGCTAATCAACAAAAAATCGAGTGAAACCTCACAAAAAATCAGATCGAGTGAAGAGGAGGAAGTACACCTTAATTGAATACATATGGTGTTTGTGTGGCCGTATAGGATGAGGATGGGGATGTTATCTCACCGGAGGATAGACAGGGTCGGTGATCTAGGTCGCCGGACTTGGAGCAGGTGGTCAGGAGAGAAAATGGGGGGAGGGAGAATTTCTAGGGTTTTGTTTTGGAGCAAGGAAAAGTATTCAGATGGTTTTTGGGATGCGTTAGTGAGAGGAGACTTTGTATGAAGGCATAAAATGGGTTCTGATCTTGTTTAAAGGAGATATAGGATCATAGGAAGATGTTGAGGTTTTAACAAAGGAGATGGGGAATGTGAGGACGAGAGAGAAAGAGAAAGAGGCGGAAAATGAAGAGTGTTTCATGACTCCTTGAGTCCTCGGAGATATCGAAGAGTAATTAGATATTAGTTACTGTATTAATTAAATAATAATGAAAATTTCAGAATTTTATTTAAGAGTAATTTGCTTCGCAATTTTAATAAAACTGTGACGCAAATGACTCTATGATGCTTAGAGAGCTTGGAGAGTAAATTGCGTCGCAAATTCAAATTTGTAGGCTAAAATTTCTGAATTGCGTCAAGTATTTATAAGTGTCACGCAAATTCAGTGATGCAAATGAACCCTTTCCCACCGGTGACTTATCGATTTATTCGATTAATTGTTTTCTAGAGGTTGAGATATATGTAGGGACGACATGGTCCCGGGAGATGAGCACGCCAACCCGGTTGACATGGTACAATGGGTTACACACAGGTGGCATGATCTGGAGTTCGTTTGGTTAGAGTTGTCGTTCAATTTCTAGAATTTACCCCCGGTAGGCATGGTCCAATGGGTTTATTTATAGGTGGTATGACCTGTGAGCTAGGTTTGAGAGTGTGGCCATACTTAGACTAGGATGACATGGTCCAAAAAGCTTATTTCTTACTTTATTCCACTATGATTGCGAATGTACAATCGATTATTCTTACATCTACCTAATATGTATAGTTTACGTTGTATCCTTGTGAGTTATTAATTTCTCCTTTCATGATATAATATTATGATTCTAGTTATGCATTTCTTACAAGGTATGTTGATGTGAAAATGTAAGTTGGTCCTTGTTCACTATTTAACTACTGTCTTGTTCATTTTATTTTATAATTCTTATTGATTATATTTGTTTGGTTAACCTTGGACTAGGAGAGATGCTAGTTGCTCTCCACTGATTGTGGATTGTTGTGTTCAACATTTCAAATGAACAACGTTGGGCTTTCTTTGTATTTTTTGCTCGGGTTGCAATACGAGTTTAAATGAATTATAAACTCTAGTTGTATAGTTTTATTTTCTTTATTTCTTTTGAAGTATTCACATAGTTAAACCATTTGTTTTTAGTAGTGACATTCCCAGAAAACGACATTTCTTCCACGGTCTCGTTTAATAAAGACTTATATTTCTTATATTTCTATAGTTAAATTTTTTGGGTGTTACACTACCAATAAACTCCACTAGCTAGTTATGACACTTTTCATTGAGGAACTGGTTGACAACTTCGGTGATGGATCCTATAAAATCATCAACAACCGCAGAAGCTGCCCCTCCTACTATATAAACAAAATATTTTGCTCTAAGCCCATTGCGAGCACAAGAAGTCCCTTTAGAAAAACTATGGATCCTACTTAGCACCACATCTTTATGGATAGAAAGAGCATCCCTACCAATAGAAGAGGAAGGGAAAACCGAAGAGGGAGCGTAGGGATGTTTGGCCTCCAGGTCATAGAGAGTGTCAGGTCATAAGGGGCACAAGGGAGCGTAGTATTGTGACTCCCTCCGTAATTTATTAGGAGTTTCATATGGCCGGATACGAGTATTAAACAATAATAGTAAAATGAAATAAAGTAATAAAACAAGTGGGATTGGAGTAAATATTGTATTCAAGGAAGAGAGTAGGGACCATTACATTTGGTGGGGGTGGGTTTCTAAAATGAATTGTTTAATGTGATGGTGGTCGGGTTATGGGGTAAATTAGATACTCCTTCCGTCCCTTAATAATCGACATGTTTTGACCGAACACGCTTGTCAATGCACAACTTTGACCATCAATTTCTTTAACTACATATTATAAAAACTTATAAAAATATTAATATTTTGAAAGTATATATTAAGATGAAGCCAACAATATATTACATACTAACATTTGTTTTCATATACTACAAATAAAATAGGGTCAAAGTTAATTATGCGAATTGTGCAAAAAGTCAAAATTGGTCGAGTATTAAGGGACATAGGTTATTTAATTAGATAGTGGGGTAGAAAAGTTACTAAAAATGGAAGTTTAACTCCTAATAAATTACAACCGGAAATGGCAAGTGTGACTCCAAATAATTTTTTATTTTTTTTGAAGGTAAAAATTAGTTCATTGATAAAATAGTCATACGACATCTACAATAGAAATCAAAACTAACAAATACCAAACAATTTGGCTCAAATAAAATTCTAATCCGGCAAAACCACGATCGTTGTAGATGAGATCTGACAATGAATACCCTCTTTCACATCGCTGTTTGATACAGCCTTCAACGAGGGGGTCTTTCGATCTGTTGTAGCTTTGGTATTGAATTAAATCTGATTCAATTGATTGTAAACGTGAGAATGACATCCGTTGTAACCCCGCACAAATCTTTATCAATAAATCAACTTTTCCTGCGAAATTAAGAACATGGCCCCAAACTCTCACAAGGAGAGAGATAAAACCCAATAAATGGGTACAGATAACCCAATAAATGGGTAAAAAAACTCTCCAGTAGGGAGAGAATGGAGTTTTTATTCCGAATATGAAATCAAAAGCTATGAAAAACAAGAAAAATGGGGCTTACCATCAACCTAATGGTAGGTGGTAGCCCCTAAAAAATTAGGGTTTTGAAAAAGGAAGAGAGTAAAAGGAGAGAAAAAAAGAGGAGGAGCGGCGCGATTATTTGATTCCAAATAAATTACGGAGGAAGTATTATTATTATCATTTTTTTTAATTTTTTTTATTTATTTATTTATTTAGTACTATGCATTATTTTAAGGAGATTAATTAACATAGTACTCCGTATAAGAATTTTTAGTTCATAATTTACCATAAATTGTGAACGTGATGGTATTCAATTGATATATATGTATGAACACCATGTACTAGGTACGATTTTACCATATCATGTTAACATTTATATAACTTACTAGTTTATGTCTTGTGCATGCACGGTTATAATAATTCCTTGTGTTTTATTTAGTCCAAACTAACTTAATAAAATAATGTTTTTAATAAAGAAAATAAAATAAAGTTTTGTCATGTGTTTTTAAAATATAAAAATATGTAAGGTGCAACTAGTTATTTCTATATATTTGGATTATCTGTCATATAAATTTTGGTCAAATATTTTCATAGCCATAGGTTTTCATCTATGTTACTTCGACACGTCTGTTTTGAGCCCATACCCGTGTCGACCCGACCCAACCCGACACCGATCCGGGTATGAAATTCGTACCTGATCCGTGGGTGGTCAGTCGGACGCGGCGGGTTAAAATGGAGGAAGAAGCCATTAAAGAATTGAAACCCTAGATCTATCAATTGGAAGTGGAACTGAAAATCAGTGCACCAATGAAAATCCGAACTGAAATAGATGAATTTCCCGGTAGTCAGTGCACCAATGATAATCTCCGGCGACGGTGAGAGGTGGTGAAGAGTTCACGTACTTGGCTGCTTGTTGGCGTTGCTCCTTTATTTTTCTCTTTTTGTTTTTCGTTTTACAGAATTACAGGTGTGGGAATTGGGAAGGTGATATGAGAGGGTTAAATATCTTTTTTTTTTAAATATGTAAGTTGAGGCCCATGTGACAATTACAGCTGTACCACAGTACTAATTCCTCTCTTTTTATTCTGATTTAAATTTGACTATTCCAATGCAATTTTTTTTAACTTTTTTTTTAAGAACATCACTTCTCTTTTTTATTTTTCCTTTATTTTTCTTTTTTCTTTTATTTATTATTTATTATTTTATTAATATTTTCTGTATCCCCACACCCATGTCTAAAATTAGGACAGTGTCCCCGTGTCTTGAAATTCTAGCTTTGCCGGGTCCGATACTCGAATCCATACCCGTATCCGACACCCGTACCCGAGTCTGAGTAACATAGGTTTTCATATACAATAAATAATTTCGATAACAATAAACATAGATTCCCTATCAATTAAACTACTTGTCCAAATGTTTTTTTTTGTTTTTTTTATGATTCCCCTATCAATTAAAATTAATGGTCAAATATTCGTAATAAAATTATTACTACTTGAGTGCATATGTTTATTCAGAATTTCCAACATTTTATTTATGTATCCATTGGAATTTTGGTCAAATAATTATGTAGTACCCATTTTAAGAAACTTAAGAAAAAAAAGAAAAACTATATCGATTACTCGTAATAAAATCTTACCGTTTAATAGCAAGTGAGTTTCTTAGTTGAGTTGCTGACATTGGTAGTTCATATGATAGTCTCGGTTGTTTATCGTCACTTTTGTTAATCCTTTCTTCTTTTTTATCTCTTTTTTTTAAACACCTTGATCCTTTTTTTCTTGTGTCGAAATGATGTAATTGATTGAAAGGGAAAAAACGTGTTTTAAAATTCCCTACTATTAAATGATTTTGTAGGATATTTTCTTATTTGTAAAAAGTTATAATGCTCAATGCATATATGTGAAATATATGTTTTATATAATTACTGCAATTCTTTTAGTATATTTTTTTTATGGAAGTCAAATAGATATTATCGCCATTCTTGTAATATTAAGATCGGAAATAATGATATGTTAAAATCTTGTGGTCAAATAATTATGTACTCATTTTAAGAAACTCTAAAAAAAACATAAAAGAGAAAATTTTTGGCCGGAATAAATCGCACCAGAAAATGACACGTATCATTATTGTTGTATGTTTTAGTATAACGTAATAGATAAATTACGATAAGTGTCTTATATGGTTTACCACAGTACCAATTGCTTGTTGGTTGATTGGTGATTGGGGCTGAACATGGTAGGAAGTTCATCGTGTTCGATTCCCCGCAACGAAAATTGGGAGGGGATTGGAACCTATCCATCCATAACTCGTTCCGAATCCGGATTAGCCCTAAAAGGTAACTGGGTAATAACACCCAAAAAACTATAATTCACCACAATTTATAAAAAGAATATTTTCATTATTTAAAATATATGCTACGTATGTATGTTTCCTCATTAAAGTTAAATGTAAGAATATTTTTCAAATGGAAAATACTCTTAGCGTATTATGTGTTTCCCAATCTAAAGATGTTCAGTATATTTGTAGATTTAGGTAATGATTGAATCAATAATACATTATTGACTTAATTAAATAAAATGCATATAATTGATTTGTTTACTTAAGAAGGGGAAAAGATTAGGAAATATTTTTATTGTGTTTATTATCAATAGAATATTTAAGATTTATAATGAAATTAGATCAATAATATTTTTCCTTAAGTAAAATATTTTAATTTTTTTTATAACTATAGGCAAATTAAGGAGATATTTTGTAAACTCTGTATTGTTTTGCTTATCTTTTGGTGTAGTATATACGTAGTATATATTAAAATGCTCATATAAATTTTTTTGATATTGGTTATCTCTATTATATAAGTCAAGAGCTGAGGTTAGTTTAGTAAATACACTTTTGGTGTCCACCTTTGAATTGACAAAAATACCCCCACATATTCACATTCAACACTTCCCGTCTTCTCTCTCTCCTCCCTCCCGTCTTCTCTCTCTCCTCCCTCCCGTCCTCTCCTTCGATCTTCATCTCAGCTCGAAAAAATCCATAAAAAAAAATCAAGATCTAATTAAAAGATTCGAGACCTAATCTTAGTTCATCCCCAATTCGATTCGTTAATTTTGGGAAAATTTGAATGCGCTTGAAGTGGGGTTTGGGTCAAATTTTGAGATGGGTTCGTCATCTTCGTCGAATGTTGCAGATAGATCGGTATTTGATTTGTGTTATTGAGTTCTCACTCGCTGCTTTTCCAATTCTATTCATTTCTCAAGAAACTTCAAAGAGATTCAATAAATTCGGATTATAACTCATTTTTCTTATTTGTTTGATCTTTGTGTTATTGTGGTTTTCTAATCATCAGTTGGTGGAGATGGAGAACGAGGCGGCATCGATCGGCCCTTTTCACGTTGAATCTCTTCAAAAATCAAAACCTTCATCATCATCTAACCAGTTGAGTTTCCCAATTTCTTATTTTTGTTTAATTACGGTTTCAATTTTGCTTTACTTATGTCAATTTGGAATTTTTTTGGGTGAAGTTTTTACAGAGGCGAATTTATGATTTTTGGATAAATTTGTTTTGATTGGATATTGTTGATGTGATTTTACAGTGTTCAGTCTAAAAATGATTAATTTAGGGTGGGTAGTTTAGCATTGCCTTAGATCGTTGTTTACAATTCATGGTCAATCAATTAGGTTATCTCTAAAATCGGATCTTCATGTCATTCAATATTTTCTTCCTGTTTTGGGTTTTGGATTTTGGATTTTGGAATGGCGTTTGGTATTTTTACTAAATTTCCTGAAAAATTAGCTCAAAATCAACTGTGACCTATTACTTAATAATGGATGGAATATATTAGTAACTTAAACGTAGCAGAAGGAAGAACCTCAACCTTTGCTTGAGAAACTTCTTGCAGTTCATAAGGGAATAAGGAATTGGATCTTTGTTGTATGGTCTGAAGAGCATGATTTGCTGCATTTTGCACTTCAGGGTCATGGACAATCACATGGAAGTAATATAATCATGTCAGCATGCTGATGGATTATAATCATAAGTTAGTGCCAGCATGCTAACAATCACATAGAAGTAAAGAAAAAATAGATGATTTATTGACCACACAAAACAACTTATAAGAGATTACAGTATTACACCATTAGAACTCCAAAATTAATCAGTTTATTAGTGCTTCAACAAACAAAAAAGAATGCAATTATCTTTCTGCAGAACAAGTAATTGGTCTCCATGACCAAAACCAAAAAGCTCGAATCTCCACGTAGAATACAAAATACAGCAGATATTTTTACTCATATTTTTTTCATAAAACATTAGAACCAGAACAGAATAATCAATGCCTAATGAAAACCTGAATTATGGTTTATACTCTTTCGCTGAGAAAAGCGACGAGAAATGACGAAGAAGCTCGGGTTTCTGTGTGTACCCTGCTTTGGCATTGAAAAGCTCTGCTGCAAAGGGATCACATGAGATAAACACCATAGATGCAATGGTGAATTTGTCACTTGAGAAGTCGAACAAGTTGAAGATCGTACGGTCAGGAATTGTTCCAACGGTGATTCAGTTGCTTCTGAAATCAATTCTCTGTTCTGTAAGGTCTCATCAACCCCACATGGCAGCCTCTATAAAAAAAAACCTTATTTTATCCATAAATTTATAAAGAAAATGGTTTTGTTTTGTAACACTAAGATAAACAATTAATTACTAAGATTTTCCATGGAAATTCTTGCATAGTATTAATACAAAGAGAAAGTTCAGCTAAAATCTGTCTAAAAAAATAATGTATTTGGTTATTTGCAGACATGTGATCCCTTTGCAACAGAGCTTTTCAATGCCAAAGCAGGGTACCGGAAGCAGCAAAAACCCGTTCCAGGTCTTTGCAACTCAACTAACTTAGGAAGCTCAAGTTCATCAAAACAATTATCAAACAACTTCTGCTCAACTGTATGGATCATGTGAAAGGACATATCTATCTCAAATTCTCCCTTTGTACTGTTGCTTCGTCTTACTCCCTCTCTTCTTCGAGATCTACTATTTGTCTCTCCTTCTATTCAGGTAACCGTTCGTTAATTTTAATATTCACAATTTAAATAGCTGCAATCTCTTCAATTTCATTAATTTTTCGGCTACATTTTCTGAATTAAATTGAGCGATTTGGTTTCATTTTCCAGTATAAGACAAGCACATAGAAGGAGAAGAATTAACGAAATCAAATTGTATATCAATCCACTTACCCCATTTTGAAATTGTGAATATTAAAATTGGGAAATTTGGTTTAATGAACTGCAAGTACATACATTCTTCTGTCTTCATTCTTCATTCACAGATTTGGCTGTTGGTGTCAGTGTGTAAAACAGTTTATTAACCTACCTAGAACATGTAGTTTTGCTTGCATTTGCTAGATACCGCTTGGTCTTTTATTTACTTTTTAACGTTGGATGCAGAATGCTTGAACCTCTTGAGCCTGTTTATTTCTCCATCACGGTCCTTTGCTTATCGCAAGACTTACTATCAACATTTTACTTGCCTGGAAAGTTTGGTGAAGCAGACCCATCTCGTCTACTGTTTGACCAGCTTCATCTAAAGGATCTTATTGCTTGGATTGCAATGATATCTGCTTATGCTCAAAGTGGGTACACGAGTGAGGCTCTCAATATATTTAAGCCTATGCAATTAGCAAACAAGAAGTCTAATGAGATCACTTTTGTCAGTTACTATTTAGATATATTTAAATAGGGATGATGTATAATTTTCTTTAGATGAACTTTGTGAACAAATTTTGTGCCATTAGTTGCAATAATTTTTTTTTAAGTTCTAATATTATCTCGCACGCATCGCGTGCATATAAGACTAGTTAACTATAAGCAAGGCATGGAGGCATACGATACATGCGAGGCTGGTCCAACATAGAATAAACACCTGTCTTATGTATCATCTCCGCCACTTCACCCACCCAAGCTCAGCTCCCCTTCATCCCGCCTACTTGGGGCGGGGGAATACGGGGCGGTTCTACAACGTAACCCTCCCACTTACATCTCTATGTACATGGGATATTGGGAAGGCTACGGTAGGAATGTAGAGGGAGAAAAAGAAATAGCATGTCGTATGAAGGAAATATAAATATTCCAAAGTTATTAAAATAAGAAACGTGTCAACTACTAAGAACATTCCCATGAATAAATGCTTATCAACTAAAAAAGAATGGAGGAAATACATAATTATCATAATTATCATATAAGTACAAAATACTTGTGATAGCACGCATTCCAACATTTAGCTAACTAAAAGTTAGACAACACTTGAAAGGGAAGCAACAATCAAAAGCGTAACAAATTACTACTTTGGCAGTTTGGCCCCCATATAATCTTGACTAAAGTAGAATGAAACTGAAACTTTACTAAAAGCCGTAAAATATAATAATCTTGCAAATTTGTTCCATATAAATCAATACAAAAGAGGGTGCTCGAGAGAAAACATTCACAATTAATGCAAAAAAATGTTACCAATTACAAAGTTGGTTAATTTGATCACCACCACCATTTTGTTTCTCATAAATCCCTCCTCATTTCAAACACATGATTATCAAACAAATCATTTTGTTTCTGTTTTGGGTGTTTCCTATGTTTATTCCACCGATCCTCTTTTTCTCCCATAAATTGACCATTCACCTCGCGGACGGCGAATCGAATTCGTGAGGAACATGGAGTATGTAAATTGAAACTGGGTATAGTCCCTAACATAAAACTAACCTACGTACTTATTGGTTTTCTATGATTTTGTTGAATAATTATTTGTACTTGTGAAAGAAGCTGGCTTCTAGTTGGAGGTGCTCTATGATCTAATCCGATGTCCCGTTTTCTTCTGGAGAAACTTGTTCTATTGTGTGTTATTTTAGAACAAAGTTATGATATATGGATGATAATAAATATAATGTATTGTGTATTTTCTTATTTCATTTTAAGTACGTAAAAAAGATTAGAATAACATCATTATGAAACCCCTTTTTGAATCAACCTACGCCATCTTAGTTAGCGTGTTAAATTATTTTGAGAGTGGAGAATAGAGTAAGACTGTAATAGGATCCTCTCCCTTAAAGGGCCATAGTAAGATCGAAGCACCAAACTTGAGTTTGAAAGGTATTCCCCATATTAATTTCGTTAGACCAAGTTTATATTGCTTCAAACCAGAAAATGATTATACCCAACAAAGTAGTTGTTGGGCCTAAACAAGCTTCCCCACTTTGGGCTTATTTTGTCCTTATAAGCCTAATTAAACCAACAACCAAATGGCAACCAAGGAATTCGAGTAAGTCAAAGACGTAAGCATGGAAGAAATAGCCCAACAAGCCCAATAGCAACACGACCCAAAATGTATCATTAATGATACTATATATAGCTCTTATGCTCCATTTTGTAAAGACACTTTACATTTATTACACGCACTTATCATATTACCTACTTGTTTTAATCCTCTTTATTAAGACCATCAAGGCTAATTACCAAGTCACGCCTAAACTCATAGACTTCCTCTACTCAAACACAATTTAACTCCTTAAGGATTGTTTACACCCGAAACAATTTGGCGCCGTCCGTGGGAAATATACTAAAACAAAAGTCCATACCCTATGTCGTACGTTGCTCATCTTCAGAATCCACCGGATGAAAAAGGCTAGAACCGTCGACCCATCGAAACCGTCGACCCATCGAACCTATGAAAGCAGGAGGACGAGAAACATCAGGTCGACCAGAAGAGAAAAAACCAGTTCACGAGTAGACACAATCCCGATCGCTTCGCAGATCGTAGTAGTCATGGAAGTCATGCAACGATTAGTAGCTCAGGAAAACACTGTTAAGGGCACCACACCAACCCTGTCTGTCAATCATCAGAAAGTGTTAACTCCTTCTCGAAGCAGATCAGACTGCTCCAGAAATCGACTTAACACGGTGCAGCAGGCTCTACGTCGAAGGCTAAATCTGGGAAGAAGTCTGACACCCCAAATATGTTAGTTTACGATCACCCTTTCTCAGACAATCCGATCTGCAACAACCAGAGGGTATGTTCTTGATCACCTAGGGAGTAGAATCCCAGTCAGGTAAAGGCTAGGATCTCGTATTCCCCCAAATCAGCAAGCCAAAACCAGGTCTTGTACACAAGTCAAACAGAAAAGAACACCTCTTGAGGGGAGTAGTCTATCTTTCCAAGGAAGAAGAAGGTCCAAAACTCCACCAAGAAAACATAGATCACTTTCGCACCGAACCTTTCCGATAGGACACAGATCACCTCAGGCTCGGAGGGAAAGAAGACCCATCCTGTCTGAAAGGTCAAACAGTGAGTCGGACGAAGTCATGACCCCTAAAGACTCCTCCTTCTCAAAAGAGTTGATCAGGCAAAAAGTGAAGGAAATGTGTCCTTCACCCAAGGTGCATTAAGTCTAATACCAAGGTTCAGATTAATTACGAACTATTAGTTCAGTGAGATCAAGTGATTGGAACAGCGAGCAGGAGCAATGCTTCCGATCAGTGAGTTCTAATCTATATTAGGCTCACAGCTTACTCTTGATTGAACCTATAAGGTCACATCAATGACATGTAACAGATCAACGGATTAAATGAATCGGAAATTCATTTAATAGCTTTTCAGGAATTAGTTCGGAAAAACATAATATACGATATGACGTTGGATCCGAATCGTATATCGTGTCGCGAATATTCGTAAACTGAGCGAAACGAATAATCGTATTGTACGACGGTGATTCATCGAGTACGATACGATAAATAATAGGCGTAAGGCGTTGGTCGCGAATACGAGCCGCAACGGAGCTGCCGGCCCATCGAGCCGAGCGCACATGCGCGCAAGGCCCAATGAGCCAGCAGCTCGCATGCAACAAGCACCCAGCCTGCAGGCACGGCGTGTGCACGCATCATGGGCAGCAGTGCAGCGAGCAAAGCAGCGAGGCCCACGGCCCACTACTGCGATGCTCGGCTGTTGCTGGGCTTCGGTGAGTGTGGGCATGTGTGGCCTGTTGAGGCCTTGTGCCTTGGCCAGTTACACAATATAACCTAAGGGTTATAATCCACACTCCAACTTATGTTTTTCCAACCCTAACCTAATTCCAAAATTACGTAGGTTCAGTTTTTGCCTCCGCTCTAAACTGTTCTTCCCAAAAAGCAAAACACTCCTGAGCATTGACTAAGCTACGAATCTCAAGACGGACCTGAACGTGTCGGTGAACCAAATAACGGAACGACGATTGGAGTTCTTTGTTCGTGTTTGTGAATCATAAACTCGGGAAAACACGCTTCGAATGTAAGTTTTCTTAATCTGTGCTTTATACATGTTTCCTGGCTTTGGGGATTGTTCCGCACATGTTATATTTAACTGTATTCCCCTACAGTGGTATCATGAGCCTTATGTATTAAAGTTCTTTTTAGCATGAATTATATGTTTTTGTATGTTGTCGAAATTTTTCGGATTTTTATTGAATTTACGAAATATTTGGATTATTGGATGAATCTCGTAATATGTTCTGAATTCAAAAAGTGTCAAAATTTCGATTTTTCTGACCCTAATCTGATTGAAAACGATTTTCTAAGATCCAATCATGTGAACAAAATTGCAAAAATAGGCATTGAAGTATGAGTTTTTGGGCGTTTTTGTTAATTAACGAATTAAAAGTAACAATTCCCAAAGTATTTCAATTAATTGCATGACCTAAACTACTTGGAATTGATTGAGAATTTTCCCTACCGTTCTTGGGTATATTTTAAAATTATGGTAAAATTTTCGGCCATAAATGTTAAGTATAAACCCTAATTTCACTTTCCCCAAATTTGTAATTTTTAGATCGCAAATTGATTTTTTAAATAATTCAGATCTGGAAATTTGGTTAATTGGGAAAGGGAATATAATTTCTTATAAAGTGGAAGTTTTTAAAAATTATTGGATTAAAATTTTGATTAGATTCGTTAATTTTAATCGTCACTTAAACCGAATTGGTAAAAATCTGAAATTTAAATGTTTAGAACGATTTAAAATTTTGGATTCGATTATCAAAATGTTCAAATTTTTGTTGAAATTGTTCGTTCGTTAAATTTAAATATTGTTAGACTAGACTTAATAAGTTTTGCCAATTTAGATTATTGTAAAAATTAATTAAATCATCAACTTGTTATTTTCGAAAATAAAAACGATTAATTTGTTAATTTTACGAAAATTAACTAATGCAAATATGTTTTCGTGAAATTGATTTTTTTTATTAGTTGGTTCGTATGGCACGAACCAAAGGCCCGAGACAAGGGGTGTGTAGTGCGTGTGCCTCCCCGCAGCACAGGCGCAGCAACGTGGGCAGCCAGCAAGCGAGCTAGCGTGCCAGCGCGCGCTGGCTAGCAGCTAGCAAGGCAGGCGCGCCTTGGCTTGCGAGCTGCGAGCAAGCAAGGGACATTGCTACCTTGGCTTGCGAGCAGCACAAGCACATCGACGGGCCAGCCATCAGCGATTGTTGCGATGGGGCTTACGAGGCAGGGGCGATGGGCCTCGAGGCCTCGTATCGCCACAGCGTACTTGGCAGTGCTAGGCTGGGCGCAAGCCTAGCCCGTGTTGCACAAAATTTGGCATTTTGTTCATTTGGGATTTAAATTTAATATTTGGGTTAAATGGCTAACGGTGGATAATTATTTAATTATTTTATTTAACTTGGGCCGGGTCGTGAGTTTAATTAAATATTTAATATTAAATTATCCGAAATAAAATATTGGTTTGAGTGGGAGCCGGTTGATGAAATTAAAATGAAATAATTATTTTAATTATTTTCGTAGGGCTCATTTATTTTAATTAAATTAAATTTTGATTAGAATAAATTCTAAGGATTAATAATTCAGAATTGATTAATCTTTTAGGACGCGTTTTATGTGAACGTGATTTTTAAATAAATCACGTAAATACTTGCATATTTAATTGGGCCATTCGTTTTAGGATACAAATGGATGAATGCATAGAATGTATATTTTATGTAATGCAGGTACTCAAAGTTACAAGTAAGGCCAAACTAGGATAGTTAAATACGGTATGCGAACCGTTTTATCTTTGAATGTAAAGTTTTAAATATGGTATGCGTACCATTGAAATTTTGATTTAATTTATAATTATTTCAAGTATTTCTAGTTTAGAACTTTTAGTTAGCATTGAATGAAGTTCAAGACGATGCCAAACTATCAAGGTGGTGAAGAAGATTGGATGCTTCAAGACAAAAGTTTTGGCCATACTAGTTCACCAAGTTTATTTATGTACTATATATATTGTGAATGAATGTATATTATGAAAGAATGTTGTTTGTATGCTCGATTAGATTTAGTTCACTAAATAATCGAACCAATATAGAAACAACTAGGTCCAAAGTAATATTGAGTTTAAAAGTTGCCTTCCAAATCAAGCACTTACAAAAATATAAGGATCTAACGTAGTAGGTTTCCGCCAAAGCGAGGTGCTATTTTAGTTGACTTAGATACTAAGGTATCCCAAAGGAACACGTTGATTGTGGTTTTAACTCAAACAACAATGGCATATGTTGTGGCAATGGGATAAATCATGGTATTAATTTATTAACCAAGAGTAGTTTGGAGATTACTAGCAATAGTTTTTGCTTACCTAGAATCTTAAAAAACTTAAGACATGCCAATGCTGCTTAAAGATTTAGGACTTTAGGGTCATGGAATCGTTTCATTCATTTTTGGACCATGTTTTGCTTTGCATGAATGAAATGTTTAATAGCTTTAATGGTTGCATGTTCGCACTTATTTTAAAGTTATTAAGGGTTATGAATGGTTATTTATTGCAAATTGTTTTCAAATGTAGTAATCAAATGGCCGCAAACAATAACAACTCCTTCAACTTACGTTCAATTCTCAACAAAGATAAGTTGAACGACAACAATTTCCTCGACTGGCAAAGGAACTTGCAAATAGTTCTAATGCATGAGGAAAAAGCATATGTCCTTGACGAAGAGTTACCACAGGCCGCCGAGCTGGAGGTGACTCAAGATGCCCTTAACCGTTGGATCCAGGCCAACAGGGATGTCAAATGTGTGATGCTTGCATCCATGAATCCTGAACTTCAGAAAACTTTTATTAACTCGGATGCTTAATAAATCATCTCGGAGTTGAAGAACATGTTTCAGGACCAAGCTAGAATCGAAAGATTCGAGACTCAGAGGTTGATCCTTGAGACTAAGCTCAAGAAAGAAGAACTTGTGAGCCCGCACGTTCTTAAGATGATTGGATTGCTTGAAAACATGAGAGCTCTAGGTTCTGACGTCTCAAATGAAATGGATATTGAGATCATTCTCCATTCTCTTCATAGTGGATATGATCAGTTTAAGTTGAATTACAACATGAACAACATGGAGAAAACTCTTACTGAGCTTCACGGTATGCTGAAAACCGCTGAAAATACGCTCAAGCAAGAGAATAAGCATGACATGCTTATGGTGAGTAAGGAAAAACGGCTTCAAGAAATCAGGCAAGGGAAAGGGGAAGAAGGATAAGGGCAAGGCTACGCCCACACCTAAGTCCAACGACACCAGTTCTGGTAAACAGAAGAGGGTGACTCATTCTCCTGCCGACTTTGGATGCTTCTACTACATGAAGAAGGGGCAATTGAAGAGGGATTGCTTGAAGAGAAAGGAAGATGACAAAAACGAGAACGTTCCTTCTACTTCAGGTATGTAGGTTATACATTGTAATCTTGCTAATTCTACTTCTCGGGTATTAGATACTAGTTGTTGCTCACACTTATGTTCCAATTCGCAGGGACTAAGGAGAAGTAGAAAGCTTGATAAATGTGAGATGGATCTACGCGTGGGAAATGGAGAACAGATTGCTGCGTTAGCCGTAGGATCTTATTTTATTTCTTTTCCTAGTGGTTTTGTTTTGGAACTAGAAAACTGTTACTATGTTCCTAGTATCACCAGAAACATCATTCTGTTTCAAGTTTGGATTCTAAAGGTTTTAGTTTTCAATTTAAAGACAATAGTTGTTCTTTTTCTTTGAATGGAATGTTTTATTCGTACAGCACAACAAGAAAATGGTATATATGTGCTAGATACGAGCAAATACATTTATAACATAAATACTAAAAAGGCTAAAACTGGTGATTTCGATCTCACATATCTGTGGCATTGCCGATTAGGCCGTATAAACACAAAACGCATGGAAAGGCTTCAAAGGAAGGGCATTCTAGAATCATTCGACTTAGAGAAGATTGATCAATGCGAATCTTGTTTACTTGGAAAAATGACAAAGTGACCTTTCTCAAAGGTGGGAGAAAGAGCAAGCGAACTACTAGGGCTAATACATACGGACGTATGTGGGCCTATGAGTACGAAAGCTAGAGGTGATTTCATCTATTTCATAACGTTTATGGATGATTTCAGTAGATATGGCTATATTAACTTAATGAAACACAAGTTGAACCGTTTGAGAAATTCCGAGAATTTCAAAATGAAGTAGAGAATCAACATGGCAAGAAAATCAAAGCTCTAAGATTAGGTCGAGGAGGTGAATATCTTAGCCACAAGTTTGATGACCATCTAAAAGAATTAGTTATTCTTTCTGAATTGACTGCTCCGGGGACACCTCAATGGAATGGAGTGTCGGAACAGAGAAACATGACCTTACTCTATATGGTCAAGTCAATGATAGGCCAAGCCGAACTTCCTTTTCAATTTTGGGGACATGCGTTGTAAAAATAAGTACTCAAACTGAATCGTGGTCCATTAAAAGCTGTTGATAAGACTCCATACGAATTATGGACTGGGAAACTTCCAAAATGGTCTTTTCTAAAGATTTGGGGTTGAGAAGCATATGTCAAGCGATTAATTTCGGACAAGCTCGAACCAAAATCTGACAAATATTTCTTCGTTGGGTATCCAAAAGAAACAAAGGGGTATTACTTCTACAACAAGTCAGAGAACAAAGTATTCGTTGCTCGTGACGGTGTCTTTTTGGAAAGAAATCTTATTTCCAAATTGACAAGTGGGAGAATAATAGACCTCGAAGAGATTCGAGATGAACAACGAACCAAGAACTCTTTAGAAGCAGTTCAAGGTGGAGAATCTCTAAGGCCTTTAGAAGAGCCAGTGGGAGTAGTTCCTCAAGACGTTGTTGCCCCTCGTAGGTCACATAGAACTAAGGTTCAGCAGGACAGATGGACATGCGTCCTCTTGACTGAAAACTTAGATGTTCTCATATTAGTTAGTGATGAACCTATGACTTACAAGCAAGCTATCACGAGCCCAAGCTCCACTAAATGATTAGAGGCCATGAAATCCGAGATAGACTCCATGTCTGAAAATCAAGTATGGGATTGGGTAGATTTGCCGGATGGGTTTACACCTATCGGATGCAAATGGGTCTTCAAATTGAAGAAATAAAAAGATGGAATTGTATACATATACAAGGATAGATTGGTAGCAAAAGGTTACAGGCAAGTTTACGACATTGACTACGATGAAACCTTTTCTCCAGTCGCTATGCTTAAGTCTATTCGGATAATCCTTGCGATTGTCGCATTTCATGACTATGAAATATGGCAAATGGATGTCAAAATTTCCTTCTTGAATGGTGTTCTTGAAGAGACTATGTTTATGACACAGCCGCAGGGTTTTGTCGATCAAAAGAACCAAGGAAAGGTATGCAAGCTTAAGAGATCTATTTATGGATTAAAGCGGGCATCAAGGAGCTGGAATAAACGATCTGATGAAGCAGTCAATAAGTTTGGCTTCATCAAGAATCAAGACGAATCTTGTTTATACAAGAAGGTCAGTGGGAGTAAAATTGCATTCCTAGTCTTGTATGTAGATGGCATACTACTTATTGGAAACGACATTCCTATGCTGGAGTCTGTAAAGACTTGGCTTGGAAAGTGTTTCTCAATGAAGGACTTAGGACAGGCACAGTACATATAGGGCATCAAGATCTATAGGGGTCGATCTAAGAGGATGATTGGACTAAGCCAGAGCACTTACATTGACAAAGTCCTTGCTAGGTTCAATATGATGGAAGCCAAGAGAGGCCATCTACCCATGTCACATGGCACATATCTAAGCAAGAATCAGTGTCCTAGAACATCTGATGAGCGTAGAAAGATGAGTGGAATTCCAAACACTTTGGCTATTGGATCCATCATGTATGCTATGATTTGTACAAGGCCGGATGTTTCGTTCGCACTCAGTGCAACGAGCAGGTACCAAGCAGAACCAGGTGAGGCGCATTGGACTGCTGCCAAGAATATCCTAAAGTACCTGAAAAGGACTAAGGATCAGTTTCTGGTCTATGGTGGTACAGATGAGTTGATTGTTAGAAGCAATACGGTCGTAAGCTTTTAAACCGACAGAGATGATTTCAGATCACAGTCTGGTTTTGTGTTATGCCTTAATGGAGGAGCAGTAAGCTGGAAAAATGCTAAGAAAAGCACTATTGCGGATTCTACAAATGAAGCTGAGTACATTGCTGCCTCAGAACCAGCTAAGGAAGCTATTTGGATTTAGAAGTTCATCGAAGAACTTGGGGTTGTCCCCTCCATTAAAGGACCAATGGCTTTTTATTGTGACAATAGCGGAGCCATTGCCTAGGCAAAGGAGCCTAGGAGCGACCAGAAGTCCAAGCACGTGTTGCGGCTATTTCACATGCTTTGAGATATCGTTGAAAGGAAAGAAATCGAGATTTGCAAGGTTGGAACTAACGATAATGTCGCGGATCCATTGACTAAACCTTTGCCACAAGTAAAGCACAACGCACATGTAGCAACCATGGTGTGTGTGAGGGGGTCAAAAAAGCGCGAGGCTGATGCGTGACCTCGTCCCTCGTGGGTGTGACGTTTCTTTTTGTCAAATCAAGTGTAATTGGATTTCCTGTGAGTTTACACCCAATTGACTAGTAATATAGGAGTCGCCATTCAATTTTTAACGACAATGAGAAAAACTGACAAAACCCGGTTATCGTGACATAAAGGGAGTGCAATTATGTTTGGCCACGACGGCCGTAGGTTCCCTTGTGATCCCTGGTGTGGGGATCTCTCAACATACACCCGCAAGGTAGAGATTGAGGGTTCGGGGGACTGTAACTACCGAGAGGAGTACTCGCTCGTCGATAACTCCAGAGGCAGGATATCCTGACTAGCTCAGCATAAATAATTGAAGGGACATGCGTTAACTATTAAACTAATCTGAGTTGATTTTAACAATATGCAACATATAATACTAGATCGAGCGCGATTATCTGATTTAGATTGTATTAAGGGACCTAGCATGATAATCCAATTTCCCAACATATTATCTTTATTAGGCGTGATAGAACAATCAGATTTGATTAGTTTAAAAGTTTATAAAAAGGGCGAGGAAAGCAATTAAACCATGGAAAAGGGACACATTACGACGCACCTCTCAAGGGTGCGTCACGGTTCTCAGAAAACTAACGACTTTGACTTTGCTATTTCTCCTTTTATTTAACGAATCTCAAATTACGGGACAGGATACGTCCTGTTCGATTTTTGGATCGATTGCGACAGAAAGCGTGATCAATTTCGCAGCGTGAGGCTTAGGCTTAGGGGTTTAGAGTCAATACTCAGAATAATAATTGTGTGTTGTGTCGTTTTCACGTCGAACTTGGGGCTATATTTATAGAAAAGAGTTCGTGGAAAGATAGAATTGTAGAACTCTAATCCACGAGGAATTAGGAAAGAACACGTCCCAGGTAATTTCAGCGCCCAAGGCTGGGCGTCAAAGATTTCGGCGCCCAGCTCTGGGCGTTGAAAATAGGATCCAGGCAATTTCAGCGCCCAGGGCTGGGCGTTGAAATTGATGTTTGGGCCGTTTCTTTGTCAGATTCGGACTCTTAGAATCCAGAGTGTATGAGACTTAATCGAGTCTTTTAGTGCGTATTAATTTTATGACGGGATGCGTCTGGGCCCGTTACGAACTCTAGGCTCGTTAGGATTTTAATTTAATACGTAACTCTTATTTTCGAATCGTATTAGGAATAGGATTCTCTCGCAACTTATATCTCATTTAGGATTTATGTTGGAGTGCAAGACCTAATTCTGACAGGTTTCTATCTAAAGTGTTAAAATCTAAAGGGTTAAAATCTAAAGTGTCAACCAACGAAAGTTATGGTCCAATTAGCCTAAGTCTGAGAGTTGCTTGGTCAAGTATTATAGGCTTACGCCATGTCATTATTTTGAGTCTAGGCCACCTCCTTGTATTCATACACGGGTTATAATCAGAAAAATTAATGAAAGTTCGAGTCTAAATCACAACTTCCAATTAAATCCCAGAAACTGGAATATGAAAAGAAGCAAACAATTATTTTCGATGTAATTTTTTCGTTAAATTTCAATAAGGTAAAAACAACATTTTGAATCAACGCTATTTGCACATTTTAAGAAACGACTAAATACGCTTGCAAAGTAAGACAATTTAAAAGGTCCACCCTAGGCCCACTAAAGCTAAAGGTCCACCCTAGGCCTACTAAAGTTAAAGGTCCACTATAGGCCTACCAAACGAGGCTCACTCAGTCTCACCTCGTTAATCAAAGACCACAACCATCTACCTTTTAGCCCAAACAAAAAATTGATTGAAGGATTTATGTTGGGGAGAAATCCCAAGCAAAAAGGAAAAAATAGAAAGAGAAAAGGGAGAGCGAAAAGAGCAAGCCACGAAATGCTTAAAAAAGAGAGAGAAAAGGGAGAGCGAAAAGAGCGAGCCATGAAATACTTAGCCCGTACCTCCCAAAGTGCGGAATTTACCCAAGCAAACGAAGGAAAAGAATTGAGTCAACCAATCCAAATCATAAAATTCTACGATGTCTACCCTTTCCAATCCTTATGTTCTTAGACGCTTTCGCTCTGGGGCCCCTGTTCAGCTCATTTAACCCGTCCATGTTCTCATCACCATAACCTAAGAAACCATTACCTCGACTCTTGTTCTCGAACTTGTTGTCAACCGCAAACCACGCACGGCCATTGACACGTGCGTCATACCCATTATTTCCAAAGCCCAAACCTGCTCTTACACCACCATTAGCACAAGGACCATATAACTTATTTGGATACATCCTGTTGATATACCCTTGAGCCATCCCCATGCTATTCATTGGCCTTGGTTGATGTAATCCTCATGCTTGACCAATACCTATACAAATTATCCTATCTCATTCAACCCGCCTTTCAAACAGTCTTGAGTCACGAATATAAAAAAAAAAAAGACAAATGAAAAGTACAAAAAATGTAAATAATACAAAAGCAAACTTTGCAAAGCGCCTCTAAAGTTAGTCTAAAAAGGAAAAGAAGCATCTAGCGCACAAAAAAAAGATCCGCCCAGAAATAATTTTCCGCGCCCACAGCTGGGCGCCGAAATCTTTAGCGCCCCAGCCTGGGCGCTGAATCTCTCTGCTCACCAAAATTTGTCCAGAAGTGCTCGTCATTTTATCCGCACATGCACGGAAAAATAACGAACACTTGGAGGGGTACAACACGTATTCAGACATACGTACCATCAAAAAAATACATGTACACAAAAAATATATAAAACAAAATTTTGGCTTACGACAAGGCAGCAGATTAAAATAATAATAAACTTCACTTATTCTTCCGTTTCAAATAATATGCTTCCATCTCAGAACATACTTATCGAATTCGGCATTCTAAGAAACCATTTTCTAGGCTAAGAACTACGCAAGACCTGATTCCAAATTAAATCTATTTAAGGCGGATACGTAGGCAATCCATGATTCGGTCCAACCAATTTGCAAAAATATTAAAGCCTATAGAATAACAAGAATAAAAATAGAAGTCCCTTATTGAAATTTAATTACTTGCAACCCAAGTCGAAAGAAAAATTTAAGTCAAAGGAAGAATCCAAGTCACCAAGATGCCAAAATTAATGAGCACACATCGAAAAATAATAAAGGCACGTACCCTTGCCAGAAGGAGCACTCACACTCCTAGGCACTTAGCCAAGACTCAAAAGATCGCTCTGCCTCAATTGAATGGGGGCTAGCGCAAACGTCCATGACCTCTAAAGTACTCGACTTGACCCTTGTTATGTTATGATACATATGACAATTCATAAATCATGCGGAAAAACCATTTAGCCAGGAATACATATTATTTACACATAATCATATAGCATAGTTTAGATGCATACTCTTTGTTGCGTGCCTTCCCTAGCTGCGCCCGAACCGAACAAGAACAAGTCTTTAGGACTCCAAGTGTCGTCCCTCCGTAGATAGTCCACAGCACGTCCAGATCCGCCTTAAGATTGACCAACCAGAATCGCCCTTAAGGTACTAATAATTTTCGGCACTTTTAGGCAAGATATGTGACTGAATTTTTCTCTCAAAAACTCACTTTGAATACTTGAATAATCTATGTAAATATGTGACCCTAGGCACCTATTGATAGAGTTATGGAAAAGGTTTTGGAAACCTATTAGGATACTAATTTATTTAATTATAATCCTACTAGGACTCTAATTAAATAATCATTATCTAATAGTTTTAGGATTTAATCATATTTCGAATCCCGATTGCTTTAGGATTCCGCACAAGCATTGCATGAGCACCGTACACCCGCGCAAGCCTTGCGGCCCACGCTAGGCGCACAGCGCTCGGCCCACTGCTGTGCTCTCGCGCGCGCGCCCTAGGCCTTGGCTGGGCCTGGCCTTGCGCTGGGCCTGGTCGAGGCTTGGCATGCGATGGTGCGTGTTGGCTCGCTGGGCGATGGCCTGGCTTCGTGCTGGGCCTTCGTCTAGCGGACCTCGTCCGATGCTAATTCGTACGATACGCTTCCGATTAAATTCCCGATTCCGGAATTCATTTCCGATACGAACAATATTTAATATTTCCGATTCCGGAATCAATTTCCGTTTCGAACAAATATTTAATATTTCCGTTTCCGGAATTATTTTTCGATTCCGATAATATTTCCGATTCTGACAATATTTCCGTTTCCGGCAATATTTCCGATTCCGGCAATATTTCCATTTCCGATAATATTTTCCGATACGTACCATGTTTCCGTTTCCGGCAACATCTATGACTTGGATAATATTTATATTTCCGATACGATCCATATTTCCGTTTCCGGCAATATCATCGTTTCCGGAGTATTCATTTCTTGCCTGTGACGATCTCAGCTCCCACTGAAACCAAGATCCGTCGATTCCGAATATCCATAGATGGAGTATTTAATGCCATTAAATACTTGATCCGTTTACGTACTATTTGTGTGACCCTACGGGTTCAGTCAAGAGTAAGTTGTGGATTAATATCATTAATTCCACTTGAACTGAAGCGGCCTCTAGCTAGGCATTCAGCTCACTTGATCTCACTGAATTATTAACTTGTTAATTAATACTGAACCGCATTTATTAGACTTAACATTGAATGCATACTTGGACCAAGGGCATTATTTCCTTCAGTCTCCCACTTGTCCTTAGGGACAAGTGTGCATTTCCTAATTCCTTTGTCGCTCGATGCTTGCTCTTGAACATAAGGTAAGAGTTGTCATCCTTATTATGTCCAGAGGTGTTTCTCGGTTTCAGAGTTCAACTGATCAAATAAACAGATAATCATAGCCTATGATTCATCCGAGCACGGCCATGCATTTCACAGTTTCTAGCTCTCCGAGTGGCCTTGTACAACTTTTAAGCATCTCATCCCGATTTATGGGAGGACAATCCCAATCTTGCGATCTTGAGATTAGACTTCGTTTGATAAGTGATTACCTGAGCGTTGCCTTTATAGCCTCCTTTTACGGTGCGACGGTTGGTCAACGTCAAAGCAACCAGTTCTCAAACAAGTAATCTCAAATCATTCAGGTATTGAGGATTTAGTGTCTAATAATTTTAATGAAATTTACTTATGACAGATTTTCATCTCTTACAGTAAAGTTTCATAGGTCTTGTCCGATACTAGTCTTCACAAAGTAAGTATCTATGCAAATGATTATGACATTGCCATGTCCACATAGTTCAAGAAACAGAACTACTAGTCATCTTGCATTCTAGTCGTCTAACATTTTCTATGCGTCCAATTTTATAGAAAACTCCGACTAGGGACCATTTTCAACCTTTGACATTCAAGTTCACTTGATAGACATTTCTTAGTCACAGGACTGGTCCTGACAGTCTATCTTGAATATATCGTCAAATTGAAGGGACTCATCATTTAATAAACCACAAATTAAATGGAAAAATGAATTCTCTTCATTTATTGTGAATGATTAACCAATAATGTTTTACAAAGATTTAAACTCTAAAACTTTAAAACATTAAACAGAGACATCAAAGCCATTCTCCAATATGCTTGATTCCCATAGCTGCAGTGTGCGAGTTGTGCTTCGCCTGCGGCAGAGGTTTAGTCAATGGATCTGATATGTTGTCTTCAGTTCCAATTTTGCTTATCTCGAATTCTTTTCTTTCAACGAACTCTCGTAGAAGGTGAAATCTACGAAGTACATGCTTGACTCTCTGGTGGTGTCTAGGCTCCTTTGCCTGTGCAATAGCTCCGTTATTATCACAATACAGGGCTATTGGTCCTTTAATGGAGGGGACTGCACCAAGTTCACCTATGAACTTCCTTAGCCATATAGCTTCCTTTGCTGCTTCATGTGCAGGAATGTACTCCGCTTCAGTTGTAGAATCCGCAATGGTGCTTTGCTTAGCACTTTTCCAGCTTACTGCTCCTCCGTTGAGGCAGAAGACAAACCCAGACTGTGATCTGAAATCATCTTTGTCGGTTTGAAAACTTGCGTCCGTATAGCCTTTAACAATTAATTCATCATCTCCACCATAGACAAGGAAGTCATCTTTGTGCCTTTTCAGGTACTTCAGAATATTCTTGGCAGCAGTCCAATGCGCCTCTCCTGGGTCTGACTGGTATCTGCTCGTAGCACTGAGTGCGTACGCAACATCCGGGCGTGTACATATCATAGCATACATTATTGAACCAATCAATGATGCATATGGAATCCCATTCATTCGTCTACGCTCATCAAGTGTTTTTGGGCACTGAGTCTTGCTTAGAGGCATTCCATGAGACATGGGTAGGTAGCCTCGCTTGGAGTCCGCCATCTTGAACTTATCAAGCACCTTATTGATATAAGTGCTTTGACTAAGTCCAATCATCTTTTTAGATCTATCTCTGTAAATCTTGATGCCCAATATGTACTGTGCTTCTCCTAGATCTTTCATCGAAAAACATTTCCCAAGCCAAATCTTGACAGAGTTCAACATAGGAATGTCATTTCCGATAAGTAATATGTCGTCGACATATAATACTAGGAAAGCAATTTTGCTCCCACTGACCTTCTTGTATACACAAGATTCGTCTGCGTTCTTGATGAAACCAAAGTCACTGACTGCTTCATCAAAACGTATATTCCAGTTCCTGGATGCCTGCTTCAATCCGTAGATTGACTTCTTTAGCTTGCATACCTTTTTAGCATTCTTGGGATCCTCAAAACCTTCAGGCTGTGTCATAAACACAGTTTCTGTTAAAACGCCGTTTAAGAAAGCAGTTTTGACATCCATCTGCCATATTTCGTAATCGTAATATGCAGCGATTGCTAACATTATCCGAATAGACTTTAGCATTGCAACTGGTGAAAAGGTTTCATCGTAATCCACACCGTGGACTTGCCTGTAACCTTTTGCAACCAATCTAGCTTTGAAAACTTCAAGTTTCCCATCCTTGTCCTTTTTCAGTTTGAAAACCCATTTGCTTCCAATGGCTTGGTAGCCATCTGGCAAATCGACCAAATCCCATACTTGGTTTTCAGACATGGAGTCTAATTCAGATTGCATGGCTTCTTGCCATTGCCTGGAGCTAGGGCTCGTCATAGCTTGTTTGTAAGTCGCAGGTTCATCACTTTCAAGTAATAGAACGTCATAGCTCTCATTCGTCAAAATACCTAAGTACCTTTCTGGTTGAGATCTATATCTTTGCGATCTACGCGGGGTAACATTTCTAGATTGACCATTATTCTCACCAGATTCTTCTAAAGATCTATGAGTTTCATCCTGAATGTCAACTTTAGCATTCTCTAGAGTTTGTTGTTCGACTCGAATTTCTTCGAGGTCTACTTTTCTCCCACTTGTCATTTTGGAAATGTGATCTTTCTCCAAAAAGACACCATCTCGAGCAACAAACACTTTGTTCTCAGATGTATTGTAAAAGTAATACCCCTTTGTTTCCTTTGGATAGCCCACAAGGATACATTTGTCAGATTTTGGATGAAGTTTGTCTGAAATTAATCGTTTGACGTATACTTCACATCCCCAAATCTTAAGAAAAGACACATTTGGAGGCTTTCCAAACCATAATTCGTATGGAGTCTTTTCGACAGCTTTAGACGGAGCTCTATTTATAGTGAGTGCAGCTGTATTTAGTGCATGTCCCCAAAATTCTAATGGAAGTTTGGCCTGACCCATCATTGACCTGACCATGTCTAGCAAGGTTCTGTTCCGCCGTTCCGACACACCGTTCCATTGTGGTGTTCCTGGAGGAGTCAATTCTGATAGAATTCCACATTCTTTCAGATGGTCATCAAATTCATAGCTCAGATATTCACCGCCTCTATCAGACCGCAGTGCCTTAATCTTCTTGCCTAATTGATTCTCTACTTCACTCTGAAATTCCTTGAATTTGTCAAAGGATTCAGACTTATGCTTCATTAGGTAGACATAACCATACCTACTGAAGTCATCAGTGAAAGTGATAAAGTAGCTGAAACCACCTCTAGCATTTGTACTCATTGGTCCACATACATCTGTATGGATTAAACCCAATAGTTCATTTGCTCTTTCTCCAACTTTAGAGAAAGGTTGCTTTGTCATTTTGCCAAGTAAACATGATTCGCATTTACCATAATCCTCTAAGTCAAATGGTTCTAGAATTCTTTCCTTTTGAAGTCTTTCTAAGCGTTTCAAGTTTATATGGCCTAATCGACAATGCCACAGATAAGTGAGATCTTAATCATCCTTTTTGGCCTTTTTGATATTTATGTTATATACTTGTTTGTCGTGATCTAATAAATAAAGTCCATTGACTAATCTAGCAGATCCATAAAACATCTCTTTAAAATAAAACGAACAACTATTGTCTTTTATTAAAAGGGAAATCCCTTAGCATCTAAGCAAGAAACTGAAAAGATGTTTTTAGTAAGACTTGGAACATGGAAACATTCTTCCAGTTCCAAAACTAGCCCGGAGGGCGACGACAAATAGTAAGTTCCTACAGCTAATGCAGCAATCCGTGCTCCATTTCCCACTCGTAGGTCGACTTCACCCTTGCTTAACTTTCTACTTCTTCTTAGTCCCTGTGGATTGGAACATAAGTGTGAGCCACAACCTGTATCTAATACCCAAGAAGTTGAATTAGCAAGTATACAGTCTATAACGAAAATACCTGAAGATGGAACGACTGTTCCGTTCTTCTGATCTTCCTTTAGCTTTGGACATTCTCTTTTGTAATGGCCTATTCCATCACAATAAAGACAGCTTGATGTGGACTTGTCCTGCTTTGATTTAGCATTGCCCTTGGATTTTCCACCTTTCTTGAACGGTCTCCTTCTAGCCTTGAGTAAATCTTTGGCTTCACAGTCCAGTATTATTTCAGCCTTTCTGACAAGGTGAACAAATTCTGCAACTGTTTCTTCTCTTGGTTCACTTAGGTATAGTTGCTTGAAGCGACCAAACCCACTGTGTAGTGAATTGAGCAAGATAGAGATTGCCATCCTTTCGCTTATTGGTGTTCCTAGTAGACTTAGGCGATCAAAGTATGAACGCATAAGATCCACATGGAACCTCAGTGGGACGCCTACCCTCTGTTTAGTGCGAAGGAGCTGAACATGTGTTTCTTGGACCTCCATCCTATAACACCTGTTGGGAGAACTAACCTTTAGACCAGACATTGATTCAATCAACTCATGGACGTTCAGGTCCCTGTCCTCCGTGCTTCCACGACAGATATCCCTCAGATTCTTGATGAGCGTAAAAGGTTCATAGGCTACAAACCTTCTAGCCCAATCATCAGGGATATTGTTCAGCATGAGACTCATAACCTTTTTGAGATCCGCATCCCAGGCGTAAAATCTCTCAGGGGTCATGTCTCTAGCATAGTAGCTTGGCATGGGATGTGACAGTACATACTCAAGTCCATTGAGTTTGACTATTTCAACTAGCTTAGCTTCCCATTCAAGAAAATTTGCCAGGTTCAGCTTGACCATAAGCTCAGAACCTATGATGATGTTTTGATTGTTGTTTGCCATATTAAAAACTACAATTGAAAATAATAAACAAATAAATAACCATTCACAGTTTCTCTTAATAAACTTAAATTCTAGCATACATGCATAATTCAATGTTTATCAAGCATTTTATTCAAGTTATGTGTTCCGGCAGGTGTGAATAAAATGATTCCAAGATCCTAAAATCATTGAAGAACTAAGCACAGTTTGTCGACTTAATCCTAAAACATCTTAGGTAAGCAAAAGCCTTTTGCTAATAGTCTAGAAACTATTCTTGGTTGATAGGTACGTCTAAGAACTTATTAGGTAAACCTATCGATTTTGCCACGACATAAAAGGACTCCTTACTTATATCGTTGAGTTTCACCAAAACTAACATGTACTCACAATTATTTGTGTACCTTGCCCCTTTAGGACCAATAAGTAACACCTCGCTGAGCGAAAACTATTACTAGATTGATGTAAAGGATATCCAAGCAAGTGTATATTTTGGCATGGCACCTTTTAACTCAATTTTTAAGTTTGGAACTTAAGGCTCTTACTATGTTGGTTAGATTTTAAGTGAACTAAAATCCTTAATCATGCAACATAATCAAGCTTTTGATCTCATGCATTTTAAGACATATTTAAAAGCAATAAATAACTTAAAACATGCATAAGATAAATGTGATCTAGTATGGCCCGACTTCATCTTGAAGCTTTAACTTCAAAGTCCGTCTTGAAAATCTCCGTGGGAGGCACCATTTTCTTCAAATAGGATAAGTTATAATTAAAACTAATTACAACTATTTGATGGTACGCAGAACATATTTGAATTGAAAAACAACTTTGGTACTTTAAACCAATTACATTCAAATTAATGGTACGCAGACCATATTTTCTATCCTATTTGGGCCATACTAGTCACTTCATAACCAGCAAAACAGTACATATACAATATATACCATTCACCCATTCATTATCATGAATGGCCCACATAGCTGGTTAGTAAAACACATTATGCATCACGTAAACATTTGCAGCAATTAATCAAGGGCACCAATAATCTACCAATTATTCAGTCCTTATTAATTCTAATCAAGTTGTTTTAACCTTAAGGTTTTGTAGACCTAATCAAGAGTTTATGACTAAAAGGGCTCCCACTTAAACCAATAAATTCATATGCTTTACTAATTTTAAACATAAAAATGTATTTCTAGTCTAACCGAAAACATACAAATTTAATTAAAATTTAAAGCTCATATACATTTATAATTGAATCCACAAAGTTTAATTTAATTTCAGTCGTATTTAAATTAATTCCTGATTTTAATTTTAGTAAAATAATTAGAATAAATAAAATTTATTATAATTACAATATTCAAAATTAAAATCCAAGAAAATAATTTAAATTATTAATTTCAAAATTAATTAAAATTACGTAAACTGAAAATTTCAAATTAAAATTTCAAAACGATCTAATCGTAACGCAACAACTTTACGCATCGCACGCCCATGGGCCACACGCACACAGCCATCGCTGGCCATGTGCGCGCAGCCCATGCGTTGCGTCGCATAGCTGCTGCTTCTACCCTTCGCAAGCCATCGCGCGAGCTGGTACTCGCTGCGCGCGCGCCAGCGCTCGATGCACGCGAGCATGTGCTCGCTGCGCGCGCGCCAGCGCTCGATGCACGCGAGCCATCGCTCGCTGCGTTCGCTCGCTAGCGCTCGCTGCACGCGGGCCAGCGCTCGCTTCGTGCGCTCGCCATCGCATGCTGTGCGCGCTTGCTAGCGCTCGCTTGGTGCGAGCCAGCGCTCGCTGCGCGCGGCATCGACGCTGGGCGCATCACTCGTGGCACGCGAGCTTGCGCTCGCTGCGCGCGAGGCTGCGCGCGCTTGCGCGAGGCAGTGCGCGTTGTGGCGCAGCTCGCTTGCTGCCCACACGCGACTGCCGTGCCTTGCCTTCGCCCATGCCCATTCGTCCATTGCTCATAGCCCAAGACACAAGGTAGGGCTGCTGCCTTGTGCTCGTGCACCATGCCCTTGCTCATTGCATTCGTGCCGCATGGGCGACGAGCTCCCTTGCTCGTCGTCACATGCCCGCACTATACAACACCCCTTAAGGGTAACACGTAGCGTCCATTGCTTTGTGCGTGCAAGTTATATGAACGAATCGCATAAAATTTTAAAAATTTATATTTAAAATTAATGACAAATTAATAAATTAATATTAATTTCATAATTTTAGGGCGAAAAATCGAAAATTTATTATTAAATTGATTTCCGATTAACATGGATTCAAGTCTAGGTCATAAAAATTTAAAATTTATCATAAATTTACAATTTTTATGGTGGTTTTTAATCATAAGTATCTAATTAAATTATAATTAATTATGAAAATCAAATTAATTCTAAATTATTCTAATTTTCAACAAATTAATCATAATTACAAATTAGATTGCATAATTAACAAGGCTAGGCATTCAAACTTGTTAAACATATACAGTAGGTCAATCAAAAATTCAAGATTTACCAACAAGAATTGCAAATATTTAATTTAACATCTTAAATTTACGAAATTTTGCATTCGAAAGAGTAAAACCTTCGAAAAGTCATAGTTAGGCTTCGAATTTGAGAATTCTGGGTTCGGCAGAAAAACACTATTTTTGTCAAAATTTTAGAATGCCTTTTACATGCGGAATTGAAACAAAAATCACTCGATTTGGATGAGTAACGAAGAAACTGCCGAAAAACTGCGTACGTATAATTAAATAAACGCAATTTGCAATTAATTAACAATTACGAAAATTAATCACCCCTTTTAATTCTTGCAAATTTGTAATATTTAACCATGTTCATGCAATTTAGATTATGAAAATAATAAGAGGCTCGTGATACCACTGTTAGGTTATGATACATATGACAATTCATAAATCATGCGGAAAAACCATTTAGCCAGGAATACATATTATTTACACATAATCATATAGCATAGTTTAGATGCATACTCTTTGTTGCGTGCCTTCCCTAGCTGCGCCCGAACCGAACAAGAACAAGTCTTTAGGACTCCAAGTGTCGTCCCTCCGTAGATAGTCCACAGCACGTCTGGATCCGCCTTAAGATTGACCAACTAGAATCGCCCTTAAGGTACTAATAATTTTCGGCACTTTTAGGCAAGATATGTGACTGAATTTTTCTCTCAAAAACTCACTTTGAATACTTGAATAATCTATGTAAATATGTGACCCTAGGCACCTATTTATAGAGTTATGGAAAAGGTTTTGGAATCCTATTAGGATACTAATTTATTTAATTATAATCCTACTAGGACTCTAATTAAATAATCATTATCTAATAGTTTTAGGATTTAATCATATTTCGAATCCCGATTGCTTTAGGATTCCCGCACAAGCATTGCATGAGCACCGTACACCCGCGCAAGCCTTGCGGCCCACGCTAGGCGCACAGCGCTCGGCCCACTGCTGTGCTCTCGCGCGCGCGCCCCAGGCCTTGGCTGGGCCTGGCCTTGCGCTGGGCCTGGTCGAGGCTTGGCATGCGATGGTGCGTGTTGGCTCGCTGGGCGATGGCCTGGCTTCGTGCTGGGCCTTCGTCTAGCGGACCTCGTCCGATGCTAATTCGTACGATACGCTTCCGATTAAATTCCCGATTCCGGAATTCATTTCCGATACGAACAATATTTAATATTTCCGATTCCGGAATCAATTTCCGTTTCGAACAAATATTTAATATTTCCGTTTCCGGAATGATTTTCCGATTCCGATAATATTTCCGATTCTGACAATATTTCCGTTTCCGGCAATATTTCCGATTCCGGCATTATTTCCATTTCCGATAATATTTTCCGATACGTACCATGTTTCCGTTTCCGGCAACATCTATGACTTGGATAATATTTATATTTCCGATACGATCCATATTTCCGTTTCCGGCAATATCATCGTTTCCGGGGTATTCATTTCTTGCCTGTGACGATCTCAGCTCCCACTGAAACCAAGATCCGTCGATTCCGAATATCCATAGATGGAGTATTTAATGCCATTAAATACTTGATCCGTTTACGTACTATTTGTGTGACCCTACGGGTTCAGTCAAGAGTAAGCTGTGGATTAATATCATTAATTCCACTTGAACTGAAGCGGCCTCTAGCTAGGCATTCAGCTCACTTGATCTCACTGAATTATTAACTTGTTAATTAATACTGAACCGCATTTATTAGACTTAACATTGAATGCATACTTGGACCAAGGGCATAATTTCCTTCAAGTCTGTCCAAAAGTCTTGAAAGAAGACTCGCTAGGTGGTGGCAGAGTGGTGCCCAAAGACCTTCTTTCACTTAAAGACTTTCTTTCACCACTAGACATAGTCGTTCGCTTAAAGACCTTCTTTCACCGCTAGACACAGTCATGATCGCCAACAAGTAGTAAGGGCAGTAAGCTTGCAATAAAGAGGATTGTTCTACGGCATCGCCCCATCGTTCCTTCGAACTCAGGGCACCCGTTCATGGTAATTCAAATGCTTGCTAATCCCCTTTGAAAAAAATAAAATAAAATGGTACATTGTCAATAGGACTTGGCATTTAACCAAGGGTCACCCTACTCAGGAATATGACATGGGAATCTAAAATTGAAATCTGAAAGCATCATTAATGGGAAGACATAACAGCAACTGGTGGCTAAAAAGTGAAATGAAAGAGCTAGGGAAAGAACTAAGTATACCTTGACCTTTGGTGCAGACATACACCAAGTAAATCTAAGTCAATTTGAAAACGGTTTATATTCTCACAATTCTGGAAAAGATGGCCCTAAAAGCCTAAAGCACATGCCAAACGGGCACAACTGTATCTTGACGCCTGCACCCTGGCTTCCAGCAAATCCTTAGACAGCATTCCAAAAATCGTAACAGTATTTTGATTCACTCATGTAATCCTGTACGAACCCTTCTATAAGTCAACCTACTTAGAACACCTCGGATTGTACACAGTAGGACTCGGATTTTAAAATGATTTTTAAAGACTTCTTCGGACAAATAAAGTGTCGTTGGTTTAAGCTTAGTGTGCGTCCATCTCAACGTTGCAAGTAAGTCAAAAAGATTTTTAAATATGATTATGGGTAAAGAAAGGCACCTAGCTTTTAGTCAAGGCACACTTCAACATGTGACTACCTTGACCATGGCAATGTCACACAATACGACATTTACAAGAGAAGTAACAAATCACTACTCGAACATACCCCGCACTAAACGAGTCTGGTTCAAACTATTCATGATCCGTGTCACCATGAATGCATAAAAACGTATGCAAAGCATTATAGCACCAAGCCAATCCCGTAGCTTCAATTGGGGCCTTGAGAAAAACACTCTAAAAATGCTCGAAATGACGATTTTATCGCAAATTCTCGACGCTAATGTTATACATATGTCATAGGGGCTCAATCCTAAGCTTTAATCGTACAAAACGAACCTTAGAATGGCTACAACCCCTCCCAAATTCTAAAGCACTACTTAGAATATATAAAGTCACCCCACTAACAAGGGTAACTGAAAATCGCGAGTCACCAAAACTCCGATCAAACCACTGCACATAACGCTCACCCCATAAAGCGCCCGTTACACAGTCTACATCGTTCCAAAGCAAAAGCGAAAGAAAAAAAATAATCAAAAAAAAACTGTCAAAGTTTTGCCCAGAAATCATTTTCAACGCCCAGAGCTGGGCGCCGATATCTTTAACGCCCCAGCCTGGGCGCTGAATATCTCTGCTTGCTAAATCTTGCCCTGATATAAAAACAAGAAAGAAACACCTATGAATCCTCGCATCGAACGAAGTAATAAGCCGTGCAAACCCACGCAGAAGGTGCTACACTTATTCGAGCACCTGAACAAGGCATGATGAAATACTCCAAATAATGACATCCCAACACTTGGAGGAATGTTCTAAGACACGCCGTTAGGCCACACAAGCCTGCGTTGCATCATAATCCCACAGTATAAGTCTAAACAAGGGTAAGGCACATTGCACTAATGCAAGCACGACCAAAAGTAAGAGGCAAAGACTACTTATCGCCCAAATGCAAGCCACACGACTTCTACATTAAGGATTAAAGGTAGCAAAACATTACCTACCACGGAAGGGATAGCTCGCACTCACACGAGCGAAACCCCAAGGCATCTTTTTTCGAAAGAACCTACGAAAATCGTACGCCAAAAGGAAGCATCCCAGCATGCATACTTGGGGGCTCCAAGCTACGAAACAACCATATCAAAATAAAAAATCTCGAAGCAAATGTTTGAACAAACGAAAGGGCATGATGCTTGAGCCCACTTCATGAATGGGCCTGAACCCTATCAAGCTTCTAAGCAAACTATTCAAAATCAGTCATTGCTCAAAAAAAATGATTCAAGCAAACTGATTAATGGACCGCACAGAACGGCCATTCTATGAACGCTCGTTCGCAAATACATATCATCATTCTAAGTATCGAACATTCACGAACGCGTTCAAAAGGAAAAATATACAACAACAAGAGCGGTCAAAGTCTTACGCCTCAAGGTATGTTCCTCGGGCCATATAGACTCGCCCAACTATCGCAATAACTGTACGCCTTAAGAGCAACAGTTCCTTAAAATAACCGCCCCAAAGCGACGAGCACCGTAGTCCACCAATCGGCTACGGCTTCTCAAGAAAATCATCACGTTCTAAAAATAAGGAAAAAACAAAAGAGAAGAGAATACATAGAACTTCCAAGAGGCCAACTGTGTCATCAAGAAAGCTCGCCAGGAATTATTTTCAGCGCCCAGTACTGGACGCCGAAATCTTCAACGCCCAGGCTTGGGCGCCGAAAATGATCCCAGACCCTCTCTTACTTCTATAGGGTCCTGCCATATTCATTTGACTTGAAAGTTGCCGATTTCTTTATTGAAAGTCGCACCTCACGGCTTTGTTAAGAGTAGCACACCACTACAAAGATCGCTCGCACTTACGAGCACAATCCCAAACACGATCAAGGATATTACAGAATGCGTAGGAACCTCTTTGACCAGAAATGACCGTCAAGCACGAATGCTTGGGGGCTCGAAGGAAAATTTATATTATGCAAAGTAAAAATAATATTCCCAGACTACGCTGTACGAAGTCCCGTGTTTGGATGTCTCAAAAAATAAAACCGGTTTACGACCTCAAGACAAAGGTCGCTGTTGATACTTATACATAGTCCCCTAATCAAGGACCCAGGTAGTGGCAAAATTGAGCCAAAAAGACTAGCTCAAAACCATGAAAAGGTGATGACCACGAGACTATGGTCCATCTAAACACACTGTCAACCCACATTCAGATTGCAACTAAATCCGAGCATCCCTCGGAAGAATTCGCTCCTATAAGAATGAATAAAAAGAAATTCTCAAAAGAAATCACAAAAAAAATGAAATAGGGACTTGCCCACCTCAATCGGGCAAGATCGAACCACGCGAGTTCCAAATTAAAAAACGAATTCAGGGACGTCCACCCTCAGCGGACAGGGCTCGCCCACCTTCAGCGGGCGGGGTCTGCGTCACTAGACGCGCAGGTCCTCAGTTTTCGAAAATGAAAAGAAAATAAAATCTTCAAAATAAAATAGGCTCGCCATCTTCAGCCGGCGGGGTCTGCGTCACCAACCGCGCAGGTCCTCAGTTTTCAAAAAATGAGATCTTCAAAACACAAACAGGCTCGCCATCTTCAGCCGGCGGGGTCTGCGTCACAAACCGCATAGGTCCTTCTTTTTAAAAAGCACAAACAATTTTCAAAATAGATTCGTCCACTTCTATCGGACGGGGTGTCCACCCTTAGCGGACAGGTTCGCCATCTTCAGCCGGCGGGGTCTACGTCACAAACCGCGTAGGTCCTTATTTTCAAAACATCAAAACAGATTCGTCCACTTCTATCGGACGGGGCGTCCACCCTCAGCGGACAGGCTCGCCCACCTTCTGCGGGCGGGGTCTGCGTCACTAACCGCGCAGGTCCTTAGTCGCTGCAGCGATAACCTTTTTCGGTTTTTCCTTTATCCAAAAATTAAAGGATTGGTTTTCCGTTTTTCCAAAAAAGAACGATGTGCTGGATTTTCCTTCGTTTTACGTCCTATAAAAACAAGGGGGTTTTCTCGTTTAGCAAGCCCTGAAAATGAGAATCTTTATAAAACGTTTTACCTCGTGATTGGGCTTGGCCAGGCCCAATTACACTTTACAGCTTTAATTTCGAAAACATCTGTAGCTACTCCCAATGACAAAGTGAGGGAGTTTCTACGCACCTTTAGATCCTTCCAATGACAAAGTGAGGAAGTTTCTATGCTATCAGTTGACAAATACCAATGACACGTGAGGGATATGTCGACACTTCAAGTGATGACCCTTAAGTCAAATGTTATCACTCGGGGGCTCGTGAGACCCTCGCAAAACAGGTCACATACACCATGGCTTGTGTGACGCACTCCGTCTAATACTTTGACCATCGTCTTACTCCAAGACTCAGTCAAAGTGGGGGCTAACTGTAGACACCTACTTTTGTCCCCGTTCCCGCAAGGAAAAGGTTCGATGATGAAAGCGTAAATCTCCACTTGACAACGCATCTCCTATAAAATAAACGAATCTCGATTCCCCATTTTATTTCACCCGAAACCTGCTATTTATGGAAACCTGCTAAAAATAGTAATTGCCGTAAAAGGTAGCTTCTAAAAGTGGCAAATCATAAAGGATAGAAACCTGTCAGAATTAGGTGTTGCACTCCAACATAAATCCTAAATGAGATAGAAAACCGCGAGAATCCTATTCCTAATATGATTCGGAAATAAGAGTTACGTATTAATTAAAATCCTAACGAGCCTAAAGTTCGTCACGGGCCCAGACACATTCCGTCATAAAATTGATACGCGCTAAAAGACTCGATTAAGTCTCAAACTCTACGGATTTCAGGAATCCGAATCTGACCAAAGAATTCTGTTAGACCCTATTTTCAACGCCCAGCCCTGGGCGCCGAAAATTCCAGCGCCCAGAGCTGGACGCCGAAAGTACCTGGGACGGATTCTTTTCCTAATCCGTTTCGTATTCAAATTCCTGAAAAACTATCTTTCTACGCCACTTTTTCCTATAAATAGACCCCTAAGTTCGACGTGAAAAGGACACAAACACAACAACACACAATTATATTCTGAGTATTGACTCCAACCCTTAGCCTAAGCCTCTCGCTGCGAAACTGTTCACGCGTTCTGTCGCAATCGATCCATAAATCGAACAGAACGTATCCTGTCCCATAATTGAGATTCGTTAAATAAAAAGGAGAAATAGCAAAGTCAAAGTGGTTAGTTTTCTGAGAACCGTGACGCACCTCTCAAGGGTGCGTCGTAATGTGTCCCTTTTCGATGATTTAACTGCTTTCCTCGCCCTTTTTATGAACTGTTAAACTAACCTAATCTGATTGTTCTATCACGCCTAAAAAATATAATATTTTTGGGAAATCGGATTATCATGCTAGGTCCCTTAATGCTACTTAAATCAGATAATCATGATCGAATTAGTGTTATATGTTGCATATTGCTAAAATCAACTCAGATTAGTTTAATAGTTAACGCATGTCCCTTCAATTATTTATGCTGAGCTAGTAACGATATCCTGCCTCTGGAGTTATCGACGAGCGAAGTACTCCTCTCGGTAGTTACAGTCCCCCGAACCCTCAATCTCTACCTTGCGGGTGTATATTGAGAGATCCCACACCAGGGATCACAAGGGAACCTACGGCTGTCGTGGTCAAACATAATTGCACTCCCTTTATGTCACGATAACCGGGTTTTGTCAGTTTTTCTCATTGTCGTTAAAAACTGAATGGCGACTCCTATATTACTAGTCAACTGGGTGTATACTCACAGGAAATCCAATTACACTTGATTGAATAAAAAGAATCGTCACACCCACGAGGGACAAGGTCACGCATTAGCCTCGTGCTTTTTCGACCCCCTCACACTTGCCACTTTTAACAACTGCCCATTACGACAGTTACTATTTTTAGCAGGTTTCTATAAATAGCAGGTTTCGGGTGAAATAAAAAGGGTGATTGAGATTCGTTATTTTATAGGAAATGTGTTGTCAAGTGGAGATTTATGTTCTCATCATCGAACCTTCCCTTTCGGGAATGGGGACAAAAGTAGGTGTCTACAGTTAGCCCCCACTTTGACTGAGTCTTGGAGTAAGACGATGGTCAAAGTATTAGACGGAGTGCGTCACACAAGTCATGGTGACCTATTTTTGCGAGGGTCTCACGAGCCTCCGAGTGATAACATTTGACTTAAGGGTCATCACTTGAAGTGTCGACATATCCCTCGCGTGTCATTGGGATTTGTCAACGGATAGAATAGAAACTCCCTCACTTTGTCATTGGAAGTATCTAAAGAGGCGTAGAAACTCCCTCACTTTGTCATTGGGAGTAGCTACAGATATTTTCGAAATCAAAACTATAAAGTGTAATTGGGCCTGGCCAAGCCCAACCACGAGGTAAAAATGTTTTTAAAGATTCTCATTTTCAGGGCTAGCTAAACGAGAAAACCCCCTTGTTTTTATGGGATGTAAAACGAAGGAAAATCCAGCATATCGTTCTTTTTTGGAAAAACGGAAAACCAATCCTTTAATTTTTTGGAAAAGGGAAAACCAGAAAAAGTTATCGCTGCAGCGACTAAGGACCCCGCCGGCTAAAGATGGCGAGCCTGTCCGCTAAGGGTGGACGCCCCGTCCGAAAGAGTTGGACGAATCTGTTTTGAAGTTTGTTTGCTTTTTTTGAAAATAAGGACCTACGCGGCCTGTGACGTAGACCCCGCCGGCTAAAGATGGCGAGCCTGTCCGCTAAGGGTGTACACCCCGTCCGATAGAAGTGGACGAATCTATTTTGAAATTTGAAAATAAGGACCTACGCGGCTTGTGACGTAGACCCCGCCGGCTAAAGATGGCGAACCTGTCCGCTAAGGGTGGACACCCCGTCCGATAGAAGTGGACGAATCTATTTTGAAATTTGTTTGTGCTTTTTGAAAATAAGGACCTACATGGTTTGTGGCGTAGACCCCGCCGGCTGAAGATGGCGAGCCTATTTTGGATTTGAAGAATTTATTTTTCGAAAACGGAGGACCTGCGCGGCTAGTGAAGCAGACCCCGCCCGCTGAAGGTGGGCGAGTCCTGTCCGCTGAGGGTGGACGTCCCTGAATTCGTTTTTTCAATTTGGAACTTGCGTGGTTCGTGGCGCGATTTTGCCCGATTGAGGTGGGCAAGTCCCTATTTCCTTTGTTCATTGTGATTTCTTTTGAGAATTTCTTTTTATTCATTCTTGTAGGAGCGAACTCTTTCGAGGGATGCTCGGATTTAGTTGCAACCTGAATGTGGGTTGACAACGTGTTTAGACGGACCATTGTCTTGTAGTCATCTTCTTTCATGGTTTTGAGCTGGTCTTTACGGCTCAATTTTGCCACTACCTGGGTCCTTGATTAGGGGACTATGTATAGGTATCACCGGCGACCTTTGTCTTGAGGTCGTAAACCGGGTTTTTATTTTTTGAGACATCCAAACATGGGACTTCGTACAGCGTAGTCTGGGAATATTGTTTTAACTTTGCATAATATATATTTTCCTTCGAGCCCCCAAGCACTCGTGCTTGACCGTCATTTCTTGTCAAAGAGGTTCCTTGGGGATACGCATTCTGTAATGTCCTTGATCGTGTTTGGGATTGTGCTCGTATGTGCGAGCGATCTTTGTAGTGGTGTGCTACTCTTAACAAAGCCGTGAGGTGCGACTTTCAGTAAAGAAATCGGCAATTTTGAAGTCGAATGAATATGGCAGGGCCCTATAGAAGTCAGAGTTTTTCTTTTTTTTTGGGCCTGGGATCATTATCGGGGCCCATGCCTGGGCGTTAAAGATTTCGGCGCCCAGCGCTGGGCGCTGAAAATGATTTCTGGCGAGGGTTCTTGATGACACAGTTGGCCTCTTGTTTGTTTATTTCACTTGGAAATTCTACGTATTCTCTTCTTTTTTTCTTTATTATTTTTTGGAACGTAGAATTTTGTTAGAAATCCCAATGAGTTGAGCTGATTTACAGTTCCCAGGGCTGGGCGTCGGGATATCTGGCGCCTGGTCCTGGGCGTTGAAAGTGCGTCCCAGGCAGGACTTTCTCGTGATGATTTCTCAAGAAGCCGTAGCCAATTGGTGGACTACGGTGTTTGTCGCCTTGGGGCGATTATTTAAAGGAACTGTCGCTCTTTAAGGTGTACAGTTATTATAATAGCTGGGCGAGTCTATGTGGCCCGAGGAACATACCTTCAGGCATAAGATTTTGATCGCTCTTATATATATTTTTTCCTTTTGAACGCGTTCGTGAATGTTCGATACTTAGAATGATGATATGTATGTGCGAACGAGCGTTCATAGAATGGCCATTGTGTGCGATCCATTAATCAATTTGCTTGAATCATTTTTTTTTGAGCAATGACTGATTTTGAATAGTTTGCTTAGAATCCTGATAGGGTTCAGGCCCATTCATGAAGTGGGCTCAAGCATCGTGCCCTTTCGATCGTTCAAACATTTGCTTCGAGATTTTTTTATTTTGCTATGGTCGTTTCGTAGCTTGGAGCCCCCAAGTATGCATGTTGGGATGCTTCCTTTTGGCGTACGATTTTTGTAGGTTCTTTCGAGAAAGATGCCTTGGGGTTTCGCTCGTGTAGGTGCGAGCTATCCCTGCCGTGGTAGGTAATATTTTGCTACCCTTAATCCTTAATGTAGAAGTCGTGTGGCTTGCATTTTGAATTTGGGCGATAAGTAGTCTTTGCCTCTTACTCTTTTTTTAGACTTGTACCGTGGATGGTTAAATTTATGGTGCGACATAGGCTTGTGTGGCCTAACAGCGTGTCTTAGAACATTCCTCCAGGTGTTGGGATATCATTATCATTTTTTGCATTGGAGTACTTCATTACGCCTCGTTCAGGTGCTCGAACAAGTGTAGCACCTTCTGCGTGGCTGTGCACGACCTATTACTTCGTTCGATGCGAGGATTCATATATTTTTCTTTCTTGTTTTTTTATCTGGGAAAAATTTGGCAGCCAAGAGAATCAGCGCCCAGGCTGGGGCGTTAAAGATATCGGCGCCCAGCTCTGGGCGTTGAAAATGATTTTTGGGCAGAATTTGACAGTTTTTATCCTTGATTTTTCTTTCGCTTTTGCTTTGGAACGACGTAGACTGTGTAACGGGCGCTTATAGGGCGTGCGATTTTCAGTTACCCTTGATAGTGGGGTGACTTTATATGTTCTAAGTAGTGCTTAGAATTTGGGAGGGGTTGTAGCCATTCTAAGGTTCGTTTTACACGATTAAAGCTTAGGATTGTGCCCCTATGATGTATGTATAGCATTAGCGTCGAAAATTTGCAATAAAATCGTCATTTCGAGCATTTTTAGAGTGTTTTTCTCAAGCCCCCAATTGTAGCTACGGGATTGGCTTGGTGCTATAATGCTTGGCATACGTTTTTATGCATTCATGGCGACATGGATCATGAATATTTTGAACCAGACTCGTTTAGTGCGAGGTACGTTCGAATAGTGATTTGCTACTTTTCCTGTAAATGTCGTATTGTGCGACATTGCCATGGTCAAGGTAGTCACATGTTGAAATGTGCCTTGACTAAAAGCTAGGTGCCTTTCTTTACCCATAATCATATTTAGAAATCTTTTTGGCTCACTTGCAACATCGAGATAAACGCATACTTAGCTTAAACCAACGACACTTTATTATGTTCGAAGAAGTCTTTGAAAACCATTTGAAAATTATTTAAAATCCGAGTCCAACTGTGTACAACCCGAGGTGTCCTAGGTAAGTTGACTGATAGAAAGGTTCGTACAGGATTATATGAGTGAATCAAAATACTGTTACGATTTTCGGAATGCTGTATAAGGATTTGCTGGAAGCCAGGGTGCAGGTGTCAAGATATTACTTGTGCCCGTTTGGCATATGCTTTTAGGCTTTTAGGGCCATCTTTTCCAGAATTGCGGGAATATAAACCGTTTTTAAATTGACTTAGATTTACTTGGTGTATGTCTGCACAAAAGGTCAAGGTATACTTAGTTATTTCCCTAGCTCTTTCATTTCAATTTTTAGCCCCCAGTTGCTATTATGTCTTCCCATTAATGATGCTTTCAGATTTCGATTTTAGATGCCCGTGTTATATGTCTGAGTAGGGTGAGCCTTGGTTAAGTGCTAAGTCCTATTGACAATGTCTGATTTTTTCAAAGGGGATTCACAAGCGTTTGAATTACCATGAACGGGTGTCCTGAGTTCGAAGGAACGATGGGGCGACGCCGTAGAACAATCCTCTTTATTGCAAGCTTACTGCCTTTACTACTTGTTGGCGATTATGACTGTGTCTAGTGGTGAAAGAAGGTCTTTAAGTGAGTTAGTTCGCTTTTTAGGGAGGGTCAAGTTGAGTACTTTTAGGGGTCATGGACGCTTGCGCTAGCCCCCATTCAATTGAGGTAAAGCGATCTTTTGAGTCTTGGCTAAGTGCCTAGGAGTGTGAGTGCTCCTTCTGGCAAGGGTACGTGCCCTTATTATTTTTCGATGTGTGCTTATTTTGGCATCTTTGATGGCTTGGATTCTTGCTTTGACTTAAATTTTTCTTTCGACTTGGATTGCAAGTAGTTATGCGGTTCTGCCCGTTCACATTAATATGCTGATTTTCAGGTCGTCCCAACTTGATGGGGAAATAAACGCGGGGTAGGATCGTTTCACCCTTCGGCTATTTTGATTACCTACGAGCACGAGTATTTCCTTCACTATCCCCAGCGGAGTCGCCACTGTGAGGGGGTCGAAAAAGCACGAGGCTAATGCGTGACCTCGTCCCTCGTGGGTGTGACGTTTCTTTTTGTCAAATCAAGTGTAATTGGATTTCCTGTGAGTTTACACCCAATTGACTAGTAATATAGGAGTCGCCATTCAGTTTTTAAGGACAATGAGAAAAACTGACAAAACCCGGTTTTCGTGACATAAAGGGAGTGCAATTTTGTTTGACCACGACGGCCGTAGGTTCCCTTGTGATCCCTGGTGTGGGGATCTCTCAACATGCACCCGCAAGGTAGAGATTGAGGGTTCGGGGGACTATAACTACCGAGAGGAGTACTCGCTCGTCGATAACTCCAGAGGCAGGATATCCTTACTAGCTCAGCATAAATAATTGAAGGGACATGCGTTAACTATTAAACTAATCTGAGTTGATTTTAACAATATGCAACATATAATACTAGCTCGAGCGAGATTATCTGATTTAGATTATATTAAGGGACCTAGCATGATAATCCAATTTCCCAACATATTATCTTTATTAGGCGTGATAGAACAATCAGATTTGATAAGTTTAACAGTTTATAAAAAGGGCGAGGAAAACAATTAAACCATGGAAAAGGGACACATTACGACTCACCTCTCAAGGGTGCGTCACGGTTCTCAGAAAACTAACCACTTTGACTTTGCTATTTCTCCTTTTATTTAACGAATCTCAAATTACGGGACAGGATACGTTCTGTTCGATTTTTGGATCGATTGCGACAGAACGCGTGATCAATTTCGCAGCGTGAGGCTTAGGCTTAGGGGTTTAGAGTCAATACTCAGAATAATAATTGTGTGTTTTGTCGTTTTCACGTCGAACTTGGGGCTATATTTATAGAAAAGAGTTCGTGGAAAGATAGAATTGTAGAACACTAATCCACGAGGAATTAGGAAAGAACACGTCCCAGGTAATTTCAGCGCCCAGGGCTGGGCGTCAAAGATTTCGGCGCCCAGCTCTGGGCGTTGAAAATAGGATCCAGGCAATTTCAGCGCCCAGGGCTGGGCGTTGAAATTGATGTTTGGGCCGTTTCTTTGTCAGATTCGGACACTTAAAATCCAGAGTGTATGAGACTTAATCGAGTCTTTTAGTGCGTATTAATTTTATGACGGGATGCGTCTGTGCCCGTGTAGACACCTACTTTTGTCCCCATTCCCGAAAGGGAAGGTTCGATGATGAAAAAGTAAATCTCCACTTGACAACGCATCTCCTATAAAATAACGAATCTCATTACCCCTTTTCATTTCACCCGAAACCTGCTATTTATAGAAACCTGCTATTTATGGAAACCTGTTAAAAATAGTAACTGCCGTAATGGGTAGTTGTTAAAAGTGGCAAGTCATAAAAGATAGAAACCTGTCAGAATTAGGTGTTGCACTCCAACATAAATCCTAAATGAGATAGAAATTGCGAGAGAATCCTATTCCTAATATGATTCGAAAGTAAGAGTCACGTATTAATTAAAATCCTAACGAGCCTAAAGTTCGTAACGGGCCCAGACGCATCCCGTCACAAGGTTAATACGCACTAAAAGACTCAATTAAATCTCAAATACTCCGGATTCTAGGAATCCGAATCTGACTAAGAAAAACAGCCCAGATCCTATTTTCAACGCCTGGCTCTGGGCGCCGAAATCTTCGGCGCCCAGGCCTGGGCGCTGAAAATACCTGGTACGTGTTTTTTCCTAATTCTTCGTGGATTAGAGTTCTGCAATTCTATCTTTCCACGAACTATTTTCTATAAATAGGGTCTTAAGTTCGACGTGAAAAGGACACAACACACAATTATTATTCTGAGTATTGACTCTAAACCCCTAAGCCTAAGCCTCACGCTGCAAAACTGATCACGCGTTCTGTCGCAATCGATCCATAAATCGAACAGAAACGTATCGTGTCCCATAATTTGAGATTCGTTAAATAAAAGGAGAAATAGCAAAGTCAAAGTGGTTAGTTTTCTGAGAACCGTGACACACCTCTCAAGGGTGCGTCGTAATGTGTCCCTTTTCCATGGTTTAATTGCTTTCCTCGCCCTTTTATGAACTGCTAAACTAACTAAAATCTGATTGTTCGATCACGCTTAATAAATATGATATTTTTGGGAAATTGGATTATCATGCTAGGTCCCTTAAAACAATCTGAATCAGATAGTCGCGTTGATCTAGTACTATATGTTGCATATTATTAAAATAAACTCAGATTAGTTTAATAGTTAACGCATGTCCGTTCAATTATTTATGCTGAGCTAGTAAGGATATCCTGCCTCTGGAGTTATCGAAGAGCGAGTACTCCTCTCGGTAGTTACAGTCCCCCGAACCCTCAATCTCTACCCTGCGGGTGTACGTTGAGCGATCCCCACCACCAGGGATCATAAGGGAACCTACGACCGTCGTGGTCAAACATAATTGCACTCCCTTTATGTCACGATAACCGGGTTTTGTCAGTTTTTCTCATTGTCGTTAAAAACTGAATGGCGACTCCTATATTACTAGTCAATTGGGTGTAAACTCACAGGAAATCCAATTACACTTGATTTGACAAAAAGAAGCGTCACACCCACGAGGGACGAGGTCACGCATTAGCCTCGTGCTTTTTCGACCCCCTCACAGCCCGTTATGAACTCTAGGCTCGTTAGGATTTTAATTTAATACGTAACTCTTATTTTCGAATCGTATTAGGAATAGGATTCTCTCGCAACTTCTATCTCATTTAAGATTTATGTTGGAGTGCAACACCTAATTCTGACAGGTTTCTATCTTTTATGAATTGCCACTTTTAACAACTGCCCATTACGACAGTTACTATTTTTAGCAGGTTTCTATAAATAGCAGGTTTCGGGTGAAATGAAAAGGGTGATTGAGATTCGTTATTTTATAGGAGATGCGTTGTCAAGTGGAGATTTATGTTCTCATCATCGAACCTTCCCTTTCGGGAATGGGGACAAAAGTTTTTAACGACAATGAGAAAAACTGACAAAACCCGGTTATCGTGACATAAAGGGAGTGCCATTATGTTCGACCACGACGGCCATAGGTTCCCTTGTGATCCCTGGTGTGGGGATCGCTCAACGTACACCCGCAGGGCAGAGATTGAGAGTTCGGGGGACTGTAGCTACCGAGAGGAGTGCTCATCGATAATACTCCAGAGGCAGGTTATCCTTACTAGCTCAGCATAAATAATTAGAGGGACATGCGTTGAACTATTAAACTATTCTGAATTGATTTTAGCAATATGCAACACATAATACTAAATCGATCGTGATTATCTTATTTAGATTGATTTAAGGTACCTAGCATGATAATTCAATTGTCCAAGGTATTATCTTATTAGGCGTGATAGATCAATCAAATTAATAGTTTGACAATTTTATAAAAGGGTGATGAAAGAGATTAAATCATATGAGGGACACATTACAACGCCCTTTAGAGGTTCGTTGTGGTTCTCAGAAAACTAACCACTTGGCTTTGCTATTTCTCCTTTTATTTAACGAATCTCGGGTTTCTAAGCAATGTTCCAGTATTTAGGCTTAATTCATCAAGCTACAAGGGGCAGGATGCGTTCTGTTCGACTTTTGGGTCGATTGCGACAGAACGCTGGATCAATTTCGCAGCGTGAGGCTTAGGCTTTGAGGCTGTATTTATAGGAAAAGGGTGTGTGGAAAGATAGATTTTAAGATACGAATCCAAAAAGAATCCGGAGATAAAACGGCCCCAAGCATTTTCAGCGCCCAGGGGTTGAAAATGGGATCTTAGCCGAGTTCTTTGTCAGATTTGGACTCTTAGAACACGGAACTTTTGAGATTTATCCGAGTCTTTTAGTGCATATTAACTTATGACGGAATGTGTTTGGGCCCGTTACGAACTCTAGGTTCGTTTCGTTAGGAATTTAATTAATACGTAACTCTTATTTTCGAATTATACCAGGAATGCAAATTCTATCTCTTTTTAGGATTTATGTTGGAGTGCAACACCTAATTCTGACAGTTTTCTATCTTTTATAATTTTGCCAATTTTAACAACTACCTTTTACGACAGTTACTATTCTTAGCAGGTTTCTATAAATAGCAGTTTTGGCTGAAATGAAAGGGTGATTGAGATTCATTATTTTATAGGAGATGCGTTGCCAAGTGGAGATTTATGTTCTCATCATCAAACCTTCCCTTTCAGTAATGGGGAAAAAAGTAGGTGTCTACAGTTTGCCCCCACTTTGACTGAGTCTTGAGATGAGACGATGGTCAAAATACTAGACGGAGTGCGTCATACAAGCCATGGTGTATGTGACCTGTTTTGCGAGGGTCTCACAAGCCCCTGAGTGATAACATTTGACTTAAGGGTCATCACTTGAAGTGTTAACACATTCCTCACGTGTCATTGGAATTTGTTAACTGATAGTATATAAACTCCCTCACTTTGTCATTGGAAGTATCTAAAGATGTTTTCGAAATCAAAGCTATAAAGTGTAACTAGGCCTGGCCAAGCCCAATCACGAGGTAAAACGTTTTTAAAGATTCCCATTTTCAGGGTTACCTAAACGAGAAAACCCCCTTTGTTTTTATAGGACGTAAAACGAAGGAAAATCCAGCACATCGATCTTTTTTGGAGAAACGGAAAACCAATCCTTTGATTTTTGGAAAAGAGAAATTAGGAAAACGTTATCGCTGCAGCGACTAAGGACCTGCGCGGTTAGTGGCGCAGACCGCGCCTGCTGAAGGTGAGCGAGCCTGTCCGCTGAGGGTGGACGCCCCGTCCGATAGAAGTGGACGAATCTGTTTTGATGTTTTGAAAATAAGGACCTACGCGGTTTGTGACGTAGACCCTGCCGAACGAAGATGGCGAGCCTGTCCGCTGAGGGTGGACGCCCTGTCCGATAGAAGTGGACGAATCTGTTTTGATGTTTTGAAAATAAGGACCTACGCGGTTTGTGACGTAGACCCCGCCGGCTGAAGATGGCGAGCCTGCTTTTGTTTTTTTTGAAGAATATATTTTCTTTTCATTTTCGAAAACTGAGGACCTGCGCAATTAGTGACGTAGACCCCGCCCGCTGAAGGTGGGCGAGCCTTGTCCGCTAAGGGTGGACGCCCCGCCCGCTGGAGGTGAGCGAACCTGAATTTGTCTTTTCGATTTGGGACTCGCGTGGTACGTACCGCGATCTTGCCCGATTGAGGTGGGCAAGTCCCTATTTCATTTGTTCTTGTGATTTCTTTTGAGAATTTCTTTTTATTCATTCTTGTAAGAGCGAATTCTTTCGAGGGATGCTCGGATTTAGTTGCAATCTGAATGTGGGTTGACAACGTGCTTAGACGGACCACTGTCTCGTGGTCATCATCTTTCATGGTTTTGAGCTAGTCTTTACGGCTCAATTTTGCCACTACCTGGGTCCTTGATTAGGGGATTATGTATAAGTATCAACGGCGACCTTTGTCTTGAGGTCGTAATCCGGTTTTATCTTTTGAGATTATCCAAACACGGGACTTCGTATAGCGTAGTCTGGGAATATTGTTTTAACTTCGCATGCTCTCTTTTGAAATATATATTTTCTTTCGAGCCCCCAAGCACTCGTGCTTGACGGTCATTTCTTGTCAAAGAGGTTCCTTGAGGATACGCATTTTGTAATGTCCTTGATCGTGTTTGGGATCGTGCTTGTAAGTGCGAGCGATCTTTGTAGTGGTGTGCTACTCTTAACAAAGCCGTGAGGTGCGAATTTCAGTAAAGAAATCGGCAATTTTCGAGTCGAATGGATACGGCAGGACCCTATAGAAGTCTGGGCTTTTTTGGGCCTGGGCTCATTTTCGGCGCCCAGGCCTGGGCGTTAGAAATAATTCACGTCCAAGTGGGGCATTGAAAATATTGTTTTGGCTGGTCTTTTGATGACACAGTTGGCCTCTTGTTCGTTCGTTTATTTCACTTGGAAATTCTACGTATTCTCTTCTCTTTTGTTTTTCTTTTTTTTTGGAACGTAGAATTTTATTAGAGATCACAATGAGTTGAGTGATCGTGATGATTTCTCGAGAAGCCGTAGCCGATTGGTGGACTACGGTGTTTGTCGCTTTGGGGCGATTATTTAAAGGAACTGTCGCTCTTAAGGCGTAGAGTTATTGCAATAGTTGGGCGAGTCTATATGGCCCGAGGAACATACCTTGAGGCGTAAGACTTTGATCGCGTATATATTTTTTATTTTGCTACGGTCGTTTCGTAGCTCGGAGCCCCCAAGTATGCATGTTGGGATGCTTCCTTTTGGCGTACGATTTTTGTAGGTTCTTTCGAGAAAGATGCCTTGGGGTCCCGCTCGTGTAGGTGCGAGCTATCCCTTCCGTGGTAGGTAATATTTTGTTACCTTTAATCTTAATGTAGAAGTCGTGTGGCTTGCATTTTGAATTTGGGCGATAAGTAGTCTTTGCCTCATGCTCTTGGTCGTGCCCGCATTAGTGCAATATGCCTTACTCTTTTTTTTTAGACTTGTACCGTGGGATGGTTGAACTTATCGTGCAACGTAGGTTTGTGTGGCCTAACAGCGTGTCTTAGAAAATTCCTCCAGGTGTTGGGATATCATTATTATTTTTTGCATTGGAGTACTTCATCACGCCTCGTTCAGGTGCTCGAACAGGTGTATCACCTTCTGCGTGGGTGTGCACGGCTTATTACTTCGTTCGATGCGAGGATTCATAGATGTTTCTTTCTTGTTTTTATCCTTGATTTTTCTTTCGCTTTTGCTTTGGAACGACGTAGACTATGGAACGGGCGCTTGTAGGGCGAGCGTTATGTGCAGTAGTTTGATCGGAGTTTTGGTGACTCGCGATTTTCAGTTACCCTTGTTAGTGGGGTGACTTTATATATTCTAAGTAGCGCTTAGAATTTGGGAGGGGTTGTAGCCATTCTAAGGTTCGTTTTACACGATCAAACCTTAGGATTATGCCCCTATGACGTGTGTATAGCATTAGCGTCGAGAATTTGCGATAAAATCGTCATTTCGAGCATTTTTAGAGTGTTTTTCTCAAGCCCCCAATTGTATCTACGGGATTGGCTTGGTGCTATAATGCTTGGCATACGTTTTTATGAATTCATGGTGACATGGATCATGAATAGTTTGAACCAGAATCGTTTAGTGCGAGGTACGTTCGAGTAGTGATTTTCTACTTCTCTTGTAAATGTCGTATTGTGCGACATTGCCATGGTCAAGGTAGTCACATGTTGAAGTGTGCCTTGACCAAAAGCTAGGTGCCTTTCTTTACCCATAATCATATTTAGAAATCTTTTTGACTCACTTGCAACATCGAGATAAACGCATACTTAGCTTAAACCAACGACACTTTATTATGTTCGAAAAAGTCTTTGAAAATTATTTGAAATCCGAGTCCTACTGTGTACAATCCGAGGTGTCCTAAGTAAGTTGACTTATAGAAGGGTTCGTACAGGATTACATGAGTGAATCAAAATACTGTTACGATTTTCGGAATGCTGTCTAAGGATTTGCTGGAAGCCAGGGTGCAGGCGTCAAGATATTACTTGTGCCCGTGTGGCACATGCTTTAGGCTTTTAGGGCCTTCTTTTCCAGAATTGCGAGAATATAAACCGCTTTCAAATTGACTTAGATTTACTTGGTGTATGTCTGCACAAAAGGTCAAGGTATACTTATTTCTTTCCCTAGCTCTTTCATTTTAATTTTTAGCCCCCAGTTGCTATAATGTCTTCTCATTAATGATGCTTTCATATTTCGATTTTAGATGCCCGTGTCATATGTCTGAGTAGGGTGAGCCTTGGTTAAGTGCCAAGTCCTATTGACAATGTCTGATATTTTTTTTTCAAAGGGGATTCGCAAGCATTTGAATTACTATGAACGGGTGCCCTGAGTTCGAAGGAACGATGGGGCGATGCCGTAGAACAATCCTCTTTATTGCAAGCTTACTGGCTTTACTACTTGTTGGCGATTATGACTGTGTCTAGTGGTGAAAAAAGGTCTTTAAGTGAGTTACTTTGCTTTAGGGAGGGTCAAGTCGAGTACTTTAGAGGTCATGGACGCTCGCGCTAGCCCCCATTCAATTGAGGCAAAGCGATCTTTTGAGTATTGGCTAAGTGCCTAGGAGTGTGAGTGCTCCTTCTGGCAAGGGTACGTGCCCTTATTATTTTTCGATGTGTGCTCATTTTAGCATCTTGATGACTTGGATTCTTCATTTGACTTAATTTTTTCTTTCGATTTGGATTGCAAGTAATTAAATTTCAATAAGGGACTCTATTTTTTATTCTTGTTATTCTATAGGCTTTAACATTTTTGCAAATTGGTTGGACCGAATCATGGATTGCCTACGTATCCGCCTTAAATAGATTTAATTTGGAATCAGGTCTTGCGTAGTTCTTAGCCAGAAAAATGGTTTCTTAGAATACCGATTTTAAACAAGTACGTTCGAGTGGAATCGTAATGTTTGAAATAGGGTGAAATAAGTGTACGAAAATTTTGGAGCGTGCGTATTTTGCGTATTTTATATGATCTTCTACCCCCAAGTGTTCGTTATTCTTCCGCACGTATATAGGAAAATATATGAACACTTTTAGGAATTGGGAGTTGAAAAGTGATAAGCAAGAACGGCGCCCAGGGCTGGGCGTTATTATTTTTGGCGCCCAGGCCTGGGCGTTGAAAACATGTTCTGGGCTGCCTTTTTGCGCTGCTCCTTTTCGTTTTGTGCCAAATATTTGCGAATCTTTTTTGTGCGCTAAATGCTTCTTTTCCTTTTTTAGACGAACTTTAAAGGCGCTTTGCAAAGTTTCTTTTTTATTAATTTTTTTTACGTTAAGCGTAGAATGTACTTTTCATTTGTCTTTTTTTTATTCATGACTCAAGACGGCTTGAAAGATGGGTTGAATGAGACAGGATAATTTGTATAGGTATTAGTCAAGCATGAGGATTGGAAAGGGTAGAAGATCGTAGAACTTTATGTAGTTTTTGTGGTGTGATTTGGATTGGTTGACTCAATTCTTTTCCTTCGTTTACTTGGGTAAATTTCGCACTTTGGGAGGTACGGGCTAAGTATTTCATGGCTCGCTCTTTTCGCTCTCCCTTTTCTCTTTCTCTTTTTTCTTTTTTTTGCTTGGGATTTCTCCCCCTTTTTATTTGGGCTAAAAGGTAGATGGTTGTGGTCTTTGAGTCACGAGGCGAGACTGAGTGAGCCTCGTTTGGTAGGCCTATAGTGGACCTTTAATTTTAGTAGGCCTAGGGTAGACCTTTAAATTGTCTTACTTTGCAAGCGTTTTTAGTCGTTTCTTAAAATGTGCAAATAGCGTAGATTCAAAATGTTGTTTTTACTTTATTGAAATTTAACGAAAGAATTACATCGAAAATAATTTTTTTTGCTTCTTTTCAGATTCCAGTTTCCGGACTTTTAATTGGAAGTTGTGATTTAGACTCAAACTTTCATTAATTTTTCTGATTATAACCCGTGTATGGATAGAAGGAGGTGGCCTAGACTCAAAATAATGACATGGCGTAAGCCTATAATACTTGACCAAGCGACTTTCAGACTTAGGCTAATTGGACCATAACTTGCGTTGGTTGACACTTTAGATTTTAACCCTTGGGTGTTCATTTGTCATGCGCCATTTTTCTTAATGTTGGCAAGGTAGTTAGTTGGGGAGATCGAACTTTCATTTTTGCAAGACTAGAATCATTAGTGCAGCTTCCCTCTTAGTGTGTATTGCTTTACTCTGATGGTAGCCTTATGGCCATGCCGATTTGGGTATTTTCATGGTTCGTCATGTTGCATTCATGAAAAATCTTTTATGTTAGGTTATGATATATATGATATTACATAAATCATGCGGAAACAACCATTAACCCAGGATTACATATTATTTACACATAATCATATAGCATAATTTAGATGCATACTCTTTGTTGCGTGCCCTCCCTAGCTGCGCCCGAACCGAACAAGAACAAGTCTTTAGGACTCCAAGTGTCGTCCCTCCGTAGATAGTCCACAGCACGTCCAGATCCGCCTTAAGATTGACCAACTAGAATCGCTCTTAAGGTACTAGAATTTTCGGCACTTTTGAGCAAGATGTGTGGCTGAATTTTTCTCTCAAAAACTCACTTTGAATACTTTTTAAACTCGTTATAAATTGTGAGCCCTAGCCTCATATTTATAGGGGTATGGAAAGGGAATCGAAATCCTATTCAGATACAAATTAATTAAACCTAGAATCCTACAAGAACTCTAATTTAATTAATTTATCAAATAGAATTAGGAATTTAATCATTAACCGAACTCTGCATGTTTTAGGAAACGTGCACGAACACAAACACTTGCACACACACGCACGGCAGCCACGATGGGCCCCCATGCGTGCGCGCGAGCAGCAGCCCACGCAGCGCCCGCGCGCGCTGCGCGCTGCGCGTGCTGTGCGCGCTGTGCGCGCTGCGCAGCCTGCTGGGCCTGGCCTTGCGCTGGGCCTGGCGTGGCTGTTTGTGCGGCGCGCTTGGCTTGCTGGGCGATGGCCTGGCTTCGTGCTGGGCCTCGTCCGGCAGGCCTCGTCCGATGCTTATTCGTACGATGCGCTTCCGATTAAATTTTCCGATTCCGGAATTCATTTCCGATACGAACAATATTTAATATTTCCGATTCCGGAATTAATTTCCGTTTCGAACAAATATTTAATATTTCCGTTTCCGGAATTATTTTCCGATTCCGGTAATATTTCCGATTCTGACAATATTTCCGTTTCCGGCAATATTTCCGATTCTGGCAATATTTCCGTTTCCGGAATTATTTTCCGATTCCGGTAATATTTCCGATTCTGACAATATTTCCGTTTCCGACAATATTTCCGATTCTGGCAATATTTCCATTTCCGATAATATTTTCCGATACGTACCATGTTTCCGTTTCTGGCAACATCTACGACTTGGATAATATTTATATTTCCGATACGATCCATATTTCCGTTTCCGGCAATATCATCGTTTCCGGAGTATTCATTTCTTGCCTGTGACGATCTTAGCTCCCACTGAAACCAAGATCCGTCGGTTCCGAATATTCATAGATGGAGTATTTAATGCCATTAAATACTTGATCCGTTTACGTACTATTTGTGTGACCCTACGGGTTCAGTCAAGAGTAAGCTGTGGATTAATATCATTAATTCCACTTGAACTGAAGCGGCCTCTAGCTAGGCATTCAGCTCACTTGATCTCACTGAATTATTAACTTGTTAATTAATACTGAACCGCATTTATTAGACTTAACATAGAATGCATACTTGGACCAAGGGCATTATTTCCTTCAGTCTCCCACTTGTCCTTAGGGACAAGTGTGCATTTCCTAATTCCTTTGTCGCTCGATGCTTGCTCTTGAACATAAGGTAAGAGTTGTCATCCTTATTACGTCCAGAGGTGTTCCTCGGTTTCAGAGTTCAACTGATCAAATAAACAGATAATCATAGCCTATGATTCATCCGAGCACGGCCATGCATTTCACAGTTTCTAGCTCTCCGAGTGGCCTTGTACAACTTTTAAGCATCTCATCCCGATTTATGGGAGGACAATCCCAATCTTGCGATCTTGAGATTAGACTTCGTTTGATAGGTGATTACCTGAGCGTTGCCTTTATAGCCTCCTTTTACGGTGCGACGGTTGGTCAACGTCAAAGCAACCAGTTCTCAAACAAGTAATCTCAAATCACTCAGGTATTGAGGATTTAGTGTCTAATAATTTAATGAAATTTACTTATGACAGACTTTCATCTCTTACAGTAAAGTTTCATAGGTCTTGTCCGATACTAGTCTTCCCAAAGTAAGTATCTATGCAAATGATTATGACATTGCCATGTCCACACAGTTCAAGAAACAGAACTACTAGTCATCTTGCATTCTAATCGCCTAACGTTTTCTATGCGTCCAATTTTATAGAAAACTCCGATTAGGGACCATTTTCAACCTTTGACATTCAAGTTCACTTGATAGACATTTCTTAGTCACAGGACTGGTCCTGACAGTCTATCTTGAATATATCGTCAAATTGAAGGGACTCATCATTTAATAAACCACAAATTAAATGGAAAAATGAATTCATTTCATTTATTGTGAATGATTAACCAATAATGTTTTACAAAGATTTAAACTCTAAAACTTTAAAACATTAAACAGAGACATCAAAGCCATTCTCCAATATGCTTGATTCCCATAGCTGCAGTGTGCGAGTTGTGCTTCGCCTGCGGCAGAGGTTTAGTTAATGGATCTGATATGTTGTCATCAGTTCCAATTTTGCTTATCTCGACTTCTTTTCTTTCAACGAACTCTCGTAGAAGGTGAAATCTACGAAGTACATGCTTGACTCTCTGGTGGTGTCTGGGCTCTTTTGCCTGTGCAATAGCTCCGTTATTATCACAATACAGGGCTATTGGTCCTTTAATGGAGGGGACTACACCAAGTTCTCCTATGAACTTCCTTAGCCATATAGCTTCCTTTGCTGCTTCATGTGCAGCAATGTACTCCGCTTCAGTTGTAGAATCCGCAATGGTGCTTTGCTTAGCACTTTTCCAGCTTACTGCTCCTCCGTTGAGGCAGAAGACAAACCCAGACTGTGATCTAAAATCATCTTTGTCGGTTTGGAAACTTGCGTCTGTATAGCCTTTAACAATTAATTCATCATCTCCACCATAGACCAGGAAGTCATCTTTGTGCCTTTTCAGGTACTTCAGAATATTCTTGGCAGCAGTCCAATGCGCCTCTCCTGGGTCTGACTGGTATCTGCTCGTAGCACTGAGTGCGTACGCAACATCCGGGCGTGTACATATCATAGCATACATTATTGAACCAATCAATGATGCATATGGAATCCCATTCATTCGTCTACGCTCATCAAGTGTTTTTGGGCACTGAGTCTTGCTTAGAGTCATTCCATGAGACATGGGTAGGTAGCCTCGCTTGGAGTCCCCCATCTTGAACCTATCAAGCACCTTATTGATATAAGTGCTTTGACTAAGTCCAATCATCTTTTTAGATCTATCTCTGTAAATCTTGATGCCCAATATGTACTGTGCTTCTCCTAGATCCTTCATCGAAAAACATTTCCCAAGCCAAATCTTGACAGAGTTTAACATAGGAATGTCATTTCCGATAAGCAATATGTCGTCGACATATAATACTAGGAAAGCAATTTTGCTCCCACTTACCTTCTTGTATACACAAGATTCGTCTGCGTTCTTGATGAAACCAAAGTCACTGACTGCTTCATCAAAACGTATATTCCAGCACCTGGATGCCTGCTTCAATCCGTAGATTGACTTCTTTAGCTTGCATACCTTTTTAGCATTCTTTGGATCCTCAAAACCTTCAGGCTGTGTCATAAACACAGTTTCTGTTAAAACGCCGTTTAAGAAAGCAGTTTTGACATCCATCTGCCATATTTCGTAATCGTAATATGCAGCGATTGCTAACATTATCCGAATAGACTTTAGCATTGCAACTCGTGAAAAGGTTTCATCGTAATCCACACCGTGGACTTGCCTGTAACCTTTTGCGACCAATCTAGCTTTGAAAACTTCAAGTTTCCCATCCTTGTCCTTTTTCAGTTTGAAAACCCATTTGCTTCCAATGGCTTGGTAGCCATCTGGCAAATCGACCAAATCCCATACTTGGTTTTCAGACATGGAGTCTAATTCAGATTGCATGGCTTCTTGCCACTGCTTGGAGCTAGGGCTCGTCATAGCTTGCTTGTAAGTCGCAGGTTCATCACTTTCAAGTAATAGAACGTCATAGCTCTCGTTCGTCAAAATACCTAAGTATCTTTCCGGTTGAGATCTATATCTTTGCGATCTACGCGGGGTAACATTTCTAGATTGACCATGATTCTCACCAGATTCTTCTAAAGATCTCTGAGTTTCATCCTGAATGTCATCTTGAGCATTCTCTAGAGTTTGTTGTTCGACTCGAATTTCTTCGAGGTCTACTTTTCTCCCACTTGTCATTTTGGAAATGTGATCCTTCTCCAAAAAGACACCATCTCGAGCAACAAACACTTTGTTCTCAGATGTATTGTAGAAGTAATACCCCTTTGTTTCCTTTGGATAGCCCACAAGGATACATTTGTCAGATTTTGGATGAAGTTTGTCTGAAATTAATCGTTTGACGTATACTTCACATCCCCAAATCTTAAGAAAAGACACATTTGGAGGCTTTCCAAACCATAATTCGTATGGAGTCTTTTCGACAGCTTTAGACGGAGCTCTATTTATAGTGAGTGCAGCTGTATTTAGTGCATGTCCCCAAAATTCTAATGGAAGTTCGGCCTGACCCATCATTGACCTGACCATGTCTAGCAAGGTTCTGTTCCTCCGTTCTGACACACCGTTCCATTGTGGTGTTCCAGGAGGAGTCAATTCTGATAGAATTCCACATTCTTTCAGATGGTCATCAAATTCATAGCTCAGATATTCACCGCCTCTATCAGACCGCAGTGCCTTAATCTTCTTGCCTAATTGATTCTCTACTTTACTCTGAAATTCCTTGAATTTGTCAAAGGATTCAGACTTATGCTTCATTAGGTAGACATAACCATACCTACTGAAGTCATCAGTGAAAGTGATAAAGTAGCTGAAACCACCTCTAGCATTTGTACTCATTGGTCCACATACATCTGTATGGATTAAACCCAATAGTTCATTTGCTCTTTCTCCAACTTTAGAGAAAGGTTGCTTTGTCATTTTGCCAAGTAAACATTAATTTCATAATTTATATTTAAAATTAATGACAAATTAATAAATAATATTAATTTCGAACAACTGCAAGACATAAGAGCGATCGACCCCCAAGCTGAGAGGGTGTACGTTAAGGGTGTTTACTAACGTGCGCCACCTTCACCAATGGCGAAGAAGAAGAAGGCTAGCTTGATTGTAACTTCACCAATGGCTTCGGAGGATGTTTCCGCTCAGTCTAACCCTAGAAATGAGTCTCTTTTGGTTCCAGAAGGGGGCCAAAAATCGAACCCAGCTGCTGCAAATAGCGCGACGAACTCTGAGAATGAAGAACTTGTTTACTCCAATCTAGTGCACTCCTCGGCTGGTATGATTCCTAAAGCTCTTCATGACACCATTATTGCTTTGAATCAATCGTTGGGGCTCACTGGGGAGGGGAATTTGATTCCTCAGTGTAGTACGGACTCTGTTTTTCGAAACTCTGGTCATGTGGGTGTTATTGGTCAACCATTGAAGCATCAAGCTTCTCCTAGTGGTTCGACACAGGTTCCTAAGGAGGGGGGAACTGTTAAGGAACCATGGGTGAATCTATTTGCTGGGGCTAAGCTTGCTTCCAAAGGAGCTCCCCTGGAATTTGTGACACCTTTGGTTAAAGATGGGAAAAAAGTAGCACAACTGCAGCAATCTGAGCTTGCCACTATGGCTGATAAATGGCAAGCCTCTTTAGTTATGTATGTTGTAGGAGAATCACCAACTTTGGCCTCTGTAAGGAGATTTATGGTTGCTGTGTGGAGTGAAGTTTCTACTCCTCAAGTGTTTTTTCATGATGAAGGGTACTTTATCATTAGATTTGAGTGCATTGAGGATAAGAATCGCATTGTTGCAGGGGGTCCTTACACCTTTTATGGTAAGCCAGTGATCATTAAGCCATGGGCAGCAGATTTCAACTTCTATGAGGAGGTTCTCAAAGTGATTCCCTTGTGGGTTAAATTTCCTAATTTGCCTTTGCATTGCTGGGGGAGTGATTCTCTCAGTAGGATCAGTAGTTTGTTGGGGGTTCCCTTGTGTGCTGATGAGTGTACAACAAAGCAGGAGAGAGTTTCATTTGCCAGGGTTTTGATTGAGATGGATATTACTACTGTGTTACCAGACCATGTTTGGATTGAAGATGCTAGGGGAGTTGTGTTCAAACAGGCTGTAGTGTATGATTGGAAACCCCTCTATTGTAAAAAGTGCAATACAGCAGGCCATGATTGTATCAAGCCCTCTAATGTAGCTCCTAAACCAGCTGTAAAGAAGATTTGGGTGGCTAAGCCAACTCAGCAGCATGTTTCAGCCCCACAGCAACAGACAGGGGGGATCCTTACTCCCCATCATGATCCACCTGTAGTTCAAACTAGTGGTCAAGATTGGAACATTGTAACAAGGAGAACTAGGGGACCTAGCAGGATGAGGAATTTGAGCCCTAGTAATCCTTTCACTGTGCTTTCTGGTGATTTGGGATTCAAGGAGATATCTGGAGAAATGGATAGTGATGGTGTGATTGTGCAGAATACCTCACATGAACCTCATGAAGAAGGTTAACTTATGTACTTGGAATGTGAGAGGCTTTAATGATCCTGTTAAAGCTTCTGAGGTAAAGCATCTGTTGCAAGTTAACAATGTTAATATCATTGCTTTATTAGAAACTAGAGTAAAAATAGCTAAATTTCCTAGGTTGTCTTCTAAACTTGGTAGACACTGGAGTTGGGAGAACAATTATAGCTTGAATCCTAGAGGCAGGATCTGGTTGGGTTGGCAACAATCAGAAGTTGATCTGTCAATTCTGCATACTCATGAGCAGTTTTTGCACTGTGTGATTAGGGATAGAACTGGTGATATTTCTTTCTTCTTTACAGCAGTCTATGGTTTGCATACCATTGAAACTAGGAAGGATCTTTGGCACTCCCTTGTGCTTATTCTCCCTAGTGTTGGTTCTCACCCTTGGCTCTTATCTGGTGACTTTAATTCCCTCTTGTCTGACACTGATAGGATTAATGGCTCTCAAGTTTCTATTGCTGAAACCAAAGATTTTAATGAGTTCATTTTGACTGCTGGTCTTTGTCCCCTACAAAGTGTGGGTCACTATTTCTCATGGCATAAAGGTTCTGGTGATGGGAAAACAGCTAGTAGAATTGATTGGGGGCTTGGTAATGCTGGTTGGATCCATAAGTTTAGTGGTGTTCCTGTTCAATATCTCAACTCTTCCATTTCTGACCACTCTCCACTCTTGGTGAACTGTTTACCTGATAAAATGGAGGGAGGCAAACCTTTTAGATTCCTGAATTACCTTGCAGATCATAGTAAGTTTGCTTCTCTGATAGAGAATAGTTGGGGTACCAGAGGGAAAACAGGTTCTGCTATGTTTAGTTTGTGGTCTAATTTGAACCTTGTGAAGCACAAGTTGAAAGCTCTTCATTCTGAAGAGTTTGCTGGCATCAAAGAGAGAATTGAAATGGCTAGATCTCAGCTAGAGATAGTTCAAACCTCTCTTCAAACTACTCCTTCTCCTGAGTTGTTTGAACAAGAGAGAACTTTCACTGATAATTTGAGGAAATGGCTTAGGGTGGATGAAATTGCTTTGAGGCAAAAATCAAGAATTCAATGGCTCCAAGTGGGGGACTCTAATCACCATTTCTTCTTCTCTTCTATCAAGGAAAGGAATAGGCAAAACAGGATTACAGTTCTGTTTGATGATTGTGGAAACAAATTGGTTGAAGCTGATGCTATTCAGGGTGAAATTGTTGGTTTTTATAAAAAATTGCTTGGGTCAGCTGCTCAGTCCTTGCCTGCAGTTCACATTCCTACTTTGAGAAGTGGTAGTACTCTCAGTATTCCTGCTAAACAATGGCTATCCAGAGAGGTAACCACTTTAGAAATTGACCAAGCTCTTAAAGGGATTGGTGATGACAAAGCCCCTGGCCTTGATGGGTTCAATGCTGTTTTCTTTAAAAGAACTTGGCATGTTATTAAGGCTGATGTGTATAAAGCTGTACTTGAAGTTTTCAGAACTAACACTATGCTGCCTCAATTCAACTGTACTTCCATTACTCTTGTCCCTAAGGTTCCTAACCCTTCTAAGGTTAAGGATTTTAGGCCTATAGCTTGCTGTACTGTTATCTATAAGCTAGTGGCAAAGATTCTCACAACCAGGATGCAGAGTGTTATTGGTGATGTTGTGAATGAAGCTCAATCTGGCTTTATTCCTGGCAGGCAAATCTCTGATAATATTCTCCTAGCAACTGAGCTGATCAAAGGTTATACCAGAACTCACATCTCTCCAAGGTGTCTCATAAAGGTGGATTTGAAGAAAGCTTATGATTCCATTGAGTGGTCTTATCTGAAAAGTGTTATGGTGGAACTTGGGTTTCCTGTGTGCTTTGTGAGGTGGGTTTTCACCTGTATCTCTACTGTTTCTTATAGCATTTTGATCAATGGGAAGCCATCACAACCCTTCAGAGCAAAGAAGGGTTTGAGACAGGGTGATCCAATGTCTCCATTTCTCTTTGCTATTGGTATGGAATATCTTACAAGACACTTACAACAGCTGCAGAATTTGCCAGATTTCAATTTCCACCCTAAGTGTGAGAAGTTGGCCCTCACACACTTGATGTTTGCTGATGATCTTCTTATGTTCTCAAGAGTTGATACTCTGTCAGTTGAGATGCTTTTTGCTGCTTTCAATAATTTTTCAAGAGCTTCAGGTCTTGAAGCTAATTTGGACAAGAGTAACATTTACATTGGTGGGGTTTCTGCTGCTACCAAAGCTGCTATTCTTGATGCACTTCATATTCCAGAGGGGCAATTTCCCTTTAGGTATCTTGGTGTTCCACTCTCTACTAAAAAACTGGTTTATAACCAATGCAGAACTTTGATTGACAAGGTGGTGGCTAGAGCTAAGTCTTGGACAGCTAGGCATCTCTCTTATGCTGGTAGACTTCAGTTGGTTCAAGCAATCTTGCTTAGTTTGCAAGCTTTCTGGTGTCAAATCTTTATTTTACCTAAGAAAGTGTTAAAGGAAATCCAGAACTTCTGTAGGATTTTCCTTTGGACTGGTCTTACTGATCCTTCCAAAAGATCCATGGTGGCATGGCACTCTCTTTGTCTTCCTAGAAGTGCTGGTGGGTGGAACCTTAAGGAAATGGGGTTATGGAATAAAGCTGCTGTGTCTAAGCTGCTTTGGGCTCTAACTCACAAAAAAGACAGATTGTGGAGCAGATGGGTTCACACCTATTACATTAAAAACAGGCCTCTTTCCACTCAATGGCCAGCTACAATCTCTTGGTCACTGAGGAAGATTCTGGATTCTCACACTCTGATTGATGATGTTGGTGGATGGGATGCTGTTGTGCAGAAAGGGAAATTCTCCATTAAATTGATGTATAAACATCTCCTTGGTGTTCATGACAAAGTTCCCTGGAAAAGAGTGGTCTGTAATAATAAAGCTTCCCCTAAGAGTGTGTTTATCACTTGGCTTGCACTGTGGAACAGACTTCCCACCAGAGATAGGCTGCTAGCTTGGAAGATTGTCACTGCTAACAGTTGTCCACTTTGCTCAACCATGCCTGAATCTACTGGTCACCTATTTTTTGAGTGCTCATATTCTGCTGCTGTGTGGGGAAAGATCCTTCAACAGTTGCAGTTTCACAGAAATCCTGCTCCATTTGATCAGGAACTTGCTTGGATATTGAAAGCTACTAAAAGAACTGGTGATAGATATAAATTGCTGCTGATGTTCTTCTCTGAAAGTGTTTATGGCATTTGGCTTCAGAGAAATGAGATGGTGTTTAACCAACAATGCAGAAGCCCTGCTGATTTAGTGCATGATATCCAGTTTAGGGTGGCTTGTAGGGCCACTGACAGTCAGAAGCTGCTATGCTGAGTTTGTGTTAGAGGTGTCCTTTTTTGCTAGTGTTTAGCTTTGTGCTTGTTGTTTTTGGTGTTCTGGTGGCTTGTGCCTAACACTGTGCTAGTTCTTTTACTAGCCCTCTCCTTTTGGTAATAAAATAACTTTATTTGCCAAAAAAAAAAAAAAAAAAATATTAATTTCATAATTTTAGGGCGAAAAATCGAAAATTTATTATCCAATTGATTTCCGATTGTTATGGATTCAAGTCTAGGTCATAAAAATTTAAAATTTATCATAAATTTACAATTTTTATGGTGGTTTTTAATCATAGGTTTCTAATTAAATTACAATTAATTATGAAAATCAAATTAATTCTAAATTATTCTAATTTTCAACAAATTAATCATAATTACAAATTAGATTGCATAATTAACAAGACTAGGCATTCAAACTTGTTAAACATATGCAGTAGGTCAATCAAAAATTCAAGATTTATCAACAAGAATCGCAAATATTTAATTTAACATCTTAAATTTACGAAATTTTGCATTCGAAAAACTAAAACCTTCGAAAAGTCATAGTTAGGCTTCGAATTTGAGAATTCTGGGTTCGGCAGAAACGAAGAAACTGCCGAAAAACTGCGTACGTATAATTAAATAAACGCAATTTGCAATTAATTAACAATTACGAAAATTAATCACCCCTTTTAATTCTTGCAAATTTGTAATATTTAACCATGTTCATGCAATTTAGATTATGAAAATAATAAGGGGCTCGTGATACCACTGTTAGGTTATGATATATATGATATTACATAAATCATGCGGAAACAACCATTAACCCAGGATTACATATTATTTACACATAATCATATAGCATAATTTAGATGCATAATCTTTGTTGCGTGCCCTCCCTAGCTGCGCCCGAACCGAACAAGAACAAGTCTTTAGGACTCCAAGTGTCGTCCCTCCGTAGATAGTCCACAGCACGTCCGGATCCGCCTTAAGATTGACCAACTAGAATCGCTCTTAAGGTACTAGAATTTTCGGCACTTTTGAGCAAGATGTGTGGCTGAATTTTTCTCTCAAAAACTCACTTTGAATACTTTTTAAACTCGTTATAAATTGTGAGCCCTAGCCTCATATTTATAGGGGTATGGAAAGGGAATCGAAATCCTATTCAGATACAAATTAATTAAACCTAGAATCCTACAAGAAATCTAATTTAATTAATTTATCAAATATAATTAGGAATTTAATCATTAACCGAACTCTGCATGTTTTAGGAAACGTGCACGAACACAAACACTTGCACACACACGCACGGCAGCCACGATGGGCCCCCATGCGTGCGCGCGAGCAGCAGCCCACGCAGCGCCCGCGCGCGCTGCGCGCCGCGCGTGCTGTGCGCGCTGTGCGCGCTGCGCAGCCTGCTGGGCCTGGCCTTGCGCTGGGCCTGGCGTGGCTGTTTGTGCGGCGCGCTTGGCTTGCTGGGCGATGGCCTGGCTTCGTGCTGGGCCTCGTCCGGCAGGCCTCGTCCGATGCTTATTCGTACGATGCGCTTCCGATTAAATTTTCTGATTCCGGAATTCATTTCCGATACGAACAATATTTAATATTTCCGATTCCGGAATTAATTTCCGTTTCGAACAAATATTTAATATTTCCGTTTCCGGAATTATTTTCCGATTCCGGTAATATTTCCGATTCTGACAATATTTCCGTTTCCGGCAATATTTCCGATTCTGGCAATATTTCCATTTCCGATAATATTTTCCGATACGTACCATGTTTCCGTTTCTGGAAACATCTACGACTTGGATAATATTTATATTTCCGATACGATCCATATTTCCGTTTCCGGCAATATCATCGTTTCCGGAGTATTCATTTCTTGCCTGTGACGATCTTAGCTCCCACTGAAACCAAGATCCGTCGGTTCCGAATATTCATAGATGGAGTATTTAATGCCATTAATTACTTGATCCGTTTACGTACTATTTGTGTGACCCTACGGGTTCAGTCAAGAGTAAGCTGTGGATTAATATCATTAATTCCACTTGAACTGAAGCGGCCTCTAGCTAGGCATTCAGCTCACTTGATCTCACTGAATTATTAACTTGTTAATTAATACTGAACCGCATTTATTAGACTTAACATAGAATGCATACTTGGACAAAGGGCATTATTTCCTTCATTTTAGTCCGTACTTAGGAGTATTTCAAGGAGCGAATGGCTCGAGAGGACTATGATAGTCGTGACCCAATGTGATCATAAGCCTTGAAGCCATTAATTTTTTTTCGCCAATGGTATTGACACCTTAGGCTCACTTTGGGGTTTGTGCGACTATGGAGGAATGATTTTCAGAATGTGACTGTTTCCATTTTGCAAATATTTGAATTACATAATATATTCTTTTTATTGGTGAGAGAGAGTATTGAGGCCATAGATTCTTAGCAAGGGATGACAATTACATATGGGTGCTTATTGATTTCTTTTAAATGTTAGGAAGGGAGACTCAATATGGTTTAACCTTTTAACTTGCAGAACGACACCAAGCATTAGGACCGATTCTATGTATAAGACAACTAAGACTTAGGATTTAGATTGTACTTTGGCATAGCCTAGTCTAGACTCGGATTTTTTTATTTTTTTATTCGAACATTATTTTTCCTTGAAAACTTTATTTGAATATCATTTTTTGAATACTTTGCCCATGTGACATTCAAAGTTATTTTAATTAGCATGCTCGGTTTTGGTGCCGAACATTGTCGTCATAGGAGGCCTAATGACGACACAAGGAGTTGTTTATTTTATAAGTCGTTCTTAGAACCGAGTGCCTTTTTTCATACGTCCTGGTAGAAAATTTGTTACGAATTTTTTTTATTGCTACGTATACTTTATGTGCGGGTACCGAAGCTGCTGTACCTGACCAAAAGGCCAGGCAGCAACTTCAGCGCCCAGCTCTGGGCGTTGAAAATGATTGGCGCCCAGCCAGGGCCGCTGAAAATGCGTCCCTGACTGGTACTCGTATTCTGTTCGTATATCCTTTTTTCTTATATACGACTTAATTTTGCGTGCTTGCCTCATGACGTCCTTTACGCGTTGTGCAGCGTTGTGGAATCCGTCACAGGCTGTCCTGGGCGTCGCTTATTTTTGTGGCGATTGCCCAGGGCCGCGGAACACGTATTTTGGTATAACTCTTTGGCCAATTGGTGTTTATGAATGTTTGGGAAATTTTTAGGGTCGTTGGTTTTCTAGTATTATTTGTCACACACAATCACATAATTCGCTACACACAACTAACATTACAACATGAAGCAAAATAATATGTCACGTAGTTTATGATAGGCTTCTATGGGTAATATTTGCGCCGGCTTGGTACCTCTTCTATCGTCGATCCAACACATGCCCCGGTCAGGGAAGTGCATTCACAAGCGAATTTCGTCCCAAGAGGCCAATCACGATGTAAGCCAAGGGGGCATGCACCAATGAGAGAGACCTAGTGGGCAAGCGATTGGGTTCGGGATAAGTGTACTACTAGCGAAAGTGCTGAGTGGACAACATTCGAAGCGTATGCACCCCCCGGGTGGCGATGGGTATCCTTATTCCCAACTCCCGAGATGAAACATGCCAAGGGAGCCAAGATTCGTTATGCGGTTCTGTCCGTTCACATTAATATGATGATTTTCAGGTCGTCCCAACTTGATAGGGAAATAAACGCGGGGTAGGATCGTTTCACCCTTCGGCTATTTCGATTACCTACGAGCACGAGTATTATATTAACGTCCCCAGTGGAGTAGCCACTGTGAGGGGGTCGAAAAAGCACGAGGCTAATGCGTGACCTCGTCCCTCGTGGGCGTGACGTTGTCAGATCAAGTGTAATTGGATTTCCTGTGAGTTTACACCCAATCGACTAGTAATATAGGAGTCGCCATTCAGTTTTTAACGACAATGAGGAAAACTGACAAAACCCGATTATCGTGACATAAAGGGAGTGCCTTTATGTTCGACCACGACGGCCATAGGTTCCCTTGTGATCCCTGTTCGACCACGCAGGGCAGAGATTGAGAGTTCGGGGGACAGTAGCTACCGAGAGGAGTGCTCATCGATAATACTCCAGAGGCAGGTTATCCTTACTAGCTCAGCATAAATAATTGAAGGGACATGCGTTAAACTATTAAACTATTCTGAATTGATTTTGGCAATATGCAACACATAATACTAAATCGATCGTGATTATCTTATTTAGATTGATTGAAGGTAACTAGCATGATAATTCAATTGTCCAAGGTATTATCTTATTAGGCGTGATAGATCAATCAAATTAATAGTTTGACAATTTTATAAAAGGGTGATGAAAGCGATTAAATCATATGAGAGACACATTACAACGCACCCTCGGGTTTCTAAGAAATGTTCCAGTATTTAGGCTTAATTCATCAAGCTACAAGGGGCAGGATGCGTTCTGTTCGACTTTTGGGTCGATTGCGACAGAACGCTGGATCAATTTCGCAGCGTGAGGCTTAGGCTTAAGGCTAGAGTCAATACTCAGATTATGGAATTATGTGTTCTTTTCACGTTGGTTTTGAGGCTGTATTTATAGGAAAACGGTGTGTGGAAAGATAGATTTGAAGATACGAATCCAAAAAGAATCCGGAGATAAAACGACCCTAGGCATTTTCAGCGCCCAGGGCTAGGCGCCGAAGATTTCGGCGCCCAGATCCAGGCGTTGAAAATGGGATCTGAGCCGAGTTCTTTGTCAGATTTGGACTCTTAGAACACGGAGCTTTTGAGATTTATCCAACTCTTTTAGTGCGTATTAACTTATGACGGAATGCGTTTGGGCCCGTTACGAACTCTAGGTTCCTTAGGAATTTAATTAATACGTAACTCTTATTTTCGAATTATACCAGGAATGCAAATTCTATCTCTTTTTAGGATTTATGTTGGAGTGCAACACCTAATTCTGACAGGTTTCTATCTTTTATGATTTTGCCACTTTTAACAACTACCTTTTACGGCAGTTACTATTCTTAGCAGGTTTCTATAAATAGCAGTTTTGGCTGAAATGAAAGGGTGATTGAGATTCATTATTTTATAGGAGATGCGTTGCCAAGTGGAGATTTATGTTCTCATCATCGAACTTTCCCTTTCAGGAATGGGGACAAAAGTAGGTGTCTACACATGGGAATCAAGCATATTGGAGAATGGTTTTGATTTTCTATGTTTTGTTTTAGAACATATGTTAGATCTGTGTTTAAAACAATTGGTTTTACCATTTCATATTTATGAAATTTCTTATTTCATATTCATTTAATTTGGTTTAGTTTTAAATGAAAAGTCCATGTGATTCAAAGCATTCAAATGGGATGTCAAGATGGATTCTTCGACAAAGAAACACCTATAAGTGAACTTGAATATTGAAGTCACAAAGGATCCCTAATCCAGTTCATTGATAGGTGGATAAAAAATGACTAATGAAGATTAGATTGCAAGTAGATTTGTAGTTTGGTTTCTTGAACTAGATTGACTGGATGTATTTAAGTTTTCCGACCCCCCTCATAGTGGCGACTCCACTAGGGAGTTTATTGAAATACTTGCGCAAGTAGTAAGGGGACCTAGCCCAAGGGAAAAATATACCGCTACGCCGCCTTTATTTCCTTATTAAGTTTGGACGACCTGAAACTTCAATGTATACAATTAAACCGGACATATCAGTACTGATTTCTGGTTTCCTTGGCTTGTTTCATCTAAGGAGATGGAACTAAGGACACCTACTAGCCTCGGGGGGTACAGGCGCGTCGGATGTTTTCCACTTGGCACTCCACATCGTAGCACATCCACCCAAATCAAATCGCTTATCTCATAGGTCTATTCCCGCTACGCGCCGCTCTAGCGTTTATTGGATAGGACTTGATAAAATTCGTCATGAACCCGACTACTTCGACAAAGAGCCTATCGGGGAATTGGCGATAGTTTTGGTACCTTTTAGAGACCCAAGCCTATTATTGACCATAGAGATTTACATAAAACTAAATGCGCATATTTAAATTCCGCAAAATCATTATTGATGTTGTGAGGGGGTCGAAAAAACTCGACAAGGCGCCTCTAAAAGAGTATACGGCCCGCACGACTTTTTCCCTCTGGATGTGGCAAGAATATTAAGTAAATAGGAACTAACTATGGGCTTTAGCCTCTTTTTTACTAGTCTGTAGGAGTCTCCATTCAGCTTAAGAAAACTTACAAAACCCGGTAATCTTGATAAGCCTGGAATGCAAACATATTTGACTCACAACGGCCATAGGTTCCCTTGTGATCGCTTATGTGGAGATCCCTCAACGTACATCCAGCGGAGAAGAGATTGAGAGTTCCTTGGTTTTGGCTTGTGAATTGGCTAGAGCCTTGGTAGTAACTGGGAAGGTTTGAATACTTGTACAGACAGAGTTCTGCTTAACAAGAGTTAATATGGAAGAACTATTACGAATATGGGGAGGGAGTTCAACAGAAATTTAGTATACCAGAGAGGGAAGAGAGAATTCAAGATATTAGAGGAGTAACACCGAATTGATGATGGAAATTGGGGTGCAAAAGGATTGTATTTATAGTGTAGGTATTCGAAATAAGATAGACATTTGAAGAATTCGAGTTTCGAAGAAAATCAATTGGATGCGCCATAAAAAAATATAGCTGGACATGGGAGCGACAGAAATTTCCACCCATGCCACTGTGGCGCCAACATTTTTTAGCGCAACCTGGATAGAATTTCAAGAGTTTCAATTTCAATGAGAGTCAAATTTCAACGCTAGAAAAAAGTGGCGTTGCGCTATAAAATTTCTAGCGCTGCTCTGCTAGCGCTGGAAATTTCTAGCGCGGGCAGATCTACAGATTTCTAAAAAAGCCTATCTTTAACAGCTCATAACTTCTTTATACAAACTCGGATTCTTGCAAAAAGTATCTTGTACGAAAACTACTAAATCTAGATTTCCAATGCCGACGGTCTCGCAACAAAACGCTTCATAAATCTTGAGTTATGGCGCAAAAAATGGAGGTCCGTCCGTTTTGGCAAAGCTCAAGGAAAAGCCTTATAACTTATTCGTTTTAAATCGGATTTGGGCTTATGATAAGTCTATAGAAAGATTATTCCAAGGACTATACAATTAAATTATGTGTATGACCCAAATCATAAATTTATAAGATGGAATTTGACTTTGTAAGGACGTATCATTTGCTAGACGGGCTAACGAGCGTATTCTAGGCACTTGTAAGCTTGGTTATATAACTTGGGTTAACATTTACATGTATTGTGCCCTATAAGTATGAGTTTGGCAAGTTTTATTATTGGAGCTATATTATTATAGAGCTTGTAGGCAAGCACTAGGACATCATGGCACATACAGGTGTGCTGTCATACGGATAATTTTATGCTATCTTTCTATCGATGCAACCACATATTCAGCCGTATCGGGATGCGAATGCGACTAAGTACGTATCCAGTCTAATTTAGGAAGCTTTATATTCATGAAAGTTATTATATTTAACAGGTTTTGCTCCTGATGGTCTTTTCAATCAGTCTAGGATCGTTCTTCAGCTAATCATAGTGCATTGTTGACAAGTGGGTTATAGTTTCATCATTGAACGCACCGCTTCGACCTATGGAAAAATGTAGGTGTCCATAGTTAGCCCTTACTTTTATTGAGTCTCGGAAAAATGACAATCAAAGTATTGGTAGACAAATTAAGTGCGTCTGGGAACTTAGTCTGATTAAGACTAAGTTGAGGCGAGGGTCTCACGAGCCCCCGAGTGATAACATTTTACTGAAGGGTCATCACTAGGAATGTCAACAGTTTCCTCGCGAGTCATTGGGAATCTATCGACTTGAACTAACTTCACATAGAGTCATTGAAGACGTCGAAATAGGGAATGTAGCTTTTCGAAAACAGATACTTAACTTTTGACTCGGTATGACCGGATATAAGGTAAAGATCATAAATGAAGACGGGTAATGGGTAAACTTTTTAAACTGGAAATGAGGAATCTGGCGACCTCTATCTGGGAGTCTAGTAATCCTTAAAGGGGAATGAGGCATCTAGTAACATTTAATCTAGGAATCTGGTTATCCTTAAATGAAAATGAGGCATTTGGGAACCTCGATCTGGGACTTCTGGTTATCCTTAAATGAAAATGAGGCATCTGGTACCTCCAATCTGGGACTTCTGGTTATCCTTAAATGAAAATAAGGCATCTGGTACCTATAATCTCGGACTTCTGGTAATCCTTAAATGGGAATGAGGCATCTGGTACCTCGATCTGGGACTTCTAGTAATCCTTAAATGGGAATAAGGCATCTGGTACCTCTATTCTGTGACATCTGGTAATTCTTAAATGGGAATAAGGCATCTGGTACCTCTAATTTGGGACTTCTGGTGATCCTTAAATTGGAATGAGGCATCTGGTACCTCTAATCTGGGTCTTCTAGTAATCCTTAAATGGGAATGAGGCATCTGGTACATGTAATCTATGACTTCTAGTACTCCTTAACTGGGAGTGAGGTATATAGTACTTCTAATATGGGACTTCTGGTAATCCTTAAATGGGAATGAGTTATCTGGTACCTCTAATTTGGGAATCTGGTTATCCTTAACTGAAAATGAGGCATCTGGTAACCTCTTACTGGGAATCTAGTTATTTCTTAATTGAAAATGAGGAATTTGGTAATCTCTAACTGGGAATCTAGTTATCCTTAATCACTCCCTATAACATTTACATGGCTCGGGCTCGGCCTCAACCTGTACTCTTTGGAGATGAACCTGTTGCACGTGTTGACTTGTTGTTTGTTTAGCTTGTTGAGATCGAACCTCTGAAGAAAGGTGGGTGAACCCTTGTCCTCCAACACCTCCAGTTAACAGTTGTGTCAATGAACAATTGAGTAATTCCTGATCATCTAAGTTATTTAATTGGGAAGCACTTAACATATTTCCACCAAGAACACCAACAGACCCATTGCCATCAAGACCATCAGACCCATTGCAACGAACACCAACAGAAACAGCTTGATCAGAACCATTGCTACCTAAACTAATATGACCTTGCCCACCAATATCATAACCTTGACTCCCCTGCCCACCAAAACCACCAAACTGCCCACCAAAACCATGACCAAACTGCCCACCAAAACCATGACCAAACTGCCCACCAAAACTACCAAATGGAAACGACTTCAGTCGCTCCGGGGTTAAGAATGACATCATGAAAGACATAATTTTTTTTTATTATTTTTCATAGTCCCCATCTCTGATCTCATTCTGTTCATTTCAGCGTGCATTTGGCTGGGTGCAGTTGGTTTGTTAAACCCAAAGTACTCTTTGTTTGTGATGCCTGATCCAACGGCCCTCACTGAACCACCATGTTCAGGCTTATTCAATCCTCTTGCTAATATATCATCTCGACCATTAGCAACGATTTCACCTCTTTGAACTTGAGCTTCCAATGTCATCTGCAATTTGAGAATTGAACGAGTTTTATGAGGCATTCCAGGAATTATTCGAAAAATAAGCAGGTTTTGGAAGTCTTAAGTTAGATATCTTACTATTGTGTCATAAATTTCCTTATCGATTGGATTATCGAAAGTTACAACTCCATCTTTTTCACGGGAATGAGCTTTAATCCAAGTCAGATGTCGAGGCACGTGCGACACATGGACTCCCTGCTTTTCAAGATCCTTTTCCTAACATTGTAGAAAATTAATTTAGATTTCTGTTGTTAGTATCTGGTGAGAAAGTTGAACACCCCAATATATATTCTTTAGTAATATATACCATATAAAATAAACTTACTATCTGTTCTTCAAAATGTTGATAGCCAAGTCGACCTCCTCGATACTTTGAGGTCTTCTTCTTTGCCTTCTCACGATTCATTTCACTCAAAGCCTACAAATTTAATAAACACTTAAAGTTATTACATATGCACAAATGAAATATATTATTACCTTAACATTTTTTTAAAGATATCGATTGGATTATCATTTTTTGCAGAAAATACTATAGAAGTTTCATTATCCTTAATATGGTTGTGGTCTTTAGTTATGAGGTGAACATGAGAATTTGAAGGTGCTATGACAGCAGCAACAACATTAGAACTCTTATAGCTCAAGTTTAGTTTTCATATCTTAGAAATCTTTTGGAAAACTGCACAAGAGTTCTTCAATTTATTATAATTTGATAACACAGGTTTGTTAATACAGAATAATTTACCTGATAGATTTGGCTGTACACTTTGGATAGTACTGGTGGAAGGTGAACTGTCTTAAATTAGGACAGTGGTAGATTGGCACTACTATAACGTTAAGGAAATACGGAGTAAATGCAAAGTGAACGACCAAACCCAAAAAAATGTGGGAGTGATGGAAGGTTGTTGAGCTTTGATTACAGAATGCGATAGCCAACTACCTACTATTAAGATCTTCCTAGGCTTAGTGTTTTTTCATCAATTCTGAGTCTAGTTACTATTGTTAACAATTTCTACAGGAAACTTGAAATCTGCATCATTACACCAGTCATTAGTCATTACGCCTAAAGATCATCTTCGGTTACTGAAACATCCAATTACTTGAATGACAAAAGGGAGGATTGTTGAATGCACTCAGAATTCGAACTTCAACATCTAACTGGTAAAGGACTGATAATCATATTACTTGCTCTGTAGCTTCCCCAGATTTCACTTGCACTCTTTAGTCAGATACGAGTGTACTTTTTATATTGGAATATCTGAAAGCACTATATCCAAACAGCATGTTCTATAGAATGAACGACAATATGGTTAGAAAGTGATGAACCAATATCACCTTGAACTCCTCAGAAGTGCAGTAGTCCACGAACTTATCCCAATCAGGTTTAAGTATCCGAGAATATTTCCATGGTGGTTGTTGTCTTATCGTTCCATCTTCTAAATACATCCATTGAAGTCTTAATCTAGTCTTAAAAGCTTTCCATCGCTTTGCAACTTTTGAAAGTACCCAACCTTTGAGATTCTCAATGACAAAAAAACCCCTCTGCATTGATACAAAAGCAAATTAGCTTTAGACTGTTTTTACTACATTGGTAACATCACAATAGCAAATTAGCAGTCATAGTTTATTACTTTTGCAGGAAATTCAATAAATATCTGACAGATAGTCCGAAAAATAAAACTTCAGTTCAATTTGGGAAACATGGATTATCCTAGTACCAGAAGCTTCACTACAGATTAGAGGAGGACTACAGCTTCACTACCTACTTCACAGATCAAACACAAACTACAAAATATTTTAAGTTTATTAATCAAGCATGCACTCGCTATATCCTGTTTTCACCTGATATGTTCAGCACAAAAGACACAAGCAACTCAGTTCAGTGCAAAGACTACATCGACCAAATAAATGGATTCAATATAAGCTTATACAGCTTAAGCATTAGTTAAATAATAGTATAATAGAGCAGCAGTAACAGCAAATAAACATCAAAAAACACACAAAGATACGAAACTACACTCGAAAAACGATAGTAAAAAGAAGCAAGCATTATTATTTTCAGCAAGATGCTTTGCCGCTAGACTTGGAACCAATACACGAGCATTTCAAGCTACTCCGAGTCTTGATTCTCTCTGGGACCAGAATTAGAGCTCTTCCGGAACAAGTAGGGGAACTGATGTTTCTGACCTACCTAGGATTAAGGGCCACAAATGTAAAAGCACTTCCGGAAACCATTAGAAACCTGCAAAAGTGATCTGGAGACTATGGTGAAATGGCTAAACCTAGAGCCTAAACAACTTGTTTGCGGTTTGGTGCATAGGCCAAGTGAAAGAATCGCACATGGATGCGACACAAGGCATCTCAGCAACTATAAGATGATGACTGAGACAAGTCACTGGAGTTCCAGAACTACTCCAGGGATTAAAAAACAGACCGAACACATATGTTTCATAAGATTCGATTAAAACTCTGGTGACAAGAACTGTATTAAAATCAACACATTGCATATTAGAAGATCAACACATGTTTCATAAGATTCGATTAGAACTCATAACATCATACCCTAATGATCTCTGGACAACTTCACTAAAAATAATAATATCGTACCAAATAAAACTTCAATCATGCTGCAAAACTAATTCAGAAATGTATATACAACTGGTTTGTGGTTTAGTGCGTATGCCAAGTGAGTACAAAGACTGATTCATGCTGCAAGGTTCATAATTTATAGCTCATACAGAAGGCAAGTCACTGGAGTTTCCCTGGTGAAGTGTGTTAAGGAGTCTGTCCTCTCTGACCCCCGGTTCAGAATTTATAGCTAATACAGAAGAAGATCCTCACCAAGTTAAGAATATACCAGAAATGAAAGGATAAATCTTTAGGATCAATAACTTTAACAAAGAAAATAATCCAGAAACGAGATCACCAAGTTAAGGTATAACAAAGATGAGTATGTTTGCTTACCGTGATAGAATTGTACAATTCATCTAGGAGTCCTTTTGGAACTTCAGACCACTCCTTATAGGTGATGTTAACTCTTTCACGCACAACAACACCAACGTAGGTAGAAAAATGAGATCGGTGAACTCCAATAGGAAGTCTTTTTACTGGATGCCATTCCAAACGGAGTTTGCTGCCAGCCATTATTGTTTTTCCCACCAGATTAAGTACAGTACGACCCCTCTCATCCTCACGCCTCGTTTTCTTAGAATTTTCAGGATCCAATGACGCATCATCATCGGATGGACGTACTTGCTTTTTCTTTCTGGCCATCAACCTACAAAAAATCCATAAATTAAATTCAGTTGGTTAATTTAAAAGGAAAAACAGAAACTTAAAGGGAAAAACAGAAACTTAAAGGGAAAAACAGAAAGAAAAAAAAACAAACAAAAAATATATTGTATATGCATTATATTTACATGTTTACTAGAACGCTTCCGCTTGACTCCCTTTTTTTTTGTTTGTCCTTCAACCCATGTACCCTCATTATGGTCATCTCTCACATACACCGAGGAATCATCAACATTATCATCATCCTGAACTTGTACCTTTCTTGTCAAAGAACTAGCCTCCAACATAGCATCATCAAAATAGTCATCAGTGGCATCGATGGCAAGTCGAGACCTTGGTGTTATAACTGCTGACCTTCTCTTATCAGAGGGGTCAGTCATATAAAAAATTTGTTTAGCTTGATTAGCTAGTATAAAAGGATCCTCCATGTGACCGGTCTTTTTAAGATTAACCAATATTTGCCCTAAGTTAGTTTCTTCAACTCCTTTACTGTCAACCCATTGGCATTTAAAAACAGGAATAAAAAACCTAGAGTAATGCAACTCGCAAATCTCCTCAATGACTCCATAGTATCGCATAGTAGCACACACCGGATTATTATCTTTCGCACTAGCAAAATGAATAGCTTCAGCTTCCAAAGTAACCCCACTGTTTTGCATAGTACTAATTTCATCTTGGAACCTCGTGTAAAAAGTGCAACCATTAGTAACATATCCAGAATAATAAGTTGCACTGAAGCTGGGTCCATATGCTAAACTCTTAAGTCGATCAGAAATTATTGTTGAAGGGTCTTCACGTTCCCTGGTTACTTCATCTTTGAACCAAGAAATGAATGACTTGCTGTGTTTTTCGGCTAATGCTTTTTGGTTCGCCCGTGGATTATACTTCTTCAAGTATCTCATGTGTCTTTCAACATATGGTGCAACTTCATCCTCATTATGCAGAATATATGAATGTGCCTTGTGCCAGTTTTCATAAGACATATCAAGCTGTTTACGACCTAGGGTCCCCTGACCATCCATTCTTCCACTATGCCGAGATACTGGGAGTCCTATCTTCATTGCATTTACCACAAATTCACTAGAATACGCGAATACTTCTTCATAGAAAAGTCGTTCTACAATACAACCTTCAGGTCGATAAGCAGTTGTGACATACCCCTGGTATGTTCTCATTTGCCTTTCAAAAGCCCATTGAGCTCTCAAATATACCGGACCACAAAACCTTATCTCTCTTACTAAGTGAATTGTCAAATGAACCATGATATCGAAAAACAATTGAGGAAAGTACATCTCTAATTGGCATAGAATTATAATAATTTCATCCTCCAAAGCTTTCAAATCTTTAGGATCAATAACTTTACTATAAATCGCATTAAAAAATAAACACAATCTGATAATGGCATGTCGAACATTTTTAGGCAGAATTGAACGAATAGCCACAGGTAATAATTATTGCATTAAGACATGACAATCATGAGACTTAAGGCCCATAAGCTTCAAGGTTTCCATGTTTACAAGGTTGCGAATGTTAGAAGAATACCCATGTGGCACTTTAACTCCCGTCAAGCTCTCACATAACTCGATTTTCTCTTTCCTGGACAATGTATAGGCAGCAGGAGGCAAGTATTTCCGATCCCTCTCCTTCTCAACAACATGGAGTTCCTCTCTGATCCCCAAGTTCTTTAAGTCATCTCTAGCTTTTGGGCCATCTTTAGTCTTCCCAGGGATGTTCAATAATGTACCAATTATACTATCACACACATTCTTCTCAATATGCATCACATCAAGCGAGTGCCTCACAAAAAGATATCTCCAATATGGCAAGCTCCACAATTTTGAACACTTCTTAAACCCCTGCTTAGGAAGAAATTTACGATGTTTCTTCCCAAATATGATCTGGATATCTTTTATCTTTTCAAACACCTCTAAACCGGACATGATCTTAGGACGCCCTCTAAATTCTTGTTCCCCATTGAAGGCCTTTTTCATGTTTCGACAGTGATGAACACATGGCAGAAATACACGATTTTTGTCAAACACATGTTTTCCTGATACACGTCGATATCATTACCAGGCTGCCTTGGACCAGAAATCAACAATGATAACATCATATACCTTCTTTTCATGCAAAGTGTGGGAGATAAGTTGTAGGTAATCAAAACAACAGGCCAAGTACTGTAAGTGCTACTCAAGGAGCCAAATGAATTAAACCCATCAGTAGACAAAGCAAGGCGTAGATTACGCTTTTCTTTGGCAAACTCGGGGAATTTCCCATCAATAAACTTCCATTGTGGGGAGTCAGCTGGGTGTTTAAGCATTCCATCATCTTCTAGACCATCAAAATGCCATGTCAACTTCTCGGCATCTCCAGCATTAGAAAATAGCCTTAAACTTGGGTATTAATGGAAAATACTTAATGCAGACAACCTAATTATCTTTTCACGTTATACAACCTAATTAATGCAGACAACTTCGTATACTTAGTGCAACCTTTATACAAAGGTTTTTCAGAGTCATTTAGCAAACTCTCAAATTTGGAAGGATCTTCATCAAAATTTTCCTCGACTAGATGGAGCATTTCCTCTAACCTATCTCCCTCATTTGTACTACGACCTTCACAAACATTAGTCGCAGAGTTACCGACAGAAGCTTCATCCTGGCATTCGCCGTGCCAAACCCAACATGTATATGTTTTATCAAATCCCCATCTATCTAAATGATTCAGTATCTCCTCGGGTCTCTTATGCATGAAATTATGGCACATGAAACAAGGACAAGGTAGCTTGGAGCGGCCTCCGCCATTCTTAACTGCAAACTTAATGAATTCCCTTACACCTGCTTGATATTCTGGGTCACCCGGATTTTTCGTTGATATCCAACTCCGATCCATTTCTATTTACTACACACCAATAAATGAAATTGAAAACATATTGCATAATATATTCATAAATGTTGACTAGCTAAAAAATACACACTTATTGTACCGTACTAGGTTAACAGAAAATTCAAAAAGTAATTTGGCACATAAAACAATTTGTAAAACTACAAAAGGTATTAAAGATATAATCTAGAAACTCACACATAAGAAAGTGATATTAAATTAGAATGGAAGAGGAGAATGACAGTCGAGAGATTATGCTCACCTAGTAGAAGAATTCACGCCTTGGTAGGATAAATGGATGATTTGATTCTTGAAACTAACAATACCAGCAAACTAAAAGGGACCTGAAAACAAAAACAAACAAAATCGATTAATTAATAAATATTATTGCTGCAAACAAGTTCAACAAAAAATTGTCAGATTATACAAATAAAATTAATATAAACAAATACATAATCCAAAAAAACAAAAGAGACGTAACTTCATCGTGAACAAGACTGTTTCACAAATAGAACAAAAAATTTACAAATATTTTAGCTTTAAGAACTACAAATACATGCAACCAAAAGGCACGATGAGATCCCAATCGAAACTGGGTCCCTTCTGCGAGCACGTATGGAAGAAACATGGGCTGCAATATCTGGCAGTGATGTACAAAACACGCTGCAACACAGCACTAGACCACATAGGCGGGAGGTTTGAATACAGATGGGACTGCCAAAGGAACCCCGGGGGAAGCTGGTGGTGGTGGAGTGCTTTGTGACAGTAGGGGTGTATTCATCAGGGGATTTGCAGCCAACCTGGGAGTGTGCAATGCATACAAAGCTGAATTGTTGGCGGCAGAATTGGGACTAGAGATGGCAGTTAACTGGGGCATTCAAAAGCTAATTTTACAAATGGACAATCAGGCCTGTATTGAAGGTATGAAGAATACAATACACAGTAACACAAAAAGCCATTTTGAGAATTTGGTGATGACCAGATTTGGTGTTCCAGTTTCTCATCACAATCTGAAGTAACACTTAAAAAACATGTGACTAATGGTCTCATTCTCCTTCTAAGACAAGGCACATAATTGGTCACAATGAATACCAATTTTTAGGAGATTATCACAAGTGACCAATCTTCCCAGAATAGTCAACCAAACAATGAAATTTTTTTCCAAGAACAAAATTGGATAAATTGCCACTCAAGAAAACCGTTTTCCCAGTATAAAAACTCTAAAAAAAACAAACTTATGTTTCTCTTCGCATTTACCCAGAAATTTATCAAAACTTATGGCCACCAAAGTCCCTAAATTTTGGGGCAATACAACATGATTAAGGATAAACTTATGGCCACAAAAATCTCACAGCAGAGGCTCAAATACCATTAAACATCAATACTAGCTTAATTGAAATTGAAAATTTCAGGAAAAAAAACTTACTTTCGAGCAGATATTACAAATTAACTCAAAAAAACCCACAAGAAATTCAGAAATTCAAAACAAAAAATAAAGAAAAGAGAAAGTCGTGATGAGAAGAAATACCTGTTTGTAGTTCGCTAGTCGTGACCTCGCCGTTGGTAGAGAACACTGGTGGTGAGGTCGCCGTTGGTAGAGAACGTTGGTGGTGAGGTCGCCGTTGATGGTGAACGCTGGTGGTGAGGTCGCCGTTGATGGTGAACGTCAATGGAACAGTAACCCTAACCTTTAACGAGGAAGAAGAAAGAAGCAGAGTGAATGGTATGTTACGTGGGTGAGCGCGGGACAAAAAAGGAAATTGGAGACCTGTTATTTTAAACAACAGGTCTCTTGCATAAATTAATTATTTTTTCAGAAAATGTGGTGGGCCATGACACATGTGAGAGCCCAGTTTAGTTAAAAGAATGTCTTTTTTTCTCTTATTTTATTTTGTGCGGGAAATAAATTGGGCTTTTTTAACAACCTAGAGACCCGTTAATTTAAATATTGGGTCTCTTTTTTTTTCCCTCCAAATTTAAAGTGGGTCATTTAATACATAAGAGATCTGTTATCTCTAATAAGAGATCTTTTTCATTAAAGAGACCCATTATGTCGATCAAAGGGTCTCTTCTTAGAGATCTCTTTGGCCATTTTTGTAGTAGTGTTACATGGTCTACAAATAAATTTTCACTTTGGAGTTGTTTTTATCATTTTTGCATGTACTTCATTTGCTACCAATTTGAACTTAGTAGCATGTTCGTACTCAGGGAACAAAATTGTTTGACTTCGCCAAGTAAACAAACTTGTTATGAACTTGAATACATGGAAATAAGAAATAGTACGTGCTATTTTCGGCGTTGAGGTATGATGCCTCTCTACTCTTTGCAATGCTAATCCGTAGATTGTTCTTCTCAACCTTATTTACCGTTATCGTTTTACAGTTGTGGGCCTTTGCGCGTTGGCCTTTCCTCATTCCTTGGTCGGGGAGGGAGGACTACGGGTATCCCATCGTTACTTGCTAGGGGTGCTGCGAGGCAACTTAAGAGGCAGCTTAACTTGTTGGTGTTGTAGGAGATGTTCGGGAGTACGAAACCTACTCAAGTAAGTGTAAGGATTTGCTTACTTTGTATTGTCTCGTTTGATGAGAGATTTAAATGTTTGTTTTTGTCTTTTTCAATTTTGTTGGTGCGAAGAGCGTTTGTAAGATGCAGCGTTATGAGGGGTAGGCCTCATGGGTACTTGGGGTTTACGGAAAGGACTTTCCGCGGGTGCCCCTTTTTTGTAGAGGAATTCAGGGCTTCTGTAGGGGAATACAGTTAAATACATATTAATGCAGCGAAATAATCCCCAAAGCCAGGAACCATGTATAAAGTACAGATAAAGCAGGATTACGTTTGTAGCGTGTTTTCCCTAGTTCAACGAATCACGAACACGAACAAGAACTCCAAATGTCGTTCCTCTACTTGGTTCACCGACACGTTCAGATCTGTCTTGAGATTCGTAGCTTAGACGTCACTCAAGATATTTTAGCTTTTAGGGAAGAACAGTTTGAACGGAGGCAAAAGGAAATAGGGTTTCTCTTTTTGATTTAGGTTAAAACTGATGTACGTGAATTAGTTGTGTGTTGTGTGGAAAACATAAGGAGAGGTGAGGTGTTATAACCCTAAGGTTATAACATGACCGACCAAGGAACAAGGCCTCTACCGCCCATCTCAACGCACAAATCCCACGAGCAGCGTGCACAAAGCAACGCAACCATGGGCCTTGGGGCTCGCTGCTTGCTTGTTGCCAGTGCTGCTGTCGACGCGCGCCTAGCCGCAGCGTGCGGGCCTTGCTCCCGCGCTGGAGAGTTGCTGGCTCGTTGGGCCTTGCGTGCTTGCACCCTTGGCTCGACGGGCCGGCAACCTTTCCTTGCTCGTATCCGCGACCAATTCCTTACCGCTATTGTTTATCGTATAGTACTTGACGAATCACCGTCGTACAATACGATTATTCGTTTCGCCTAGCTTACGAATATTCCCGATACGATATACGATTCCCATCCAACCTCATATCGTATATTATGTTTTTCCGAACTAATTCCCGAAAAGCTATTGAATGAATATCGATTCATTTAATCCAATGATCTGTTACATGCCAATGGTGTGACCTTATAGGTTTAGTCAAGAGTAAGCTGTGAGCCTAATATAGATTAGAACTCACCGATCAGAAGCATTGCTCCAACTAGTTGTTCCGATCACTTGATCTCACTGAATTAATTGTTCGTAATTAATCTGAACCTTGGTATTAGACTAATGCACCTTGGGTGAAGGAAATATTTCCTTCAGTCTCCCACTTGTCATTCAGACAAGGGTGCATTCATATTCCTTTGTCGCTTAGTGTTACTTCCTGAACATAAGGTAACATCCAAGCCATCCTTATTAGGTCCAGAAGTGTTTCTCGGATTACTAGGTTCAACTGTTAAACTTTTATAGAAGGTTAATCCTTAACCATTCTGAGCACGGCCATTCATTTTCACAGTCTTTAACTCTCAGAGAGGCCTTGTTACACAACAACACCATATCCTATCAAAGATAGGAGGACAATCCAGTCTTGCAATCTATGAACACTCACTTTGATTCATAGTACACCCAATAACTGCTTTTATAGTCTCCTTTTCGGTGCAACTTTTAGCGAGCATTAGAGCGAACTTTCAAACGAGCAATCATATTTACTCATGTTTTGAGGAATGGTTCTAATCATTATTAATGAGAACTGCTTATGCAATGACTATAATCTCTTAAAGTGTTCTCATGGTCAATCCGATACAAGATCAAATAAGTATCTATGCAAAATATTTTGACATCCAGTCAATCTAGTTCAAGAAAACGAACTACAAATCTACTTGCAATATAATCTTCATTGGCCATTGGTCGTCCACCTTTCAATGACCTGGATTAGGGATCCTTTGTGACTTCAATATTCAAGTTCACTTATGGGTGTTTCTTTGTCAAAGAATCCATCTTGACATCCCATTTGAATGTTTTGAATCACTTGGACTTTTCATTTAATACTAAACCAAAATTAAATGAATATGAAATAATGAATTTCATAAATATGAAATGGTTAAACCAATTATTTTAAACACATATCTAACAGATGTTCTAAAACAAAACTTAGAAAATAAAAGCTATTTTCCAACATGCTTGATTCTCATGGTTGATACATGTGCGTTGTGCTTCACTTGTGGCAACAGTTTAGTCAATGGATCCGCGACGTTGTCGTCAGTTCCAACCTTGTAAATCTCGATTTCTTTCCTTTCAACGATTTCTCAAAGTATGTGAAATTGCCTAAGTTCTTGCTTGGACTTCTTGTGGCTCCTAGGCTCCTTTGCCTGGGAAATGACTCCGATATTGTTGCAATACAACGCCATTGGTCCTTTAATGGAGGGGACAACCACAAGTTCTTCGATGAACTTCTGAATCCAAACAGCTTCCTTTGCTGCTTCTGAGGCAGCAACGTACTCGGCTTCAGTTGTAGAATCCGCAATAGTGCTTTGCTTAGCACTTTTCCAGCTTACTACTCCGCCATTGAGGCAGAACACAAAACCATACTGCCATCTGAAATAATCTTTGTCGGTTTCAAAGCTTGCGTTTGTATAGCCTCTAACAATCAACTCATCTGTACCACCGTAGACCCGAAACTGATCCTTTGTGCTTTTCAGGTACTTTAGGATATTCTTGGCAGCAGTCCAATGCGCCTCGCCTGGGTCTGACTGGTACCTGCTGGTTGCACTGAGTGCAAACGAAACATCCGGCCTTGTACAAATCATAGCATACATGATTGATCCAATAGCCGTAGCGTATGGAGTATCACTCATCCTTCTACGCTCATCAGATGTCTTGGGACACTGATTTTTGCTTAGATATGTGCCATGTGATATGGGTAGATGCCCTCTCTTGGCTCCCATCATATTGAACCTAGTTAGCACTTTGTCAATGTAAGTGCTCTGTCTTAGTCCAATAATCCTCTTAGATCTATCCTTATAGATCTTGATGCCCAATATGTACTGTGACTCTCCTAAGTCTTTCATTGAGAAACACTTTCCAAGCCAAGTCTTTATAGACTCCAGCATAGGAATATCGTTTCCAATAAGCAGTATGTCGTCTACGTACAAGACTAGGAATACAATTTTACTCCCACTGACTTTCTTGTATACACAAGACTCCTCCTGATTCAAAATGAAGCCAAACTTATTGAATGCTTAATCAAATCATATATTCCAGCTCCTTGATGCATGCTTTAATCCATAAATGGATTTATTAAGCTTGGATACGTTTCCTTGATTCTTTTGAATGACAAAACCCTCCAGCTGTGTCATAAACACAGTCTCTTCAAGAACACCATTCAAGAAGGCAATTTTGACATCGATTTGCCATATTTCATAGTCATGAACGCCACAATCACAACGATTATCCGAATAGACTTAAGCATAGCGACTGGATAAAAGGGTTAATCGTAGTCAACACCGTGAACTTGCCTGTAACCGTTTGCTACAAATCTAGCCTTGTATATGTATACAATTCCAACCTTGTCTTTCTTCAATTTGAAGACCCATTTGCATCCGATAGGTGTAAACCCATCCGGCAAATCTACTAAATCCCAGACTTGATTTTTAGACATGGAGTCTATCTCAGATTTCATGGCCTCTAACCATTTAGTGAAGCTTGGGCTCGTCATAGCTTGCTTGTAGGTCATAGGTTCATCACTATCTAATATGAGAACTTCTAAGTTTTCAATCAAGAGGACACCTGTCCATCTGTCCGGTTGAACCTTAGTTCTATGTGACCTACGAGGGGCAACAACGTTTTGAGGAACTACTCCCACTAGCTCTTCTAATGTCCTGGGAGGTTCGTCACCTTAAACTGCTTCTAAAGAGTTCTTGGTTCGTTGTTCGTCTCGAATCTCTTTGAGGTCTATTATTCTCCCACTTGTCATTTTGGAAATGTGATTTCTTTCCAAAAAGACACTGTCACGAGCAACGAATACCTTGTTCTCTGACTTATTGTAGAAGTAATACCCATTAGTTTCTTTTGGATACCCAACGAAGAAACATTTTTCAGATTTTGGTTCGAGCTTGTCTGAAGTTAATCGCTTGATATATGCTTCGCAACCCCAAATCTTTAGAAAAGACAACTTTGGAAGTTTTGCAGTCCATAATTCGTAGGGAGTCTTTTCAAAAGGTTTTGACGGAAGACGATTCAGTGTGAGTACTGCTTTTTGCAACGCATGTCCCCAAAATTGTAAAGGAAGTTTGGCTTGACCCATCATTGACCTGACCATATCGAGTAAGGTCATGTTTCTCTGTTTCGACACTCCCATTCCATTGAGGTGTCCCCGGAGCAGTCAATTCAGAAAGAATACCGCCTTCTTTTAGATGGTCATCAAACTCGTGGCTAAGATATTAACCTCGTCGATCTGATTTTAGAGCTTTGATTTTCTTTCCATGTTGATTCTCTACTTCATTTTGAAATTCTCGGAATTTCTCAATCGATTCAGACTTGTGTTTCATTAAGTAAATATAACCATATCTACTGAAATCGTCCGTAAACGTTGTGAAATAGCTGAAATCACGTCCGTATGTATTAGCCCTAGTAGTTCCTTTCAACAATATCTCGAAGTATGTGAAATCGTCGCCGCAACACGTGCTTGGACTTCTGGTCGCTACTAGGCTCCTTTTCCTAGGCAATGGCTCCGCTATTGTCACAATACAAAGCCATTGGTCCTTTAATGGAGGGGACAACCCCAAGTTTTTCGATGAACTTTCGAATCCAAAGAGCTTCCTTTGCTGCTTCTGAGGCAGCAATGTACTCGGCTTCAGTTGTAGAATCCGCAATAGTGCTTTGCTTAGCACTTTTCCAGCTTACTTCTCCGCCATTAAGGCAGAACACAAAACCAGACTGTGATCTAAAATCATCTCTGTCGGTTTGAAAGCTTGCGTCCGTATAACCTCTAACAATCAACTCATCTGTATCACCATAGACCAGAAACTGATCCTTATTCCTTTTCAGGTACTTTAGGATATTCTTGGCAGCAGTCCAATGCGCCACACCTGGTTCTGATTGGTACCTGCTCGTTGCACTGAGTGCGAACGAAACATCCGGCCTTGTACAAATCATAGCATACATGATGGATCCAATAGCCAAAGCGTATGGAATTACACTCCTCTTTCTATGCTCATCAGATGTCTTGGGACAGTGAGTCCTTCTTAGATATGTGAAATGTGTCATGGGTAGATGGCCTCTCTTGGCTTCCATCATATTGAACCTAGCAAGCACTTTGTCAATGTAAGTGCTCTGGCTTAGTCCAATCATCCTCTTAGATCGATCCCTATAGATCTTGATGCCCAATATGTACTATGCCTCTCCTAAGTCCTTCATTGAGAAACACTTTCCAAGCCAAGTCTTTACAGACTCCAGCATAGGAATGTCGTTTCCAATAAGTAGTATGCCATCTACATACAAGACTAGGAATGCAATTTTACTCCCACTGACCTTCTTGTATACACAAGATTCTTCTTGATTCTTGATGAAGCCAAACTTATTGAATGCTTCATCAGATCGTTTATTCCAGCTCCTTGATGCCTGCTTTAATCCATAAATGGATTTCTTAAGCTTGCATACCTTTCCTTGGTTATTTTGATCGACAAAACCCTCCGGCTATGTCATAAACACAGTATCTTCAAGAGCACCATTCAAGAAGGCAATTTTGACATCCATTTTCCATATTTCATAGTCATGAAACGCGTCAATCGCAAGGAATATCCGAATAGACTTAAGCATAGCGACTGGAGAAAAGGTTTCATCGTAGTCAATCTCGTGAACTTGCCTGTAACCTTTTGCTACCAATCTAGCCTTCTATATGTATACAATTCGATCCTTGTCTTTCTTCAATTTGAAGACCCATTTGCATCCGATAGGTGTAAACCCATCCGGCAAATCTACCAAATCCCATACTTGATTTTCAGACATGGAGTCTATCTCGAATTTCATGGCCTCTAACCATTTAGTGGAGCTTGGGCTCATCATAGATTTCTTGTAAGTCATAGGTTAAACACTAGCTAATATGAGAACATCTAAGTTTTCAGTCAAGAGGACGCCTGTCCATCTGTCCGGCTGAACCTTAGTTCTATGTGACCTACCAGAGGCAACAACGTCTTGAGGAACTACTCCCACTGGCTCTTCTAAAGGCCTTGGAAGTTCTCCACCTCGAACTGCTTCTAAAGAGTTCTTGGTTCGTTGTTCGTCTCGAATATCTTCGAGGTTTATTATTCTCCCACTTGTCAATTTGGAAATAAGATTTCTTTCCAAAAAGACATCGTCACGAGCAATGAATACTTTGTTCTCTGACTTGTTGTAGAAGTAATACCCCTTTGTTTCTTTTGGATACCCAATGAAGAAACATTTGTCATATTTTGGTTCGAGCTTGTCCAAAATTAATCGCTTGACATATGCTTCGCAACCCCAAATCTTTAGAAAAGAAAACTTTGGAAGTTTCCCAGTCCATAATTCATATGGAGTCTTATCAACAGCTTTTGATGGAGCACGATTCAAATTGAGTACTTCTTTTTACAACGCATGTCCCCAAAATTGTAAAGGAAGTTTGTCTTGGCCTATCATTGACCTGACCATATAGAGTAAGGTCCCGTTTATCTGTTGCGACACTCCATTCCATTGAGGTGTCCCCGGAGCAGTCAATTCAGAAAGAATACCTAATTCTTTTAGATGGTCATCAAACGCGTGACTAAGATATTCACCTCCTCGATCTGATCTTAGAGCTTTCATTTTCTTGTCATGTTGATTCTCTACTTCATTTTGAAATTCTCGGAATTTCTCAAACGATTCAGACTTGTTTTTCATTAATTAAATATAGCCATGTCTACTGAAATCGTCCGTAAACCTTATGAATTAACTTAAATCACCTCTAGCTTTCATACTTATAGGCTCACATACGTCCGTATGTATTAGCCCTAGTAGTTCGCTTGCTCTTTCTCCCACCTTTGAGAAAGGTCGCTTTGTCATTTTGGCAAGTAAACAAGATTCGCATTGATCAATCTTCTCTAAGTCGAATGATTCTAGAATGCCCTTCATTTGAAGTCTTTCCATGCGCTTTGTGTTTATAGGGCTTAATCGACAATGCCACAGATATGTGAGATCGGAATCACCAGTTTTAGCCTTTTTGGTATTTATTTTATAAATTTGTTTGCTTGTATCTAACACATATAGCCCATTTTCTTGTTGTGCTGAACCATAAAACATTCCATTCAAATAAAAAGAAAAACTATTGTCTTTAAATTGAAAACTAAAACCTTTAGAATCCAAACATGAAACAGGAATAATGTTTCTGGTGATACTAGGAACATATAGTAACAGTTTTCTAGTTCCAAAACAAAACCACTAGGAAAAGATATAAAATAAGATCCTACGGCTAATACAAAAATCTAGGCTCCATTTCCCACGCGTAGATCCATCTCGCCTTTATCAAGCTTTCTATTTCTTCTTAGTTCCTGCGAATTGGAACATAAGTGTTAGCCACAACCAGTATCTAATACCCAACAAGTAGAATTTGCAAGATTACAATGTATAACATACATACCTGAAGGACAAGCAACGTTTCCGTCCTTCTTTCCTTCCTTTAATTTGGGCAATCTCTTTTGTAATGACCAATTTCATTACAATTGAAGCATTGTGATGTAGAAGGAGAAGTGTTCTTCCTCATCTTGCTCTTGGAAGGCGCCAGTTGCCCTCCGGGAGTGGATGAAGATGCAACCTTGCTTTTCATCCCCTTGCACACTTTCTTGTATTTAGTACACTTCACATTCAAAGGGTCTTGCTTTAAATTTAGGATTCTCTCAAATTTCTCGAGCAATTCCACAAGTTCATTGAATGTGTTCTTTTTCTGATTAAAGAGACAATGCATCTTAAACCCCTCACAATCCCCATGAAGAGAGTTTAGCACGAGTGCTATAACTATTGGCTCTTTGATGGGACCACCAAGTCTCTCAATTGTGAAGAATAATCCAGTCATCATATTCACGTGAGACCGAATTGGTGTGTTTCTATCCATCTTAGCCTTGTAAATGCGCTTTTGTGTCTCTAGAAGCTCGACCTCCAGGCAAGATCTATGTGGGGTAATGAGTTTGAGATTTCTCATTGAATTAGCCGATTCATCAACCCCGTTGCAACAGTTTGGCCTTTGGGTTGATACCTCACACGAAATCTATCCCTTAGTTGACTTAGGAGTGCATGAGGCTCATAGGTAATAATCCTCCCTCTCCATTTTTCAGGAATATATTTTAGGATAAACTCCGAGATAAGGTACTAGCTTGTGAAGTGCCCAATTTCTGTACCTTTCTGGAGTCATACCCAACGCATAATAACTAGGAAAAGGTTTCTCGATGACATAGTTCATGTCGTTGACTTTTAAAACTTTGATAAGTTTCCTTTGCCATTCAAGAAAGTTGATCAAGTTTAACTTGACATCCAGAATTTCCTATGCTTTGATTGTTGTTTTAAACATTCTACATTTGAAAGGAATTTGCAATAAATAACCATGCATAACCTTTAATAACTTTGATATAAATGCGATCATGCAATCATTAAAGCTATTAAACATTTCATTCATGCAAAATAAAACATGGTCCTATATGAATGAAACGATTCCAAGACCCTAAAAGTTCTAAATTCTTAAACAGCTTTGGCATGTCTTAAGTCTTTTAAGATTCCAGGTAAGCAAAACCTATTGCTAGTAATCTCCAAATTACTCTTGGTTAATAAATTAATTCCATAATTTATTCCTTTGCCACAACATATGCCATTGTTGTTTAAGTTAAAACCACAATCAACGTGTTCCTTTGGGATATCTTACCTTCTAAGTCAACTAAAATAGCACATCGCTTTGGCGGAAACCTACTACCTTAGATCCTCAGATTTTTGTAAGTGCTTATTTGGAAGGCAATTTTAAACTCAATATTACTTTGGACCTAGTTGTTTCTATGTTGGTTCGATTATTTAGTGAACTAAATCTAATCGAGCATACAAACAACATTCATGCATAATATATATTCATTAGAAATATGTATAGTGCATAAATTAATTTTGGTGAACTAGTATGGCCCAAAACTTTATCTTGAAGCATGTAATCTTCTTCACCTTGTTAGCTTGGCATCGTCTTGAAATTCATTCAAAAGCAAAATTAAAGTTCTAAATTTCCTAGAAATACTTTAAATAATTAAATAATTACATCAAAATTTCAATGCTATGCAGACCATATTTAAAACTTTACATTCAAAGATAAAACGTTACGCAGACCGTATGTAACTATCCTAGATTGGCCATACTAGTCACCTTGAGTACCTGCAATACATAAAATATATATCCTATGCATTCATCAATTCGTGTCCTAAAACGAATGGCCCAACTAAATATGCAAGTATTTACATGATTTATTTAAAAATCACGTTCACATAAAACGCGTCCTAAAAGATTAATCAATTCCGAATTATTAATCCTTAGAATTAATCTAATCAAAATTTAATTTAGTTAAAATAATGGTGCCCTACGAAAATAATTAACATTAATTATTTCATTTAATTTCATTAAATGGCTACCACTAAAACCAATATTTTAATTTGGATAATTTAATTTTAAATATTTAAACTTACGGCCCGACCCAAGTCAAATAAAATAAAATAAATAAAAAATCCACCGTTAGCCATTTCATGCAAAAATTAAATTCAAAGCCCAAACGAAGAAAAATAGCCAATTTGTGCAACATGGGCTAGGCTTGTGCCCAAACCAGTGTCGCCTAGTGCATTGCGTGCCACACGAGGCCTCGAGGAGCATCGCCCCTCCCCGTATAGCACAGCGCACAGCCCGCAGCTACGTTGTTGCTGCTGCTGCTGCTGCTGTTTGCTTGTCGTTACTTGAAAGCCAAAGACATCGCTGCTGCCTTTCTTGGTCGCTGCTTCGTCGCTGAGCCAAGGCATCGCTGCTGCCTTGCTCGCTGCTTTAGCCAGGGCGCGCTGGCACGCCCAGCTCGCTTGCTGGCTGCCTCGCGTTGCTGCGCCAAGCTGCGGGGTGCAGCGCGCATGGGCTACGCCCAGCCACACACGCCACACACCCTATGTTCCGCGCCTTTGGCTCGTGCCATACGAGCCAATTAACCAAAAAAAACTAAATTTTAATTTGACGGAACGTTATTTGCATGACATTTATTTTAAAATTTAACAAAACTAATCGTTTTGTTTTTCGAAAAATAACAAAGTGGGTGATTTAATTAATTTTTCAACAATCCAATTTTGAGAAATTTATAAGTCTTGGATAACAACATTCAAATTTAACGAATGATCAATATCAACAAAAAATTGAATATGTTTGATAATCCAATCCAAAATCTTAAATCGTTCTAAACATTTAAATTTCAGATTTTTGTCAAATTTGGTTAAATGATGATTAAATTAACGAATCTAATCAAAATTTTAATCCAATAATTTTTAAAAGAATTGCCACTTAACATGAAATTATATTCCCTTTCCCAATTAAACAAAATTTCAGATCTAAATTATTATTAAAATCAATTTACGATCTAAAAATCACCAATTTAGAGGAAAATAAAATTAGGGTTTATACTGAACATTTAAGGCCGATAATTTTACCATAATTGTAAAATATACCCAAGAACAGTAGGGAAAAATTTCAATTAATTCCAAGTAGTTTAGGTCAAGCAATTAATTGAAAAACTTTCTAAAATTGTTAATTTAATTCACTAATTAACAAAAATGACCAAAAACTCGAACTTCGGGGCCTTTTTTTGCAATTCTGTTCTCATGGATTGATCTTAAAACTCCGTTTTCAATCATATTAAGGTCAGAAAAATCGAATTTCCGACATTTTACGAATCCAGAACATATTCCACGATCATCCAGAAATATTTCGTAAATTTATGAAACATTCAGAAAAAATTCGACAACATCACAAACATAGTCATGAACATCACAACATGCCAAAAAGTACTTAAAAATACATGTTGCTCATGATACCACTATAGGGGAATACAGTAAAATACATATTAACGCAGCGGAATAATCCCTAAAGCCATGAACTATGTATGAAGTACAGATTAAGCAGAATGACGTTTGTAGCGTGTTTTCCCTAGTTCAATGAATCACGAACACGAACACAAACTCAAAATGTCGTTCCTCTACTTGGTTCACTGACACTTTCAGATCCGTTTTGAGATTCGTAGCTTAGACGTCACTCAAGATATTTTAGCTTTTAAAGAAGAACAGTTTGAACGGAGGCAAAAGGAGAATAGGGTTTCTCTTTTTGATTTAGGTTAAAACTGATGTACGTGAATTAGTTGTGTGTTGTGTGGAAAACATAAGGAGAGGTGAGGTGTTATAACCCTAAGGTTATACCATGACCGACCAAGGAACAAGGCCTCAACCGCCGATCTCAACGCACAAATCCCACGAGCAGCTTGCACAAAGCAACGCAACCATGGGCCTAGGGCCTCGCTGCTTGCTTGCTGCCAGTGCTGCTGTCTGCGCGCGCCTAGCCGCAGCATGCGGGCCTTGCTCCCGCGCTGGAGAGCTGCTGGCGCGTTGGGCCTTGCGTGCTTGCGCCCTTGGCTCGACGGGCCGGCAACCTTTCCTTGCTCGTATCCGCGACCAATTCCTTACGGCTATTGTTTATCGTATAGTACTTGACGAATCACCGTCATACGATACGATTATTCGTTTTTCCTAGCTTACGAATATTCCCGATACGATATACGATTCCGATCCAACGTAATATCGTATATTTATGTTTTTCCGTACTAATTCCCGAAAAGCTATTAAATGAATTTGCGATTCATTTAATCCGATGACATGTTACATGCCAATGGTGTGACCTTATAGGTTTAGTCAATAGTAAGCTTTGTGCCTAATATAGATTAGAACTCACTGATCGGAAGCATTGCTCCAGCTAGTTGTTCCTATCACTTGATCTCACTGAATTAATTGTTCGTAGTTAATCTGAACTTGATATTAGACTAATGCACCTTGGGTGAAGGACATATTTCCTTCAGCTTAAGTCCCCGAGTGTTTACCTTTGCTTCCTTCTCTGGTGGTAGAAATTTTCTTTTGGCTTTTCAGAGTCTTCTGCAGCAACGGTTGAACTGTACGAACGGATATGTGCATAGTGGTTATCCTCCATGTTCGATGCACCTAAATGATTGGAGTTCTCGTAAACCTGTGATGTTTTATTGCCCTATTAGTTTGGAGAAACTTTCTAGTTCTAAGTAGTTAACCTTGCTTACAGTTGAGATAAAGGATTAGCAACTAAGGTTTTTTATGCAACTGAACACTAGGATTTTCTCCCTATGACATATGTGTAGCATTAGCATCAAGCATTAGCAGTTTTGAGGTGCTTTCTTCAAGCTTCCAACCATAGCTACGGGATTAGCTTCGTGCTATGATGCTTGGCATATGTTTTGCATGGTCGTGATGTCCAGGATGAATAGAAATCGTCTGGCTATCATGCTCACGGATAGCTTAAAATATACTTTTTTAATGCAAGGTATATCCAAGGAACGAGTACTTGTCCTTTTTCTTTGCACGTGTCGTATTAGGCGACAGAGCCATGGTCAAGGTGGTCAATAAGTTGGAGTTTACCCAGACCAAGGCTCGGGCAACTCTTTTTAGTCAGACTGAGGCTCCAACCTGTACTTGAAGAAACATACATAAAATGACAGCATGCATGATTTATGTTTAGGGTCAACAACGTCTTTTTTTTGTAGCTTTAGTGTTTTTAAGTCTATAGAAAGATATTAGTTAAAACTTACGGATTTAAAGCCAAATTATTCGCAATGGGAAAGTCTTGTATGTTCAATAAGTTGTTAAGGAGAAGAATGGATGTGTTGGCTAAGCTAGCCCCTAGTATAAAGCAGATCAATGTTTTTTGCCTCTTTTGAATTAGACATGGGAAGGTGCATCCAGACTCAGTTGCTTAACAAGGGAATGAACAGACTGATTAAGATAAAAGACGTATCCAACTAGTTTTTTAAAATAGGAGATTTTGAAAATAGAAAGGAAAAGGTAGGGTCCTTATTTCAAAGCACATTTGAGAATGTTCAAGGAAGTCAATTGACAATGAGGTTGCACGACAATGCGGTTGCATTGTTCGGTATGAATCTGATGTCAATCGTCTTTTTTTGTATCGGATTCAAATTCTTTCACTAGGGTTGTTTGTTATTTGTTATAGTACTCGTAGATTACTTATCGGGTGCTAGATTTTGGATGAAGTTTTAGATGCTCAAAGTTGAAGAAGGAAAAAATCATTCTTGCATGAAGAGATGTCAAGGGGTGGTAAGAATAGTAAGTTCTACCCTTTTCTTCTCATAAAGAATGATTGTCTTATTTAGTTTTTTTTGGCAATGTTTAAGAAGACTTAGATGCGTCTTTTATTTAAGGAAATTATTTATGTATTCGAATGACAGGAAACAAGTTATTGTCCTTTTGGAAGTTGTGCCTAATGAGGCGAGTTGCTTCTACTTTCTGCAAAGTAATTAGGTTGATGACATAATTTTGTGCCTAATTAATAAGACATTTAGCACTTTTGCATATACTTGAGTTGAATATTATGTATCCATGTTTTAGTCATTTTTAGCTGGAGTGGGCAGAGTTCGTTTTGTTCAGAATAGATGTCCATAATGAATTTGGACTATAGTGCCCGCGCCTTATGCAAACGTATCCAGTTAGAATCAGCCCTTACGTAGTTCTGGTTTTTTGATTCTGAATCATTCTTTTATTATAAATCAACTTGATTTACGCGAAATTGCATAAAAATATTCGGATTGTGCATAGATGTACCCCCTAAGTGTTCGAATTTTTCTGTAAAAGTGCAGGAAAAATTCCTAACACTAAAGCACAGGCGTTGGAAAAAATCCAGCGCACAGCTTGCACGCTCTATAAATTTTTAGCGCTTACATGGTAAGGGTTGGAAATTTCTAGCGCTAGGCGGGTGATATGCGCGGTTTTCACAAGATTCGATTTATTTTCACGTTTCGTTTTCTAGTTAATTTTGTAAAGTTGATTAACTTCTTATTGCCGAGTAATTGGTGCTCGATTTTCAGGTATTCCCGAGTGGGGATTTCTTTTTCTTTTTTTGCGATTTAAGAAATACTTGTGTTTATTACTTCACCTTAAGGAGGGCTTTTCCGGGGTTGTGACGTGGTTAAGCTTAGGGTGGAAAACGGATAAGGCTTCAAATTCCCCATTATGCCCTTAGTTAAATTGACAACTGGACTTAGTGTTTAACCTTGTTTGGTCTTTGCAAGAATTCATCATTGTTTATTCTTCATATTTTAGTTAAAGGACTTTTGACTTAACTAGTTACTTCACAGTATTATTGGATTCGTTCTTTTCAATGGTTCTTGATGTGTAGTCCTTTTCACTTGATTGATTCCTTCTTCTTCTTGTCCATTTTATTGTCATAGTGTACTCTCATCCCTAGGTTCGGATTAGTGTGGGTTGAATAAAAATTCTCCTTCGGACGATGTTCAACATGGCTAACAATAAAGTGTTCATTGTTTCTTGGTCAAGGGTAAGGACATTTTGAAAGGTTGCAAGTTGCCTCTTGTGTTGGTGAATTATATCGTTTAGAAATCGTCTTGAGATGGATTATTTCTTTTTGAAGTTAATGGGCTAAGTTGGGCCCAAGTGAGTGACTTATTGCGAACTTTTTTATGTAAAGTGCAGAATACGTTTTTTCCATTTGTTTCGTGCATCTAATAATTTGCCTTTTGTTTTTTTATTGTTTTCAAAGTTGTTGTGGTAAGACAATCAAGGTTGTACTTTAAAGAGAAATTTTATTGATCTTGGATAAAAGTACATGATAAGAAGGCTTGACAACAATTAAGCCTCTTATTCTATTTTAAGAACGAAAATGGATGGGAGAATGACATAAAATTAGTTTGTAGTGCTGTATTCTAAGTCTGAGCTACTTTGAACTTTGAGTCTGCATCTTCGAGCTTTGGATAATCTTTAGTCTTTATTGCAGCCAACAGTCTAGTTTGTAGCTTGTGTTACCATTTGTGTGATTAAATTGTGATATGCTAGATAGGTTTTCCATGCTTAACATGATTGGTAGTTGCAAATGCCATTTTTGTTATTGAAATTGGAGTGTTCATCATATGCTTGTCAAGAGATTGAGAGTGTTTGATTGCATATCAGTAGCTAGTTGATTTCATGAACCATTTTAGGACTTAGGTGACGCTAGAGCGTGCCATAAGAACTAAAATTGGTAAGGCGGTCTAACCGAGAGGGGTGCATCGCTAAAATTGTTGGTTGCTCCCTAGAAAGTATGTCTTTGCATCATCGTGTATGTTATTTGATTCGTTTTCCCCAATGAGACTCAAGTGGACCCCCAATCCCCCTAGATTTTCCATAATTGATTGTTTTCCAAATAAGTTTAGAATCATTAGCTTCGTCCAAACCAATTCAACCATTCTTCTAAGCTAGCTTGTTTGTCTTAAACTCAACTCGCTTCGTTCTCTTGGGACGATCCCTAAACTTTCCGCTATAACCAATAAAGTGTGTCGGATTAGGAGTTTATAAATTTTGTTTGGTAGGCGGGGTTCGTTTCAACGGCCGAAAAACACCCTATCAGTAGACAGTTTCCTCCTTGTCGGTGAAGGGACAAAAGTTATAGTTAGGGTCCACATTGGGACCTCAGGCGTCGGTGTAAGGGGGCCAATGATATTTGGGATCGATAGGGTACATGCTTTGGGGAGGCTCTCCTCTCGGGCCATCCCAACCTTCGGTGTAACCCTTGGGCCACCCACAGGTGTAGCCAGCGGGCCAATTCGCGGGGTGGACGTACAACGCCACCGTGGGGTACATAGGGTCACCGCGGTAGTCACTCCTCCCCATTTGGGAATAATCATATGGAGGGAAATAAGGGGGAGTGACTCCCGGTTGGGATGGTCTGGTCCAATACGGATAGGTGGGAGTATGCTCCTCATTCCAACTAGGGACGGGCCCTTGTTGGGGTGGACCATAGGGATAGTTGACATAAGGGTCAAGATCCCCTTGATCCACGTGTTAGTCATACACCCGCCTACTGTAGTAGGAGAAACCATGCGAAGCCACCTCTTGGCGACCATGAGAGGCAAGAGAAGGTATGGAACTAGCTTGCTCGACTTGCCCACTCAAGATGGCCGAGAGAGTGGCTTGCAATGAATCAAAATCAAATGGAGAAGAACAATAAGTCATACTATCGTCTTGTAGGGGAATGGAATCCGGTGAAGGATGAATGGGTAGAGAATGGCGGGATTTCCGCTTTGGAGACGGATTTTCACGAACGGAATCCGGGAAGGGAGCCTTGGGCATGAGCCAAACATTTTCAATGGAGGGGGTCACCTTGGTGGTGGTGGGATTTGAAAAGAGGCACCACTCCTCCTCCCTAGGTCCTACACACCATATGTATTTTTCCGGGTTTCCGGTCCGGTGAAACCACTTGTATCCCCTAACCTTGCTCACGGAGAGACTAGAATCCCCCACGGGAGGCAAACGCCACAAATCTTGCTCATAGCTCTTATTGTTCCCCTTTATAATCAAGATGAGCATCCCACCAAGGAGGATGTCACCACTAAGAGGATGGCCATTCCGTGTATCAATGATCCATTGCATAAACAAGCCTCCAAAGTTAAGACAACCTTTACTACCCCAATGACGGCCCAACCATAAGGCCCCCAACTCTAAGCTCGAGAGAGCCCCCGCATTATCCTTTGAGAAAGCACAAAAGGCGGGAGCCGTATCTCATAGCCGGGAAAATATAAGAGGAAGCCTTGGAAGAATTCGTAGCAAATCCGGACTCACCCGTCAAAGACTTCCAACACTCTTGCTCACTATATTCCGAACATGAAGCATAAAGCTCCGAATGGTGAGCAAATACCCCTTCCTTCCGGAATTGAAAGATTTCATTGATTTTTTCTTTTCAAGGGGAATGAGAATCGTTGAAGACTTGGAAGGTCAAGTTAAGCTCGTCATCAATAACATTCAAGCGGGCCAAGGACAAGAACTCCAAGGTTAGTCGTCTATATGTGTCCGCCCGTGTGGGGGGGTCGAAAAAGCACGAGGCTAATGCGTGACGTCGTCAGATCAAGTGTAGTTAGATTTCCTGTGAGTTTACACCCAATCGAATAGTAATATAGGAGTCGCCATTCATTTTTTAACGACAATGAGAAAAACTGACAAAACCCGGTTATGGTGACATAAAGGGAGTGCAATTATGTTCGACCACGACGGCCATAGGTTCCCTTGTGATCCCTGGTGTGGGGATCGCTCAACGTACACCCGCATGGCAGAGATTGAGAGTTCGGGGACTGTAACTACCGAGAGGAGTGCTCATCGATAACTCCAGAGGCAGGTTATCCTTACTAGCTCAGCATAAATAATTGAAGGGACATGCGTTAAACTATTAAACTATTCTGAATTGATTTTAGCCATATGCAACACATGACACTAAATCGATCGCGATTATCTTATTTAGATTGATTTAAGGTACCTAGCAAGATAATTCAATTGTCCAAGGTATTATTTTATTTGGCGTGATAGATCAATCAAGTTAATAGTTTGACAATTTTATAAAAGGGTGATGAAGGCGATTAAATCATATGAGGGACACATTAGAACGCACCCTTAAGAGGTGCGTTACGGTTCTCAGAAAACTAACCACTTGCCTTTGCTATTTCTCCTTTTATTTAACGAATCTCGGGTTTCCAAGGAATGTTCCAGTATTTTGGCTTAATTCATCAGCTACAAGGGGCAGGACGCGTTCTGTTCGACTTTTGGGTCGATTACGACAGAACGCCGGATCAATTTCGCAGCGTGAGGCTAGGCTTAAGGCTAGAGTCAATACTCAGGTTATGGAATTGTGTGTTGTGTGTCCCCTTCACGTCGGTTTTTGAGGCTGTATTTATAGGAAAAGAGTTTGTGGAAAGATAGATTTTTAGAATACGAATCCAAAAAGAATTCGAAGACGACACGGCCCCAGGCATTTTCAGCGCCCAGGGCTGGGTGCCGAAGATTTCGCCGCCCAGATCCGGGCGTTGAAAATGGGATCTGGGCCGAGTTCTTTGTCAGATTTAGACTCTTAGAACGCGGAGCTTTTGAGACTTATCCGAGTCTTTTAGTGCGTATTAACTTTATGACGGAATGCGTCTGAGCCCGTTACGAACTCTTGGTTCGTTAGGATTTAACTAATACGTAACTCTTACTTTCGAATTATACCAGGAATTGAATTCCTTTTGCAAATTCTATCTCTTTTAGGATTTATGTTGGATTGCAACACCTAATTCTGACAGGTTTCTATCTTTCATGACTTTGCCACTTTTAACAACTACCTTTTACTGCAGCTACTATCTTTAGCAGGTTTCCATAAATAGCAGTTTTGGCTGAAATGAAAAGGGTGACTGAGATTCGTTTTTATAGGAGATGCGTTGCCAAGTGGAGATTTATGTTCTCATCATCGAACCTTCCATTTCGGGAATGGGGACAAAAGTAGTTGTCTACAGTTAGCCCCCACTTTGACTGAGTCTCGGGATGAGACGATGGTCAAAGTACTAGACGGAGTGCATTATACAAGCCATGGTGTATGTGACCTATTTTGCGAGGGTCTCACGAGCCCCCGAGTGATAACATTTGACTTAACGGTCATCACTTGAAGCGTCAACACATTCCTCACGTGTCATTAGAATCTGTTAACCGATAGTATAGAAACTCCCTCACTTTGTCATTGGAAGTATCTAAAGATGTTTTCGAAATCAAAGCTATAAAGTGTAACCAGGCCTGGCCAAGCCCAATCACGAGATAAAACGTTTTTAAAAGATTCTCATTTTTAAGGTTAGCTACACGAGAAAACCCCCTTGTTTTTATAGGACGTAAAACGAAGGAAAATCCGGCACATCGCTTTTTTTTTGGGGAAACGGAAAACCAATCCTTTGATTTTTGGAAAAGGGAAACCAGAAAAAGTTATCGCTGCAGCGACTAAGGACCTGCGCGGTTAGTGGCGCGGACCCCGCCCGCTGAAGGTAGAAGCCCCGTCCGATAGAAGTGGACGAATATGTTTTGATGTTTTGAAAATAAGGACCTACGCGGTTTGTGACGTAGACCCCGCCGGCTGAAGATGGCGAGCCTGTTTTGTGTTTTTGAAGATTTCATTTTCGAAAACTGAGGACCTGCGTGGTTAGTGACGCAGACCCCGCCCGCTGAAGGTGGGCGAGCCCTGTCCGCTAAGGGTGGACGCCCCGCCCGCTGGAGGTGAGCGAACCTGGATTCGTCTTTTCGATTTGGGACCCGCGCGGTTCTTGGCGCGATCTTGCCCGATTGAGGTGGGCAAGTCCCTATTTCATTTGTTCTTGGGATTTGTTTGAGAATTTCTTTTTTATTCATTCTTGTAAGAGCGAATTCTTTCGAGGGATTCTCGGATTTAGTTGCAACCTGAATGTGGGTTGGCAACGTGCTTAGACGGACCATCGCCTTGCGGTCATCATCTTTCACGGTTTTGAGCTAGTCTTTACGGTTCAATTTTGCCGCTACCTGGGTCCTTGATTAGGGGACTACGTATAAGTATCAACGGCGACCTTTGTCTTGAGGTCGTAATCCGGTTTTATCTTTTGAGATTATCCAAACACGGGACTTCGTACAGCGTAGTCTGGGAATGTTGTTTTAACTTTGCATACTCTCTTTTGAAATGTTTATTTTCTTTCGAGCCCCCAAGCATTTGTGCTTGACGGTCATTTCTTGTCAAAGAGGTTCCTTGGGGATACGCGTTTTGTAATGTTCTTGATCGCGTTTGGGATCCTGCTCGTAAGTGCGAGCGATCTTTGTAATGGTATGCTACTTTGATGAAGTCGTGGAGTGAGACTTTCATTTTCCGGGCGACAAAGTGCTTCAGTTTTCGACAATTAATACATCGAGCTCACTTTGGCCCGGTTTGATCTTTTGACAAATAAACGTTTTTTAATTTAAGAAACCAACGACTTGATTTTTTTGTGTTTCGAAGAACGACTTTGCTTATTTTTTTCTGTATCGCCTTATCAAAATGTACATATATTTTTCTTGAGATGAGTCTAAGTTTCGACCAGCTTTAACATTTGTTTTCACTATTCGTGCTCTAACGGTCCTTTGGGCTTGATCTTGATTACAACAGGGCCTCGCACGATTTTAAGTCCTTTCCTGCTCCGCATTTTGAAGGGTCCGGGTCCTGGACTAGATTTCCGGCGCCCTTGGCAAGGCGTTAATAATTTAGGCGCCCAGCCTTGGGCGACAGTTTTTAATTCCGGATTTCTTAACACGTTTCCGAATGGGATCAGGATGTCACTAGATGCTTTCGTGTATATATAGGGGTCAAGTACATCTTTCTTTTTCACCACTCTCCATCTTCCTTTCTCTCGCAATTGCCCAGCTTTTACCCTTTCCTATTCTTGCTATGTCGATTCCTCTTTTCTCCCTCCAACGAGTTGTTAGGCGTTGGCTAAGAGCCCTTAATCCCACAGAAAAGGCTTTGTTGAAAGGATACCACTTAGACGCATTCTTAGGTTTACAACAAATTAATATTGATTATAACTTTCTGTATGCGGCCATAGATTTTTGGGATTCTGATCACCATGTTTTTGTTTTTTGGGGAAATGAAGTATGCCCTCTGCCAGATGAGTTTGCCGCGATCCTAGGTTATCCTACCAATGCTACTCCTGCTACCCCTGGCACTGTTGAAGAGGGTAAAACAACCATAGGGGCTTTCCTAGGACTAGATGCTAACATGCTTGCTGAGATCGTTGTGGGTGATAAGGTTAATTTGGCAAAGCTTGTGAAACACCATTTTAGACCTAGTACGAATATGACCGAACAGAAATTGAATATTCGAGCATTGGTATTCTGCTTGTTGAACCACTATTTACTGTCGAATAATAATGGCGAGTTCGGTGACATAAGGTTGTTCCCCTTAATTAGCCAGATGGAGAGCTGTTATTCCATTATGCCGTTGGTTGTTGCCGAGACCTTGCTGAGTGCGGATGAGTTAAAGAAGGATGCCAAGTCTGAAATTTTTAAGGGAGCCCCCTATTGCTGCAGGTAATCGATCGTTTTTTTTTTTATTCTTTTCGTTTGCCCCTGCCTGGAGCTGATTTTCAGCGCCCAAGGCGGGGCGTCGTATATTCTGGCGCCTGGTCCTGGGCGTTGAAAGTGCGTCCCAGGCATTATTATTTTTCTGATCGTACCCGTTTTTTTTTTGCAGATTTGGCTCATGGAACGACTCAGGCTTTTAGAAACTCCCGCCGATCCTAAACGTTATCGCCCTACAGCCTTGGGTAACCGAAAGTATTTGCACCAAGGCCAGAACGAGGCCGAGTGGGCCTCCTATTTTACTCATGGCATATGCTCTATTAAGTGGGTGGTACCGTGGTGGGGTTTGACTAATATGACGGGGGGTTCCGAGGCATTAGTTTATGTTTCTTTGTTGGGGTTATCTTGGCCCATTTACATCTTTCCTTACAGAGTCATGCGACAGTACGGCTTAAAACAGACTATCCCGTTTTCTAATACGGTACCACCTACAGTAGCGGTCTGTTCCGAAGCGAGGGTTCAAGCGTGGGCTAAGTATTATGGTGGCCTCCCGCGTTGGACCGTGGCTGCCGATGGCTTTGTGGGTCTTTCTGAAAACTACAAGTTGTGGATGAGTTCCGATGATAAGGCTGTGAGAACTAACGCTCGAAATGAAGAGTCGGCTGAGCTTTTGATACCTCGAGGTAGGGCTAAGTATGAGAGTCGTGATTCTTCTAATCCTCGTGACCATGGTATTAAGACTATAAAATCTCGTCCTGATCGAAAGCGAAAGGAAGTTCCTCCCCGTTCCAGTTCTAGGCCTAAAAAGGTGCCTAACATGAAGGGGCCTACTGTTCACAAAAGAAATGCAAGCTCTCGCGGAGATCGTCGCCGGAATAATGTATGGGTTAGGAAAGTTCAGCCCCTAGTAGAACCAGTGGCTAATCCAATTGATGTTGATAATCCTTCCCTTCCCATTGTTTGTGCCCTTGAGGCTGAGCGGGCTATAGCTGTTCAAACCGAAAATTTTTCTGAGGCTTTGGCATCCTTGGAAGTTAGTGTCAAGGAGCCTGTTCTTATGGAGATTGATATAGGGGCAGCGCAGAAGCCTGTGGAGGTGGACCCTGCGAACATTGCCCTCTACAAGACTTTGTTTGATGATCCGGAAGAACTCGAGTAGTGTAGTTCTTGTTAGGGTGTAGGTTCCCTTTATTTATTTTAGTTGTGTTTGTTTTTCATTCCTCAGCACTTTTGTTTTCCTTCTTATTTATTTTTAAATATTAATAAAGGCGTGATTTTATGTTTCTTGTTTTCCTTTTGTTTCTCTTTTTTTTATTTGCTCATTCCTAACACTTATGCACGTTTTTTTTATTTGATTGGACCGAATCCCTAAACAGGATTGCCTACGTATCCTTGTTAAATTACTTTAACTTAGAATCAGGTCGCGCATAGTTCTAGCTAAAATAGATTCAAGGATGCCGAATTCGATAAGTATGTTCTGAGATGGAAACATATTATTTGAAACGGTAGAATAAGTGAAGTTTATTATTTATTTTTAATCTGTTGCTTTGCCGAATTGCAAAATTGTTTTTATTTTTTGAGTGCATTCAATTTTTTTGAGTACACGTTTTTTGCGCATCATTTTTTTTCAAGTGTTTTTTGTGGTGCGTATACGTGCTGTACCCCCCAAGTGTTCGTTATTTTTCCGTGTATGTGCGGATAAAATGATGATCACTTCTGGGCAAAAGTCGGCAAGCAGAGAGATTGAGCGCCAAGGCTGGGGCGTTAAAGATTTCGGTGCCCAGCCCTGGGCGCTGAAAATAATTCCGGGACGAGTTTCTTGGCGCATTGGTTCTTTTCCTTGACATGTTCTTGCATTTATTTCTTTGTTTTGTTTTACTCTTTGTTCGTCAGGAATCGATTTTGACGCTATTTTGGAAGCTTTTTAGACTGTTAGCGTTAGACGCATTTTCGTCCGGATTAATTTTTTCTATTCGTGACTCGAAATGGCTTCGCAAATGGAGTTAGGGTGCGGAAGATATGAAGATCTTTGTGTAGGCTTTTTGGGTGGGTTGATGTGCGTGTTGTTAATGAAGGGTATGGTGGGGTTACGTTTTATTAATTTCTTTTTAAGCAACATTTGCATTCGTTTTGGATTTGATTTCTTTGGGTTGCATGGGTTGACTTTTATGATTCCACGGGTTAACCTTTATGTCTTGGAGGTATGAAGGGGATGGTACGGTTTATTTTGTGGATTTCAAGAATTGGTTTTGATGTCACGATTCAAGACCGAGTGGGCCTTGCTATTGGGCCTAAAGTGGGCCGCTTCCTTAATTTTTTTTTTGATTTTATATTTGCGAATATGATTAGTGCTTGTTAAGTGTTAGAATAATATTTTAGGAGAAATCTTACGCCTTTATTAATTTGGAAAGTAAGGAAAACACACTGAAAATAAATTAATCAACATTCTAGGGGGTTCTTAGGACCATATCTGGGGCTTTATTCTTTCTATCATCTAAAGAACTAATAGGCGTTTTGCTAAAGTGCTCTCTACGGCTCAAGCCTTGGGTTTAGTCTCATAAAACTTTGGTCCTTCGCCTGTACTCATTTTAAACTCTATTCCCTTTGCGTTGACCCACTGACATGTCTTCACCCATCCGTTCTCGGCCTCTTCTAGTGTTGATGTAGGAGTCATTAACCGAGTTGGATCGAAACTTTCATCTTGTAAAGCTAGGGTAGTCATCACAGTCTCGTCCTCCATAGGCTTCGATTCGTTAAACAATGTCCATAGAGCTTGGTTGTCCAATATTTCAGCGATATCAGTCTTGGTGAGTTGGGGTGCCTTATCCAAAGTATGACAGTCATGGAAAATTTCGAATCCGGGCTTTAGCAGGCCATTCTGAATGAAGGGTTCATGGAAGTCACAGCATGGGTGTTCTTCTCCTTCCCGGACAAACATACCGTTAAGGGTTCTTTGATATTGGGGAAAGGAGGGTGGCTCATTTTGTCTTGGCTGGCTTAAGGCGTAGCCTAGACAAGTGATCAGCAATATCTTCCTCCGTTGGTTCATAGCCTAGGCCAAAGGGAGTAGATTTGTTGGGTGGGGGATGGAACACGTAGTTCTTCTTCCTTATGCCCAATGGAGTTCCCGGGAAATAGCCCTGAGCTAGCAATATTTTAGGGATGACCTGGGATGCACGCGGATCTAGAAATGCTAAATTATAGTCCTCAATGAATTGGATGGCTTCATCCACTTGAAAACCGTAAAGGTTTTCCGCAGTGTCGGCCGTTCCAACCATAGTACAACTGACGTCGAGAGGGTGGGGCGTATTTCCAGAATTACCCCGTTATGGTTAAGTTTAACCATTTGATGCAGGGTGGAAGCCACACCTCCTAAGTCATGGAGCCAAGGGCGTCCTAATAGGAGGTTGAAAGTGGGCTTGAAGTCGATTATTTGAAACTCCGTGGTACGTGCCACGGGCCCGGTTTGTATTGTGAGGTTGATTTTTCCCAACACAGGCCTTCGAGAGTTATCATAAGCTCGTACTCCTTGCGTGGAGATTTGGAAGTCATCGCTTCCTAGCCCCAAGCAATGGGCGGTTCACAATGGGAAAACGTTTACCGCTGAACCGTTATCTACGAGTGCTAGGGGGAGGTTTTGTCATTTGCATCCAATCACTAGATAGAGGGCCTTGTTGTGGGCGCCTCCTTCTTTAGGTAAGTCTTTGTCAGTAAAAACTATTGCTTTTTCCTCAACATCTCTTGTGACGTGGTTAACCAACGAGTCAGGTGTGATGTCCGTAGGGACTGAGATAAGGTCAAGTGAGCGAATGAGTTTTTCACGATGTTCCTTTGAAGTGCACATGAGATCCCAGATGGTAATCTCGGCTTTAGTTCTATTTAGTTGCTTCAAGAGAGGATTTTCGATGACTTCTGCGACGGTGGTGTGCCGCACGTTTTCAGGAGTTTGTCTGACTGGGATGTCGTCCATAGGGGGTGGGCGAATATCCTGTTGGTATACCCTTCCGGACCGAGTGAGATTGTCAACTTCGGACTATTGAGGGGTGGTGTCAATGGGAGCATGCCCGGGACAAGTTTCAGTAAAGAGGTGCTGGCCCGACACTTGAGACAGGTAGACATCTTCAGCATCATCATCCCACACGCCGCACACTTCTCTCTCGATTTGATCCATAGGGACCACGGTGAGTGGTGCACCTTGAGGTGTGATATACACCGTAGGGTCAAAGTCCTTATTTTCTGGTTGGTCGAGAGAGATGTGACAAGAACCGAGTGGGCTCTTATTGTTGTTGGGTTTGCCAACGTTAGGGAGAGGTATTATTTCATCCTCTATCATATCCTGGATTGTGTTTTTTTGATTCCAGCAGTTTTCAGTGTCATGCCCATTTCCTTGATGGAATTTGCAATAGGTGCCCTCGACCCTATATTTACTTTTGAATGAAGGGTCAGGTGTGGGGCCTATGGGCCTTAACTTTCCTTGATTGGTTAGTCTTTGGAAGGCTTGTACCAGAGTTGACCCGAGTGGGGCGAACTTTCGATCTCGGGTCCACCTTCTAGGGCTCCTTCGGGTTGGGGTTTCCTCTAAGGCGTGGACCTATTGGGCTTGATGCGTGTGGCCCCTGTTGTAGGTGTTACTTTTGTATGCAGGCTTGCTTTGTACTGTTTTTGCAAGGTCATCCTCGATCTTTATCCCTACATCATAAACCCTTTTGAAGGTATCAAGGCCCAAGTACCTAAGGTGTTGTTTATAAGCTGGGTCTAGGTTGTCAATGAAATTTTGGACCAATTCTGTTTCAGGAGGCCTATTGATTAGTTGGGCCTCTTGGTCTCTCCATCTAGCAAAATAGGTCGTGAAACCTTCATTTTTCTTTTGGAAGAGTACTTCCAGCTCGCGCATACTGACTTGAAAATCCATGTTCGACGAGTATTGCGTGACGAAGACATTGACAAAGTCCTCCCAAGTGGGGAAGAGCTTAGGGTCCTGGTGGTAATACCATTTGAGTGGCACAGGTTCCTAGGACAAAGGAAAGGCAGGAAAATACATGGACTTGTCCACACCTTTCAAGTTCATGGCATTCACGAAGCTCAAGAGATGATCACGGGGATTGTCCGTGGCTTTGAACTTTGGTAAGTCAGATGAACTGAACTTTTCCGGTAGTTTGCTGGGAAAAGGTTTAGGATCGAGGGAGAAATACTTGCTCCCCATGCTTTGCTGCAGAACCATTTTTTCGATCTTCTTCTCGTATATCGAGGTCATTTTTGGCTTGCGCGGCTGCTAAGGATTCGTTTTCCATTCTCAGTTGGTTCATAAGTTGGGTCATTTAGACCATTTGGTCTGGTAATTCTTCCATGGACGTGTTTGAGGGTGCGAATCGAGGTTGGAGAAGCGGAGATCTTTGAAAGGGGGAATGGCGGATGGAGCTTGGAGTTACTAGACCTTGTGTTGGTGATGTAGCTTCGAGACGTATTAACCTTTGATTTTCAGATCGACACCAAGTGGCAGAACCAGCCCTATGCATAAGACAAGCTAAAGTTTAGGCCCAAAGTTAAGCATTACTCAGTCTAGACTTCCGACTCTTTCTATTGATTTTCTATTCTCACTTATGTTGGTACACTTTTGGCTCTTCTATTGGTCATTCTTTGGATTTTCGAAACATTTTCCCGTGTGACATTCAAGGTTATTTTAATTAGCATGCTCTGTTTTGGTGCCGAACATTGTCGTTTATGGGAAGCCTAACAACGACACAAGGAGTTATTTATTTTATAAGTCGTTCTAAGAATCGAGTGCCTTTTTTCATACGTCCTCGTAGCGAATTTGTTGCGATTTTTTTTTATTGCTACGTATATTTTACCGCGGGCACCGAGGCTGCTGGCCAGGCAGCAACTTTAGCGCCCAGCTCTGGGCGTTGAAAATAATTGGCGCCCAGCCAGGGGCGTTGAAAATGCGTCCCTGACTGGTACTCGTTTTCTGTTCGTCTATCCTTTTTTCGTACGACTTAATTTTGCGTGCTTGCCTAATAACGTCCTTTACGCGTTGTGCAGCATTGTGGGATCCGTTACAGGCCGTCCTAGGCGTCGCTTATTTTTGTGGCGATCGCCCAGGGTTGCGGAACACGTATTTTGGTATAACTCTTTGGCCAATCGGTGCTTATGAATGTTTGGGAAATTTTTAGGGTCGTTGGTTTTCCGGTATTATTTGTCACACACAATTTCAACACAGTCACATAATTTGCTATACATAACTAGCATTACAACATGAAGCAAGAATAATATGACACGTAGTTTATGATAGGCTTCTATGGGTAATATTTGCGCCGACTTGGTACCGCTTCTATCGTAGATCCAACACGTGCCCCGGTCGAGGTAGTGCATTCAACAGACGAATTTCGTCCCAAGAGGCCAATCACGATGTAAGCCAAGGGGGCATGCACCAATGAGAGGGACCTAGTGGGCGAGCGATTGGGTTTGGGACAGGTGTATTACTAGCGAAAGTTCCGAGTGGACAACATTCGAAGCGTATGCACCCCCCGAGTGGCGATGGGTAACCTTAGTCCCAACTCCCGAGATGAAACACACCAAGGGGGCCAAGATTCGTTATGCGGTTTTGTCCGTTCACATTAATATGCTGATTTTCAGGTCGTCCCAACTTGATAAGGAAATAAACGCAGAGTAGGATCGTTTCACCCTTCGGCTATTTTGATTACCTACGAGCACGAGTATTTCATTAACGTTCCCCAGTGGAGTCGCCACTGTGAGGAGGTCAAAAAAGCATGAGGCTAATGCGTGACCTCGTCCCTCGTGGGCGTGACGTCGTAAGATCAAGTGTAGTTAGATTTCTTGTGAGTTTACACCCAATCGACTAGTAATATAGGAGTCGCCATTCAGTTTTTAACGACAATGAGAAAAACTGACAAAACCCGGTTATCGTGACATAAAGGGAGTGCAATTATGTTCGACCACGACGGCCATAGGTTCCCTTGTGATGCCTGGTGTGGGGATCGCTCAACGTACACCCGCAGGGCAGAGATTGAGAGTTCGGGGGACTGTAACTACCGAGAGGAGTGCTCATCGATAACTCCAGAGGCAGGTTATCCTTACTAGCTCAGCATACATAATTGAAGGGACATGCGTTAAACTATTAAACTATTCTGAATTGATTTTAGCAATATGCAACACATGACACTCAATCGATCGCGATTATCTTATTTAGATTGATTTAAGGTACCTAGCATGATAATTCAATTGTCCAAGGTATTATCTTATTTGGCGTGATAGATCAATCAAGTTAATAGTTTGACTATTTTATAAAAGGGTGATGAAAGCGATTAAATCATATGAGGGACACATTACAACGCACCCTTGAGAGGTGCGTTACGGTTCTCAGATAACTAACCACTTGGCTTTGCTATTTCTCCTTTTATTTAACGTATCTCGGGTTTCCAAGCAATGTTCCAGTAATTAGGCTTAATTCATCAGCTACAAGGGGCAGGACGCGTTCTGTTCGACTTTTGGGTCGATTGCGACAGAACGCCGGATCAATTTCGCAGCGTGAGGCTAGGCTTAAGGCTAGAGTCAATACTCAGGTTATGGAATTGTGTGTTGTGTGTCCCCTTCACGTCGGTTTTTGAGGCTGTGTTTATAGGAAAAGAGTTTGTGGAAAGATAGATTTTTAGAATACGAATCCAAAAAGAATTCGAAGACGACACGGCCCTAGGAATTTTCAGCGCCCAGGGCTGGGCGCCAAAGATTTCGGCGCCCAGATCCAGGCGTTGAAAATGGGATCTGGGCCGAGTTCTTTGTCAGATTTGGACTCTTAGAACGCGGAGCTTTTGAGACTTATCCGAGTCTTTTAGTGCGTATTAACTTTATGACGGAATGCGTCTGGGCCCGTTACGAACTCTTGGTTCGTTAGGATTTTAATTAGGAAAAATTGGTAATATTAATCCAACCTTTGACCGATTTTCTTTTATTAAGCCCACCTACGACATATTTTTTAATAATCCCACCTTTATTACCCAACAACTTTTATTGGGCCCAACAGGTCATAAAACTGTTGTAAGCGGCATTATTTCTCTACATGGCAGTACTCTCTCTCGATATATTCAGTCATCATCATCAATTCATCACCATCTCGTTGACTTTTTCACCGATTACCGGCCACTTAAGCCCAATAAAAGTCGTCGAGTAGTAAAGGTGGGATTATTAAAAAATATGTCGTAGGTGGGATTAATAAAAGAAAATCGGCCAAAGGTTGGATTAATATTACCAAATTTTCCTTTTAATTAATACGTAACTCTTACTTTCGAATTATACCATGAATAGAATTCCTTTTGCAAATTCTATCTCTTTTAGGATTGATGTTGGAGTGCAACACCTAATTCTGACAGGTTTCTATCTTTCATGACTTTGCCACTTTTTACAACTACCTTTTACGGCAGCTACTATCTTTAGCAGGTTTCCATAAATAGCAGTTTTGGCTGAAATGAAAAGGGTGATTGAGATTCGTTTTTATAGGAGATGCGTTGCCAAGTGGAGATTTATGTTCTCATCATCGAACCTTCCATTTCGGGAATGGGGACAAAAGTAGGTGTCTACAGCCCGCATAGTCATAAAGTTCTCCCACCCTACACTCCTTATTATATACTCCACCTCCGGAGTTATCCCCAACTTATCATTTTCCACCGCATCATAAAACCTAGTAGGGCGGATTGCCCAGTCACAAAGACCCATAAAATAATCCCATGAGGCTTGATCAACAAATTCAATCCCCATGGTATCGACATTAGGAGGTCTAACCGCCTTTTTCTTATACCCAGAGGGTGACTTTGAAGTTTTGGACTTATTTCTAGCGAACATGGTGGGGAACGAGGGGCAACTAACACAAAAACACTCAAAAACTACAACAAGCAATCACCACAAGCAACCAAAACTCCAATCACCCAAAAATTCCAACAAACAAAAATTCCTCCACAATACTCCTCCAAAAATTTCAATAATCAACCAACACAATTAACAACCAACAACCAATATCCAAAATACAAACAATACCACAACAAGTCGCAACAACCAATAAACGACAAAATATACAATCACCAAAAACTTAAAAATTATAAATTCAAGAACAAGGAGAAAAAATCAATTAAAGGAGACGAAATATACCACCCAAGAGTTGGAAATGATAAATAAACGCCCAAAGAATAACATTTAGCTCCCAAATGCTCCAAAGTCCTAAAAAATGAAGAATTTTTTAAATTTGGGTTTCAAACCCTAACTTGAGAGATATGAAATTTTAGTGGAGATATGGTTTTTGTGAAAATGAATTATGGATTAGTGGTGTGGAGATGGAGAAAAGATGAATTTTGTGCTTGATTTGAGGAGAATTGGTGAAGTAATGAGGATTTGAGAAGGTGAAGCCACGAAAATGGTGAGAGAATAGAGTGTGGCTTCCGTGGAGAGAGAAAAAGTGACTGAAAGAAATGAAAAAAAATTGTGCGGAAGCTGCAGAAATATCCGAAAAAGAGTTCGGTGCAGGCGTACCTTCAATGTTTTTGGTGCGGGCGCACCAAAATCTTGCGCGGGGGCAGACAAGCAGAAAATGGAATTTGCAGAGATCAGAATGTTTTATACAGAGTATTTATGTGAAGGTGTCGGGGCACATCAACAAAAACACCATTTTTGACCTGCTTTAAAAATTGCCCAAAATACTGAATTTCTGGGCTGTGCTAGCGCACCAGAATAGGTGCGGGCGCACCATTGCCAATCATTGATTTTTCCTACAGTTTCTCCCAATACACACACACAAACTAAAAAAAGGTTAGTAGCACAATAAAATAAGAAATTCAAAAGAAAGGAAAAGTTATAAACATTGGGTGCTGCCAAAGGCGCTTCTTTAACGTCACTAGCTTGACGACTCCCCCCAAATGAATGGGGGGGAGGAGAGAAAAAACACCAATCCCAGAAGCGCTTCTTTAACGTCACTAGCTTGATGGTGCCCCCCAAATTCATGGTGGGTCCAATAAATCCATGACGGAAAAAGTGTCGTGAGAGTCACCATCAAAGTATTGTTTCAGCTTGTGCCTGTTGACCTTAAAATTTCCGGAATCCTCATTCCAAATATTAACGGCACCATGAGGAAACACCTTCAAGACCACAAACGGGCCACTCCACCTCGACTTCAGGTTGCCCGAAAATATCTCGAGTCTAGAATTTGAGAGGAGCACCTTGTCCCCTTCTTTGAAGTCCCGTTTGTCAAGTCGGGCATCATGATACTTCTTAGAACGTGCCTTTTAAATGCTAGAGAAGTCATAGGCATTCATGCAGAGATCCTCAAGCTCATGAAGATCAAGTAGGAGTTGCTCACCGGCACTAGTGAGCTCAAAGTTCAAAAGTCTTGATGGCCCATATGGCCTTATGTTCAAGCACAAACGGCAAGTGGCAATCCTTGCCATAAATAAGCTTGTAAGGGGTCATACCAATTGGAGTCTTGAATGTCGTTCTATATTCCCATAAAGCATCATCAAGCTTGATTTCCCAATCTTTCTGGTTCTTAGCAATTGTCTTCTCAAGGATTAACTTTATCTCACGATTAGTTACCTCCACTTGACCACTCATTTGAGGGTGATAGGCCAAGCAAACCTTGTGATGCATATCATACATCCGCAAGAGAGCTTTGAACTTCCCATTAGAAAAGTGGGAACCTCCATCACTTATCACAGCCCTAGGAACCCTAAATTGCGGAAAAATAATCTTCTTGAAAAGATTGAGAACCACCTTATGATCATTGGTAGGTGAGGCAACGGCTTCCGCCCATTTTGAAACATAGTCAACCACCACAAGAAAATAGAGATTTCCATAGGAAGAGGGAAAAAGTCCCATGAAGTCAATACCCCAAACATCAAACACCTCCAACTCCAAGATTGGAGTTTGAGGCATCTCATATCTCTTAGAAATATTTCCCCTCCTTTGACAACGATCACAAGACTTGACAAAATCTCAAGCATCACGGAAGAGAGTGGGCCACCAAAGTAAACTTTCCAATACCCTTGAAGCGGTCTTATCACCCCCCCCCCCCCATATGCCCTCCACAAGGGGAGGAGTGACACATGTGAAGGACACTACCGACCTCATCATTCGGAACACATTCCCTCAATATCCCATTGGCGCCTCTCTTGTACAAAATTGTCTCATCCCATATATACTTCTTTGCATCATGCTTCAACTTCCTCCATTGTTGAGTAGATAAATCATTAGGGATCTCCCCACAAGCTAAGTAGTTCACGAGGTCGGAAAAACAAGGCAAAGAAGAACTCTCGACCAAGTACAAAACATCATCACGCATGATATCCTCAATGGGCACATCATCCAAACCCCCATCACAAAGCTCAAGGCGAGAAAGATGGTCGGCAACAACATTTTCAGCACCTTTCTTGTCTCGAATCTCAATGTCAAACTCTTGGAGCAAAATGACCCATCGGATAAGCCTAGGCTTGGCCTCCTTCTTGGCCATGAGATAGCGGATGGCCGCATAATTTGTGTGGTTTTTGAACCAACCAAGTCGGTGCAAAACTTCTCAAATGCATAATCAACAATGGCAAGGAACTCCTTCTCTGTGGTGGTGTAGTTAGATTGAGCTTGATTGAGAGTCTTGGACATGTAATAGATTACATGAAGATTCGTGTCCTTCCTTTGACCCAAAACATCTCCAACGGAGTAGTCACTTGCATCACACATAATCTCAAAGGGAAGTGACCAATTCGGAGCTTGCACAGTAGGAGTGGAGAACAACGCAAGCTTGAGCTTGTTAAAAGCATCTTGGCAAGCATCATCTAAGTGAAAATAACACTCCTTTTGAAGGAGGTTAGTAAGAGGCCTTGCAATAAAAAAAACTTGATAAACCCCTTATAGAACCCCGCATTCCCAAGAAAAGAACGAACTCCCTTGACATTGACCGGAGGAGTTAGCTTCTCAATTACCTCAATCTTGGCCTTGTCCACCTCAATTCCGAGATTGGAAACAGTGTGCCCAAGGACAATACCTTCTTGAACTATGAAGTGGAACTTCTCCCAATTCAAAACCAAGTGAACCTTCTAACATTTCTCAAGACATTTTGCCAAATTCAGAAGGCACTCCTCATATGAAGCACCACCCACCAAGAAATCATCCATGAATACCTCCATTTCCTCCTCAAGCATATCTCCAATGATACTCATCATACAACGTTGAAATGTTCTGGTGGAATTTCATAGCCCAAATGGAATCCTCCTATAAGCATAGGTACCATATGGACAAGTGAAAGTGGTTTTCTCTTGATCTTCCGGGTTTATGGGGATTTGGGAAAACCCGGAATAACCATCGACAAAACTAAATAACTTATTCTTAGTGAGTCTCTCAAGCATTTGATAGATAAAAGGCAAGGGGAAATTGTCCTTCTTATTGGACGAGTTGAGTTGACGGTAGTCAATGCACATTCTACACCCGGTCATCGTCTTGGTAGAGATAAACTCACCATGAGCATTGGTGACTACTTTCATCCCACCCTTCTTTGGGACAACATGGACCGAGGACACCCACTTACTATTAGAAATAGGGTATATGATCCCGTCCATAAAAATCTTCACTGTTTCCTTCTTAACCACCTCCCCCATAAGTGGATTATGAAGGAAATTGGTCATTCGCCCAATGTGCATTAATGTAATACCAAAGGTTCAGATTAATCACGAACAATTAATTAAGTGAGATCAAGTGATCGGAACAGCTGGCTGGAGCAATGCTTCCGATCAGTGAGTTCTAATCCTAACTAGGCTCACAGCTTACTCTTGACTGAACCTATAAGGTCACACCATTGGCATGTAACAGATCATCGGATTAAATGAATCGGAAATTTATTTAATAGCTTTTCGGGAAATTAGTTCGGAAAAACATAATTATACGATTTAACATTGGATCGTGAAATTGTATATCGTGTTGCGGATATTTGTAAGCCAGGAGAAAAAAATAATTGTATCGTACGATAATGGATCGTCAAGTACGAAACGTTAAATGTATTATAAAGTGATAATTTAATAAAGCAAACACGAAAGCAAGCACACGAGCAAGGCACACAAAGGCGCCAAGCCCATGGCCTTGCTGCCTCGGCTGCAAGTGCGCGAGGAAGCCACAACAGCAGCAGCAGCGTCAGCCCAAGGCCCACTGCATGTTGTGCTGTGCGCGTATAAGTGCAGCGTGGATGTGGGCCTTGTTGGCCGGTCGAGCTCCTTGCTTGGCCGGTTAGCTTGGCTCATTAGATAGGTTATTATTATAACCTAGTCTACATGTTTTTGCTAACCCAATGCATACATAATATTCTAACATAAGGAAAGAGAAACCTTAAGTCTCTATCTGCCTCCATTAGAGTGTTCATCCCAAAACTTAAATAATCTTGATTGAGGTCTAAGCCATCAATCTCAAGTCGGATCTGAACGTGTCGGTGAACCAAGTAGAGGAACGAGATTTGGAGTTATTATTCGTGTTCCTGATTCGTTGAACTAAGGGAAAACACGCTACAAACGGAAGTAATGCTTGATCTATACTTATACATGCTTCGTGGCTTTGGGGTTATTCCGCTATCATGTTATGTATTTAACTGTAAGCCCCTACAGTGGTACCACGAGCTGCATGTATTCAAATTACTTATTAGCATGGTAATATTTTTGTGATTATTGTCGATTTTTTCTGAACTTTTTCGTGAATTTTCGGATTATTTCTGGATTATTGGATAAGTCATAGAAAGTGATTTTGAATTCATAAAGTCTCAGAAATTCGACTTTTATGACCCTAATATGATTAAAAAGGGTGTTTTAAGATCAACTCATGCGAATAGAATCTCAAAAACAGGCCATGAAGTATGATTTTTTGGGCGTTTTTGTTTATTAGTGAATTAAAACATAAATTTTGGGAACTTTTTTAATTAATTGCTCGACCTAATGAACTCGGAATTAATTGAAATTTTTCCTACTGTTGTTTGGTAAATTATGAACATATGATATTTTTTTGGTTCATGAATGTTGACTATAAACCATATTCTTAATTTTACCTAAATTAATGGATTTTAAATCGAAAATTAATTTTATTAATTGGTTAGATCTGAAAATTTATTTAGGTGAGAAGGGGAATATGATTTCATGTTTAAATGTCATATTTAACAATTCATGAATTAAAATTTTGATCGGATTCGTTAATTTTAATCGTTCACCTAAACCAAATTTGATAAAAAAAATCTGATTTTTAAATATTTTGAACGATTTAGAGTTTTGGATTTGATTATCAAACTTATTAAATTTTTTGTTGATGTTCATCGTCCATTAAATTTGAATATTTGTTAGCCATGATTTATAAATTTCATAAATTAGATTGGTTGAAATTTTATTACATCACCCACTTTAATATATTTCGTAATTAAAACGATTGGTTTTGTTAATATTATGAAAAATATATTTCGTGCAATTTTCGTTTCGAATATTGAAGATTGAATTTTATGTTTTTAATAATAATCGGACGAGCAAGCCACTTGCACGAGGCAAGGGTTATTGTTCGTGCGAGACGAAAGGGGAAGGCACGCATACGAAGGCAGCAATATGCGTTGGCCTTGTGTGTGGTGCCTGCTTGGTGCGAGAAGGGGCGTGGATGTGCACAGAGCTGGGCGAAGCCTTCTGGCGAGCTCGCGGCACACCATACGCACAGTCCAGTGACGCTGCACAAGCGAGCAAGATCGTGTGCCAGAGTGCGTTGGGCCGAATACACTGAGCAGCGACGAGAGCAGCAGCAGCAACATGGACGCGAATGCCTATGCGCTGCAAGGCCTTTGTGCCTGCGCGTTGGGCCTTCATGCCTTCGCGTGGGTGCGTTGGTACATTGCACTGCCCGTCGATGATGCATCCGATTGTGCAATTTTGCTTTGTTTTATTTCAAGGCCCAATTTTTGGGCTTTGGGCTTAATTTTGCACGAAGGGGCTAACGGTGGACTTTTTGATTATTTTATTTTATTTGACTTGGGCTGGGCCGCGAGTTTAAATATTTGAAATTATAAGGTTGTAGACACCTAAATCGTGTCTCCCGTATGGGATGATGACGATACTATTATCCTTGCTAGGTGGTTGGTGCAACTCCGTGCGGAAGTCCCAATTGCTAAAACATATTCCAAAGTCCAAGATCCAAAGTCCGATTCCCGAGCCCGTTCCCATTACAGAACTCGGTACAAAATTCAATTTCCAAAAATCAATTTAAAAATACAAACACAATATCACCCAATGGACCTCTCCATTGGTTTTACAAGACCTTTTCCAGTCAAAATGACACTAAGCAATCCAAATTCGGGCGCCGACCCACAAAACCGAGCAAGCAGGGCCTCGTCCCGTAAAACCGAATTCAAAAACCCGAAAACGACTAGTTTTTAGTCCCAAAATAAAAGCCTTACCCATTAAGCAAATGCTACATGCCAAAGTTCGTACATTTTGTACAAAGGTACGTTCACTAAAGCCAAATGCAAAGACGGTGTCATCGTCCTTGCCTTGGCGTTTCCGGTGTCACGTAAGCGGCGCCAGGCGCCAGAGCCTGTGATGGGCGCACCTGGCATTTGGTGTTTAGCCATCTAATTTTCTATTTAAACCCTGATTTCCAAGAATTTTAGGGCACCAAATTATAATCAGAATGTCGTAATTATGAAATTCCCTCTCAAAAATCAAATACAAAACTTCAAATTCTCAAACAAATGTCAAGTGTTCAAGCAATTGGGAGCTCGAAGAGGAATTCTAACCTAATCCTAACTAGGTAACTCCGAATCCCAATCCTAATCTACTATGTGTTCTACAATTTTTCTTTCAAAATGATTAGTAAAGTTGACACTTTTGCTCTCAAAAGTGTCACTTACAACAATCACATATTTTTACAGAATCAACACTTTCTATGATTCAAATACAAAGTTACGGATTCCATGATGTTTAAGGTTGTTTGTAATCACTTCCTTAAACTAGAATAATTTTCAAGATATGGAGAAAATCAAAGGTGAGGCCTTTTTAACATTTAAAGGTCTAATCTTTGAGATTCAAGACTCCTCTTTTCAATATTCAAGTACAAGTTTCATCTTCAAGATTCTATGATGTTTAAGGTTGTTTGTAATCACTTCCTTAAACTATAATCATTTCAAAGTATGGAGCACATTAAAGGCGAAACCTTTTTAACATTAAAAGGTCTAATCTTTGAGATTCAAGACTCCTCTTTTCAATATTCAAGTACAAGTTTCATTTTCAAGATTCTATGATGTTTAAGGTTGTTTGTAATCACTTCCTTAAACTAGAATCATTTCAAGTTATGGAGCACATCAAAGATGAAACCTTTTTAACATTAACAGGTCTAATCTTTGAGATTCAAGACTCCTAAGTTCAATATTCAAGTTCAATATTCAAGATTCAATATTTCAAGTTCAATTTCTATGTACAAAATCTAAGACACTTTTCGATGAGCAACTTATCCTAAAGTTGAGATTTTTAGACTTGAATACGTGTCGGACGCACTTATTATTAAGTAGTCGTTTGGCGTTCGGATCTCAAATACAATAGTTCAATTTCAATATCGCACCTTTTCAATTATGCACTTCAATACCGCAATTTCAATAATGCCTTTCAACATCGCACTTCAATTTTGCACCTTTATTTACTACTTCAATTCCGCATTCTTTACTCATCTCACTTTGAGATGATGTGGTTTTGTACGAACTTTCAATAATTCCTTTTTTTATTGTGGTGTTTCCTTACTTTTTTTTTATTTCATCACCTCACATGCTAAATAAAAAAAATGCAAAGTTACACCACGCTTAACAAAGATAATTTCTTGGACAAACCGTTCTTAGGTTCCCTTAAATTAACATTAAAGCGAAGTGGTCACAATACAAGTATAAATTCTATGTGCTAAAATTCCAAGTTCAAACCCACATAGTGTCAGGACTAGGGTTATACGAAAATGCTCTTTGCCATGCACTCGAATACAATTTTTAAGGCTCGCGGAATAAGCATTTTGTTCCCTTGCCCGGATCTCACCCATCCGTTTCTAAGATTCAATGCCTTATCCACTAAAGAGTCAACTTTGGTCTTTCCAAACGGGGCCCTTAAAATTGTTTGGTGGCGACTCCTTCGAAATCCAAAAACATAAAAAGCTCCAATCCTCATAGGGAAAAGAAAGTACGAAAAAACCCCCTACAAAGGTCCAAATTAAATATTGGTTTAAGTGGGAGCTGTTTAAATGAAATTATTTAAAATAATTATTTTTAATTATTTTTTGTAGGGCACCCTTATTTTAATTAAATCATTTTTTGATTAGAATAATTATAAGAATTAATAATTCGGAATTGATTAATCTTTTAGGACGCGTTTACATGAACGTGATTTTAATAAATCATGTAAATATTTGCATATTTTACTTGGGTCATTCATTTTAGGACACAAATGGATGAATGCATATATATTATTTTATATATTGCATGTATTGAAGGAGACTAGTATGGCCAATCTAGGATAGTTAAATAAGGTATGTGTATCGTTTTATCTTTGAATGTAAAGTTTTAAATATGGTTTGCGTACCATTGAAGTTTTGATGTAATAATTAAATTATTAGGTTCAAGTTCTTCAAGATTATTTAGAATTTTAAATTAGCTTATGAATGGAATTCAAGACGATGCAAAGCTAACAAGGTGAAGGGAAAATTGGATTCTTCAAGACCAAGTTTTTGGGTCATACTAGTTCACTAAAATAATTTATGCTTTTATATATGGTTGAATGTATAGTATGCATGAATGCGTTGTTTGTATGTTTGATTAAATTTAGTTCACTAAATAATCAAACCAACATAAAAACAACTAGGTCCAAAGTAATATTGAGTTTATAATTGCCTTCCAGATCAAGCACTGACAAAAATCTAAGGACCTAAGATAGTAGGTTTCCGCCAAAGAGAGGTGCTATTTTAGAATACTTAGATGGTAAGGTATCCCAAAGGAACATGTTGATCGTGGTTTTAACTCAAACAATATTAGCATATGTTGTGGTAATGGGATAAATTATACTATAATTTATTAACAAAGAGTAGTTTGGAGATTACTAGCAATTGGTTTTTCTAACCTAGAATCTTAAAAGACTTAAGACAAGCCAAAGCATGCTTAAGAATTGAGGACTTTTAGGGTCTTGGAATCGTTTCATTCATTATGGACCATGTTGTATTTTGCATGAATGAAATGTTTAATAGCTTTATTGATTGCATGATTGATTTTATTTCAAAGTTATTAAAGGATTATGAATGGTTATTCATTGCAATTTAGTAATTAATGGCCGCAAACAATAACAACTCATTCAATTTGCGTTCGATTCTCGATAAAGAGAAGTTGAATGGCAATAACTTCCTCGATTGGCAAAGGAACTTGTAAATAGTTCTAATGCATGAGTAAAATAAGTACGTCCTTGAGAAAGAGTTACCGAAAGCCGATGGGCCAGAGGTAACTCAAGCTGCCCTTAACCGTTGGATCCAGACCAACAGGGATGTCAAATGTGTGATGCTTGCATCCATGAATCCTGAACTTCGGAAAACGTTCATCAACTCCGATGCTTATCAAATCATCTCGGAGTTGAAGAACATGTTTCATGACCAGACCAGAATCGAAAGATTCGAAACTCGGAGGTTGATCCTTGAGACAAAGCTCGAGAAAGGAGAACCAATGAGCGCGCACGTTCTTAAGATGATTGGATTGTTTGAGAACATGAGGGCTCTAAATTTTTATGTCTCTAATGATATGGCCATTGACATCATTCTCCACTCACTTCATAGTGGATATAATATGTTCAAGTTGAATTACAACATGAACAATATGGAGAAAATTCTTACTGAGCTTTGCGGTATGCTGAAAACTGCTGAAAAGACGGGCAAGGGCTTCAAGAAATATAATATGGTGCGTAAGGGCAAGGGCTTCAAGAAATATGTCAAGGGAAAGGGCAAGAAGGGTAAGGGCAAGGCTACGCCCACACCTAAGTCCAACGGCACAAGTTTTGGTAGACAGAGGAAGGTGACTCGTTCTCCTGCCGACTCTAAATGCTTCTACTGCAAGAAGAAGGGGCATTAGAAGATGGATTTCTTGAAGAGAAAGGAAGATGAGAATAATGGGAACGTTGCTTGTCCTTCAATTATGTATCTTATACATTGTAATCTTGAAAATTCTACTTCTTGGATATTAGATACTGGTTGTGGCTCACACTTATGTTCCAGTTCACATGGACTAAGGAGAAGTAGAAAGCTTGATAAAGGCGAGATGGATCTACGTATGGGAAATGGAGCACGAATTGATGCATTAGCCGTAGAATCTTATATTATATCTTTTCCTAGTGTTTTGTTTTTGAACTAGAAAATTGTTACTACGTTCCTAGTATCACTGAAACATAATTTCCATTTCAAGTTTGGATTCTAAAGGTTTTAGTTTTCAATTTAAAGACAATAGTTGTTCTTTTTCTTTAAATGGAATATTTTATGGTTCAGCACAACAAGAAAATGGTCTATATGTGCTAGATACAAGCAAACAAATCTATAACATAAATACCAAAAGGCTAAAACTGGTGATTCGGATCTCACATATATGGGGCATTGTCGACTAGGCCATATAACCACAAAACGCATGGAAAGAATTCAAACGAAGGGCATTCAAAAATCATTCAACTTAGAGCAAGCGGACTACTAGGGCTAATACATACGGACGTATATGGGCCTATGAGTAAGAAATCTAGAGGTGATTTCAGCTATTTCATAACGTTTACTGACGATTTCAGTAGATATGGCTATATTTACTTGATGAAACACAAGTCTGAATCGTTTGAGAAATTCTGAGAATTTCAAAATGAAGTAGAGTATAAACATGGCAAGAAAATTAAAGCTCTAAGATCAGATCAAGGAGGTGAATATCTTAGCCACGAGTTTGATGACCATCTAAAAAAATACGGTATTCTTTCTGAATTGACTGCTCCGGAGACACCTCAATGGAATGGAGTGTCGGAACGGAGAAACAGGACCTAACTAGATATGGTCAGGTCAATGATGGGTCATGCCGAACTTCCTTTACAATTTTGGGGACATGTGTTGCAAACAGCAGTACTCACATTGAATCGTGCTACGTCAAAAGCTGTTGAAGAGACTTCATATGATTTATGGACTGGGAAACTTCCAAAGTTGTCTTTTCTAAATATTTGGGGTTGCGAAGCATATGTCAGGCGATTGATTTTGGACAAGCATGCACCAAAATCTGAAAAATGATTCTTTGTAGGGTATCAAAAAGAAACTAAGGGGTATTACTTCTACAACAAGTCAGAGAACAAAGTATTCGTTGCTCGTGACGGTGTCTCTTTGGAAAGAAATCATATTTCTAAATTGACAAGTGGGAGAATAATAGACCTCGAAGGGATTCGAGACGAACAACGAACCAAGAACTCTTTAAGTTCAAGGTGAAGAACCTCTAAGGCCTTCAGAAGAGCCAGTGGGAGTAGTTCCTCAAGACGTTGTTTCCCCTCGTAGATCACATAGAACTAAGGTTCAGCCAGATAGATGGTCATGTGTCCTCTTGACTGAAAACTTAGAAGTTCTCATATTTGATAGTGATGGACCTATGTCCTACAAGCAAACTATGACGAACCCAAGCTCCACAAAATGGTTAGAGGCCATGAAATCTAAAATAGACTCCATGTCTGAAAATCAAGTTTGAGATCTTGTTGATTTTCCGGATGGGTTTACACCTACCGCAAGCAAATGGGTCTTTGTTTTGGATAAATTCTTCCTAGGGTTGAATTCATCGGAGGGAGGGGGTGCTAACAATCCGAATGAGCAAGATAATATAAATATGATGGGAAAAAGGTGGAAAATTCTTACGGAAAGAGGGAGAGGGTAGTATATTATTATGAAGTGTGAATGGAATACATAAAATGAGCCTAACACTCCTACTTATACACGACTCATTGATTTGAATCATAAAAATCGTCATTAAACCAAGGAGTTAAAGCATGTAACCCCCATATCCTTCAATGATTGTAAGCTTCCCTTGATTTCAGCTTTGCATTTAATGATTGTAACCTTCCCTTGATTTCTGCTTTGCTTTCAATGTTGTTTTGATGGCTTCCATATGACCATTTGAATGGTCCACCTTGCCACGTCACGAGTAGGGTATTTTTCCGCCCAAACAATTATCCCCAAACCCATTTTGGAATTCTTTCGAGAAGCTCAAAGGAGAGAATGGGTTTAATCTTCAAAAAGGAAGGAAAATAACTTCCCGGCTTCTTACCAACCGGCAAGATGTAATGAAGACAATAAGAATGCCGACCGATCTTGAGATATGGGGTAGTATGTAATTTAAAATAAATAAGTAGAAGATATGGGGTGACGAGACTGAGTCGTCCATGGTTGGAGTTTTTATAAGGGCTGGTAGGTCGTCCCGCTAGAGGTTGACGAGCTGAAGTCGTCAGTTGATGTTGTAACTCTGGATGACGATATGGAGGTGTTGTCTGCTGAAAATGCCGAGTTGAAGGCGTCGCTGGACATGCCAAGAAGAAAAATTGGGAGTGTGTCGGTTATTACATGTGGAAGACCAGGTCTGACTTGATGAAGGAAATCTTGGATAGGAAGCATAATGGTTGGACCCCTCAAGCATCAACGACTTTCGTCGAGCATCCCCTGATGAGTATATCGCCCCTGGTGTCGAGGATGACGATCATGATGTTGAGGTACGCGCAACTGCCACAAGTCCCAACACCAACGTCGAGACGGTACCAGGTGATGGTTAACAAACAGAGAATGTCGACTTTGATGTTCAACCTGAGTTTGATGAAGGATTATTTTGGATGGCAAGCAGGATGGTTTGGACTCTAAAGGAAGACATTGCCCAGTTCAACACTGCATTTCCCGAGGAGTATGTCCCCCCCCCGGTGCCGAGAGTGAGGAGGAAGACGTTGAGGAAGGCGCAACTGCAACTAGTCCCAACGCCAAAGTCGAGCCGACACCAGGAAATGCAGGCTCGGAAGATCCTTTGGAGTAGTCCCTCCTGATAAAATTTTAAATATAAGTGTTTGTAGGTACTGTAAAGAATTCTTTGGTTTGGTTTTGGACGACCCATAGGTGGTCAAAAAATATTGTGGTTGTGTTTCACCTTGGGCGGCAGTCTGGTTTTGGCTTGTTTTTAGGGAACAGGTCTGTTGAAATATTTTGTGGATTTCAGGTATTGATTGTGTGTGGCATATGTGGGTTTTGGTGTGTTTGATTGTTTGTTGCTGGATTGCTGTCTTTTTTGCAGGTTTCTCGACACTTGACCATGTTCTGACGACTTCAGCTCAACGGATGTTGTGATGTCAAACAGATGTGTTAACTTGCAAAATGTAAGGTGTAGGAAATATGATCCTGTATTTCTGTAGAGATGTAAACTGTAAGATGTACAATGTAACTTATAGTTTGTAATATGTAATGGGCAAGATGTAACGTTGCAAATGTAAATTGTAATTTGTAAATATAAGTGTAACTTTGTAATTTGTAAGACGTCGAAACAAAGTGGTAAGAAAATATTCCAGGCACTCTGTGTTTTCCATTACATGTTCTTTTTGTCATCCCCGCTTTGAGTACTACACTCGTCTTGTTAACTTGCACCAAATTCCTTATCTATTAAGACAATGTCGGGATGTGTTGACGAGATCATGTTGTCAAGATTTGTGTAATGTATGTACGCGTCTTTAAGTTGTCCCAGGTTGGTTCTTCAAGATTGTGTGTTCTACAAGACGGGTCAGAGGCGTCAAGGTTGGCCGTTGGGTGTGCCAACGGTCCTCCGATGCTTTAGTCAGTAATGGTAAGAAAATGGACAAATAAGAAAAGAGAGGATCGAGTTGTCGGGTTACTTAGCTGGTTTGGGAATCGGCTTACATGCATGTTATCCTCTGCGTAGTGATTGCGACGGGATCGTGTTGTCCCCCGTCTCGGAGTCGTCGGTTTGATTACAGCAACAGTGACCTGTCCATCTCTGCAAGTGGGGTGTTTGAAAAAAAGAAAACATACTTGTACACAATGAGTTAGAGACTAGAAATGATACAACTTTAAGTGTGTCGCGTTCCAGCTTCTCAGTATTGATTTTCCATCTCTTTCTGCCAGTTCTTATGCACCATGACATGTTCGTCTTTCGACACGATAAGGGATTTCCCATGTTGGAGCCAACTTTCCATGTCACGGACCTTTGGTGTTGGGGAAGACTTTCCTTAACCCCTAGTCGCCTTGCTGAAATACTTAACTTGTACATTCTTGTTGTAACTTCTTGCAATATGTTGTTGGCATGACGCCATTCTATCCTTGGCAGCTTCCCTAAGTTCTTCGAGTGTGTCAATGTCGTGAGCCAACTCCGAGTTGTTTATGTCCTCCGTCATGATTTCATATCGTGTTGTTGGAATCTCGACTTCAGGTGGGATCGCAACTTCACATCCGAACAGTAATGAAAATGGAGTGTGGTTGGTTGCTGTTTTGGGTGTCGTCCTGTCGGACCATAGTATCATGTGTTGGTTGGTGTTTGAGCCAATGGATATATGGGTCTCTCCATGATGTGGGAGTTGGTGATTGACTTGTGGAAGGTTGTTCATTGATTGAGAAGGTCTCTTTTGTGATGGTTGGGTGCATGAGGTGGATAATAGGAACTGCAGATAGTCTGGTTGTGTTGATGTTAGGTTTGCTAGTGCGTCAGCTTTTTGGTCTCTTGGGATTTGCTGGAGGTTGCACAAATTAAAATTTTTGACAAGTGCCTTGGCTGTCTCGAGGTAGGCTTGCATCTTGGAATCTTTTGCTGCATAAGAACCATTAATTTGACTAATAATCAATAATGAATCACAACGTACCTCAAGTCATCGAATGTGAATGTCGCGAGCTAGCGTCAATCCTAAGATCAGGGCCTCGTACTCCGCTTCGTTGTTGGTAGCTTTAAACTCGCAGCAGATAGATTGTACTATCATGTCCCCTTGTGGCGAATTTAACACAAGTCCTAGCCCTGTCCCCCGTATGTTGGAAGATCCATAAGTGAACAAAGTCCGTGTTGGTGGGGTAGTGGCGTCTAACAACATGTTGACTTCATGGTCGACTTCAGGTTGCATACTTGGGCTGAAGTAAGCCATAAAATCTGTAAGACCCTGTGAGTTGATCGTTGTACGGGGTTCGTACTTGATGTCGTAACATCCTAGTTGTATGCCCCATGTGGTCATACTGCCAGATAATTCGGGTTTCCTCATTATCGACTTCATGGGATAGTTAGTTCTCACAATAATTGGACGACATTCAAAATATGGACGTAATTTAGCAGATGCTACAAACAATGCAAGTACAAGTTTTTCGAGATGTGAGTACCTTGTTTCCTAGCTAAGTAACGACTTAGTGATGTAGTAGACTGGTAGTTGCTTACTTTCTTCATCTCGTGCAAGGACTACGCTGATAGTCGGCTCTGTGACTGCGTGATACAACTGCATCTCTTCCTTATCCCTAGGTTATGAGAGTCATGGTGGCTTAGAGAGGTATTGTTGTAGTGTGACTTCGTGTTGTTCGGTCCAGTTGAACTTCTCGTTTTTCCTGAGTATGTCGTAGAATAGTTTACATTTGTCGGGTATGTTGTCGATCCATGTTGACCACATGAAGTCGTTCATCTGTTCACCTTTGTGTGTTATTGCGTTTAAGATGGTAGGCTATTGCCTATGTGGTTACATTTTTTGATGTTATCCCTGTTTCCTCGTTAGTGTTGTATATACAAATAAAAAATAGAATTGAAACATGGGAGCAGTGATTTGTGTAATGAAAAAGAGTGTAAGAGTTTGTAGATGATACGGTTTTGCGTATGTCGTGTTTCCAGCTTTTTTTGAATGAGTTTTCCGTCTCTCTCTGTTATACTTTTTGTTGATGTTGATAAGCTTCTTAATGTAATCCAAGCCGGTATTTTCGTCATTGACAGTGTCGTCAATCATCATCAACAATGTTGTCGGACGTCATCGACAGTGTCGGCGGACGTCATCAACATTATACCTGCAATCAAAGTCTTGTGTGTGTTATTATCACGAAAAATAAATTATAAAATTGCATTTTCAGTTCTAGAATATAAATAAGACTATAATCAATATTTAAGATCATGATTATGAGTAAAGTATACTATCTCGTCCCCCTGTGGAAACTTCAAGAAAGTATTTGAGTTGGAGTTAGCCACAAATAAGATGTCCTATGCCAATATCTGATGTCGGGTATTTGTAACGCCATGATGAATTGGTCCTATGTCCTTGACATTCTGGTTGTGTTGTTTTCATGGTCGTTGATGTCTTCGTGTCGTTGAACCACACTGTCATGATCGTCCTTTAAAACTTTCTTTTGCAGAGACGTCACTAGTTGATGTTGAGCCAGCACTGCCTCGTCATGGAGGTGGCATTAGGAGACGAATTATGGGTGTCTCAACATTAACCCTTCTGACGACATCATTGGTGTGGAATCTGTGACGACAAACAATGACAACATGGTTTTTTGCATATCTCGTTTACTTAGTCATTTAAAAAGGTGAACATGTTCACAACAACACTAAGGTGAGTTGTTAAAATCACATGAATATGAGTGGAGGCTAACTCTATTATCCGTCGAGGAGCATCGTTGTCTGTTAAGAATCTCCAAGCGTCAATGCCTCGTGACTTGAAGTGGTGTTTCCATATTCTCCTTCATTTCCGTTACGTCACTCACTTGGTGGATGATGATGACATGACTGTCACCTGCCACAAATTAAATGGAACCAAGCGAAACATTTAGTTAAATTTGATAGTAGGGGAATCCATTACCCATTTTGTGTCTCGTCATGGATTGACGTCTTCATGAAGACGATCTAGTCGGCCTGCATAGATATGACACCACTTCACGAACTCGTCATGTCTGGGTTTTTTACGTCCCTCCACACTCTGATGTCGAACCGTACTTTGATGATGACACAATCTCGACACAATCTCGACACATCTCTATCGACGCGCGCTCCAACATTGACTCGTACTTCGATGACGACATTGTCTTGTCACATCTTCCGTCAATGTACACATGCTGCCCCCGGACCCGTACTTCGATGATGACACGGTCTCGGCACATCTTTTGATGACGACACGGTCTTGGCACATCTTTTTATTACGACACGGTCTTGGCACATCTTTTTATTACGACACGGTCTCGGCATATCTCCTGATGACGAGGTGGGTTCGCCAGGGGTTCGTACTCATGGATCTGCTCAAGGACATGACCATTGGGGGCACCAAATGGTTCGAACAAAGGGGTTTTGTGGGCGACACGCCAATCGAGATCGATACGACGGTTAAGGTCGAAAGTGTCTCGATGATACTGGTGCCTGGAATCGGTGGCAATGGAGGTTGCGGATCTGATCTGAGGTTGCGGATCTTGAGATGGCGAGTAACATAATTGGATGAGATTGGGAATGCGGACATGGTGGAGAAGTGTGTTATTTTTAGTGAACGGATGAGATTATCAGGCTATTCTTGATTGTCAGCCCCACGGTGGGCGCCAAATTGTTTTGGAGAAATTCTACCTAGGGTTGTATTCGTCGGAGGGAGGGGGTGCTAACAATCCGAATGAGCAAGATAATATAAAGATGATGGGAACAAAGGTGGAAAACTCTTACGGAAAGGGGGAGAGGGTAGTATATTATAATGAAGTGTGAATGGAATACATGAAATTAGCCTAACACTCTATTTATACACGACTCGTTGATTTGAATCATAAAAATCGCCATTAAACCAAGGAGTTAAAGCATGTAACCCCCATATCCTTCAATGATTGTAACCTTCCCTTGATTTCAACTTTTCATTTAATGATTGTAACCCTCCCTTGATTTCCGCTTTGCTTTCAATGTTGTTTTGATGGCTGTCATATGACCCTTTGAATGGTCCACCTTGCCACGTCACGAGGAGCGTACTTTTCCGCCCAAACAGTCTTCAAATTGAAGAAAAAAATGATGGAATTGTATACATATACAAATCTATATTGGTAGCAAAAGGTTACGAAAAAGTTCACGGCGTTGACTATGATGAAACCTTTTCTCCAGTCGCTATGCTTAAGTCTATTCGATTAATCCTTGCGATTGTCGCGTTTCATGACTATGAAATATGGCAAGTGGTTGTCAAAACCGCTTTCTTGAATGGTGTGCTTGAAGATACTGTGTTTATGACACAGCCGGAGGGTTTTGTCGATCCATAGAATCAAGGAAAAGTATGCAAGCTTAAGAAATCCATTTATAGATTGAAGCAAGCATCAAGGAGTTGGAATGTACGATTTGATGAAGCAGTCAATGAATTTAGCTTCATCAAGAATCGGGACGGATCTTGTGTATACAAGAAAGCCAGTGGGAGTAAAATTGCATTCGTAGTCTTATATGTTAATGACATACTGCTTATTGGAAACGACATTCCTATGCTGGAGTCTGTAAAGACTTAGCTTGTAAAGTGTTTCTCAATGAAAGACTTAGGAGAGGAACAGTACACAATGGGCATCAAGATCTATAGGAATAGATCTAAGAGGATGGTTGGACTAAGTCAAAGCACTTACATTGACAAAGTGCTAGCTAGGTTCAGTATGATGGAAGCCAAGAGGGGCCATCTACCCATGTCACATGGCGTATATCTAAGCAATTATGAGTGGCCCAAGACATCTAATCAGCATAGAAAGATGAGTGGAATTCCATATGTTTCGGCTATTGGATGTGTCATGTATGCTATGATTTTTACAAGGCCGGTTGTTTCGTTCGCACTCAGTGCAAAGATCAGATACCAGTCAAACCCAGGAGAGGCGCATTGGACTGCTGCCAAGAATATCCTAAAGTACCTGAAAAGGAAAAAGGATCAATTTCTGGTCTATGGTGGTACATATGAGTTGATTGTTAAAGGCTATACGGACGCAAGCTTTTAAACAGACATAGATGATTGCAGATCACGGTTTGGTTTTGTGTTCTGCCTTAATGGAAGAGAAGTAAGCTGGAAAGTGCTAAGCAATGTACTATTGCGGATTCTACAACTGAAGCCGAGTACATTGCTGCCTCAGAAGCAGCAAAAGAAGCTGTTTGGATTCGAAAGTTCATTGAAGAACTTGGGGTTTTCCCCTCCATAAAAGGACCAATGGCTTTGTATTGCGACAATAGTGGAGCCATTGCCCAGGCAAAGGAGCTTAGGAGCCACTAGAAGTCCAAGCACGTACTGCGGCGATTTCACATACTTAAAGAAATCGTTGAACAGAAAGAAATTAATATTTTCAAGGTTAGAACTGACGACAACGTCGCGGATCCATTTACTAAACCGTTGCCACAAGTGAAGCACAACACACATGTAGCAATCATGGGAATCAAGCATGTTGAAGAATGGCTTTGATTTTCTAAGTTTTGTTTTAGAACATTTGTTGGATCTGTGTTTAAAACAATTGTTTTAACCATTTCATATTTATGAAATTATTTGTTTCATATTCATTTAATTGTGGTTTAGTATTAAATGAGAAAGTCTAAGTGATTAAAAAACATTCAAATGGGATGTCAAGATGGATTCTTTGACAAAGAAACACCCATAAGTGAACTTGAATATTGAAGTCACAAAGGATCTGTAATCCAGGTCATTGAAAGGTTGGACGACTAATGACTAATGAAGATTAGATTTCAAGTAGATTTTAGTTCAGTTTCTTGAACTAGATGGACATGTTATGTCAGAAATCTTTTGCATAGATACTTATTGGATCTTGAATCGGATTGACCATGAGAAACCTTTAAGAGATTAAAGTCCTATCATAATTAGTTCTCATTAATGGTGATTAGAACCATTCCTCAAAACATGATTAATTATAATTGCTCGTTGAAAGATTAGTTTGCTTTGATGCTCGCTAAACGTCGCACCGTAAAAGCAGTTATTGGGCGTACTATAAATCAAAGTGAGTATTCATAGATTGTAAGATTGGATTTTCCTCCTATCTTTGATGGGATATGGTGTTGTTGGGTAACAAGGCCTCTCGGAGAGTTAGATACTGTGAAAATGCATGGTCACGCTGAAAATGCTTAAGGCTTAACCTTCTGTAAAAGTGTAACAGTTGAACTTAGTAATCCGAGAAACACTTCTCGACCTAATAAGGATGGCTTGGATCTTACCTTATGTTCAGCAAGTAACACTAAGCGACAAAGGAATGTGAATGCACACTTTGTCTGAATGACAAGTGGGAGACTAAAGGAAATGTATCCTTCACCCAATGTGAATTAGTCTAATACCAAAGGTTCAGATTAATTACGAACAATTAATTCAGTGAGATCAAGTGATCAGAACAGCTGGCTGGAGCAATGCTCCCGATCAGTGAGTTCAAATCCTAATTAGGCTCACAGCTTACTCTTGACTGAACCTATAAGGTCACACCATTGGCATGTAACAGATCATCGGATTAAATAAATCGGAAATTTGTTTAATAGCTTTTCGGGAAATTAGTTCGGAAAAACATAATTATACGATTTAATATTAGATCGTGAAATCGTATATCGTGTTGCGGATATTCCTAAGCTAGGAGAAATGAATAATCATATCATACGACAATGGATCGTCAAGTACAAAACGATAAATGAATTATCGAGTGATAATTTAATAAAGCAAACACGAAAGCAAGCCCACGAGCAAGGCACATAAAGGCGCCAAGCCCATGGCCTTGCTGCCTCGGCTGCGCGCGCGCGTGGAAGCCACGGCAGCAGCAGCAGCAGCAGCATCGGCCCAAGGCCCACTGCGTGTTGTGTTGTGCGCGTATGAGTGCAGCGTGGACGTGGGCCTTGGTCGAGCTCCTTGCTTGGTCGGTTAGCTTGGCTCATTAGATAGGTTATTATTATAACCTAGTCTACATGTTTTTCCTAACCTAATGCAATCATAATATTCTAACCTAAGGCAAGAGAAACCCTAATGCTCTCTCAGCCTCCATTAGAGTGTTCATCCCAAAAGCTAAACAATCTTGACTGAGGTCTAAGCCATTAATCTCAAGATGGATCTGAACGTGTCAGTTAACCAAGTAGAGGAACGACATTTGGAGTTCTTATTCTGTGATTTGTTGAACTAAGGAAAAACACGCTACAAACGTAAGTAATGCTTGATCTATACTTTATACATGCTTCCTGGCTTTGGGGTTATTCCGCTATCATGTTATGTATTTAACTGTAAACCCCTACATATTAAGCATCCTTTGCCTTTCACGATGAGGAGTGGCATTGTCCTCAAGCTCAATTTGATGAATACAAAGTGTCGGGCTAACACCTTTTAAATCATCAATGGTGTAACTCAAGGAACTTTGATGACGTTTCAAGACATGAGTGAGCTTGAGAACTTGCTCATTATCCAAATTTGCATTAACAATAACGGGATAAGTAGAATTGGGTCCAAGAAACACATACCTCAAGATCGAAGGTAGAGCTTTAATCTCTATCTTGGGAGCTTCCTTACCATCTCGGTCCTTTAGATCATCCAAAACCTATTCACGGTCAAGCACAAGCAAGCATTGCTCGGGTTGTTCACAAGGTGGGGTAGAATCCAATAACTCCTTGTAGTTGGTCATCTCAATTCCTACATCTCCTAAACCTTCTCTATTGAAAATACCTAGCTCGAGAGGATTGTTAGTAGTAAGAAAATGCTCATGCATATCATGCACTAGGGAATCAAAAGAGTCAACCAAGAAATATCTCTCATTAGTAGAACTAGGATAATGAATGGTTTGATTCAAATCAAAGACTAGACTATCCACCTTAACCTTCAAAGTGATCTTCCCATTCTTTACATCAATAATGTCCCCCACCGTGGCCAAGAATGGCCTACCAAGAATAATAGGGACATCAATATCTAGCACAACAAAGTCGACGGGGATCACGAGTTCCCAACTCTCAAAGGTACATCCTCAACCTTGCCAATAGGATATTTGACCGAGCGGTCGGCAAGTTGTAAAGTAATGTTAATTAGTAGGGATTAGATCACCAACCTCAAGCTTAGTAAACACCGAATAAGGCATTAAAGTAACACTAGCACCCATATCACACAAAGCATTTCTAATTTCAAGTTTCTTAATAGCACAAGGGATAGAAAAATTAGTCGAATCTTTGAGTTTGGATGGAATTTGGTTAAGAATAATAGCACTATAACTCTCGGTGAGATTCCCCGTCTCCTTTACGTCGCAATCCCTCTTTCCAATCAAGATTTCCTTAAGAACTCTAAAGTAGGCAGGCATTTTCTTGATTGCATCCGTAAAAGGGATGGTGACATGAAACTTGCTTATCATCTCAAGAAACTTAGCATAATGACCATCCAATTTTTGTCCAGAAAATATTTGGGGAAAGGGGAGTTTAGGAACACGAGGTTGGAGGGAAGTGGTCGCCTTTGACGTCAAATCATCCATTACAACATCCTTTGAGGACACAAATTGATCAACATCATCATCATCTAGGACTTCCACTGCCTTATTATCCCCACCCCAATTGGCTTGCAGACATTACTAGATGTAGCACCATCAATTACAACCTTCCCACTTCTTGTCACAATTGCATTCATTTGCGTTTTAGAGTCATGACCTTGAGATGGAAGACTTGTGTATGATTGATTTGATTAATGGTGATAGCTAGTTGAGCTAGTTGAGTCTCAATCATTTTTAAATGAGTATTGGATTGCTTGAATACATCCTCAAATTCCACATTTTTCTTGGCCTGCGCCCCCACAAATGACTCCATAAGAGATTCAAGATTAGACTTGGGAGAGGGTAGTGGTGGAGGAGCATTGTTAAAGCCGGGAGAAGTGGGAGGGAACTGAGTGCCATATGATTTAGGACCATTGAATCCGGAAAGAGGGAATTGATTGCCGTAATTATATCCCGGGTTCCCTTGATAACCCCCATTAGAGTTCCCTCAATAATGCCCATGACCATAGTTATAACCCACTCCACCTTGGTGGGTTAGGCTATAACTACCTTGGTTATATTGAGGTTGATTACCATAAACATAGGGTTGTCCATAGGAATCTTGGCCTTGATAGCCTTGCCCCCTACAGTTACCCGGAATTTGGTAATCAAACCCACCTCCTTGGCCTTGTCCTTGGTAGGTTGATCCTTGATAAGCATTGGCATTAGTAGGGGGACCTCTAGGACTTTGTTGCCTATCAAACCTAGGATTTGGGGGTCAATCATACCTAGTCCTAACATTCAAAGCATTTGTATACTCAACATCAAATTCACTATCAAAGGGAGTTTCATGTTCAACATATGAGACATTTTGCAACAATGGCACATATTAGGGAAATGATCATATCCAAAACAAACATCACAATATGTTTAATTAGGAGGCATTGTGTTGTAGGCACTTACCTTTCCTTTTCCCTTTCCTTAGGTTAGAAGGGGGGCCTATGGAGGAAGAACCGTCGACGGAGATGGTGGTTCAGACGGACCTCTCTCAAGCTTCTCAAGTCTTGAGGTAAGTTGTTAAATTATGTTGGCTTGTTCTAGAGCGTTAGCCGACCCTTTACCATCTTCATTGTCGCCCCTACCTTCATGGTTGTAGCTTCTAGTACCAACATGCCACGCTTGATAGTTTTGCACCACATCTTTTACGATCTCCTCTATTGTCTTTCGTCCTATTCATGATTGGCCCACCCGCTCCGGCATCACGACTATTCTTGGATGCCGGCCTAAGTCCCAAGTAAATAATTTGGAGAAGAAGCCACTTTTGTATCCCGTGATGTGGGCAATCCCTTTGATATTCCTTGAAACGGTCCCAAGCCTCGAATAAGGAATCATCCCGCTTTTGTTCAAATGACTGAATCCTATGCCGGTACTCGACTGTCTTGCCATGTAAGTAGATTTTTCTAAGGAAGGCGCTTGTCACCTCATTCCATCTCTTTAGTGAATTTTTTTGACCTCCTTGTCAAGCCAATCACTAGCTCTTCCTAGCAATGAAAACCGGAATAACTTAAGATAAACGTACTCCGATGTAACATCGTTATGCTTGATTATATCGCAATAATGCTCAAATTTCTTAAGGTGTTCATGCGGTGACTTGTTCTCCTTGCCACAAAACGGGTGGCTATGCACAAGAGAAATCAATGCCGGCCAGATTTCAAAGTTGTTGCCATTTGTGGTTGGAGGTTGGACACAACAAGTAGCCTCAAAGGCTCCCGGAATACCCAAATTCTTGACCGGTAACGCCATTATCTCACAAGTAGGACTAGAAGGGATTGAAGTTTCTTGGTCGGAAGAACTCTCTTACAAAACCTCAAATTGATATCGATTTGGGAAAATGGATTGAATTCTAACCCTCCTCAAATTTGTCAAGGTCCTCTCAATCTCGTGAATAAACAGAAGCGAGTCCTGCCGCGAGCTTGCATACAACAACTAAAAAGAAATCGTTAGTAATGACTATCACAACTAAAACAAGTAGAAAGAAATAAACTAAAACTAGACTCGATTAGAAAGATAAACTCAAAAAATAACAACCGTTCCGAGGCAACGGCGCCATTTCTATAAGCAATTTTTGTGTCGTTAACGATAACCACCCAATAAAACAAAATTTGTAAACCCCTAGCCTACACACTATATTAGTTATAGTGGTAAGTTTCGGGATAGTCCCAAAAGAACAGTAAGAGTTCAACAAGTTCAAGCTAATTTAGAAAGGAAGGAAATTAAGTTCGTAACAAGCTAACAATTCTACAACTACTTAATAGGAGAATCAAGAAGGAATTAACTAGGGGATTGGGGATTCTCCAAGGGTTCACTAGGATAAGGCAAAGCACTCTAACATTCAACATTGCAAGGAAATGGTAAAGAGGGGGAAAACCAAGAATTTAGCATTTGACACCTCTCGGATTCAATGCCTTAGTCATCTAATCCCGATGGAAAGCTTTCGCATAACTCCAAGACTAGATAAACTCACTATAATATCAAGTTCAACCCATATGCCAATACTAATCTTCAATCTCTTGACAAAGCAGCGTACAACATTTCAATCAACCAACTAGAAATAGCATTTGCAACTACTAGTATAGCAAGACATGGAAATCCTAATCACCAAATCACAATTTAACCACAACATTATCATGAATTCCCTCTAGTATCCCAATTACTACCCAAAATTCACACCTACTCCTAGCAAGATATTACTCAAGATCCATAGAAATAAGAAAGCAAGCTAGGTATTGAAATCAAACAATGAAGCATGCTAATTAATCAAAAACGAAACTGAAATAAAAAAAAATCAAACAAACATGTTTTTTAGAGTATTCTGAGTATGAAGGAAATCAACAATAAAAAAGAAGAGAACAAAATCAAAGAGAGAATTGAAAGAACAAGATTGAAAGGACAAGATTAAGGAGAAATAAATTTACTAGAAGTTTAAATAAATTCTACACTTTGAATTGATCTTCAAATGCAATAAACCTAAGGCTAAGTGCTTCTCTCTCTAAAACTTCTTGGGATTCTAAAAATTAGAACAATAATGGAATGCCTAAAAAATTGGGGAAAAAGAAGTATTTATACTATTTCCTAGAAAAGACAAAAATAGGCTAAAGAATAAGAAATACGGAGGTTGGTGCGGGCGCACAACTCTAGGTCTTCGAGGGCGTACTAAAAAATGGTGCGGGTGCACTGATGAGTGAGAGAAAACCAGCAATCTAAAATTACGACGAAGGTGCGGGAGCACCATATGGGTGTGGGCGCACGCCTCTGAGTCAATGAGGCACAGCGAAGGCGCAATAGCTACTCTAGAATCAGCTACGGAGGCCAGTGCGGGTGTACCTCTCTGGATAGCTGAAAATGGGCTTTTCAAAAAGTTCCTACAACTTTCTTTGAATTTTTTCGGGCGCACCCTTCTACAAATGTCATAACTGTTGAAATCTCCTTATGCAAGCTTGTGCAGCCGCTTAAACTAGGTGTGGGTGTACCATGGGCTTGAATTTCCTTTTCCCCCTTTTACTTCGTCTAAATTCCTACAAAATTAAAATACACGAATAAAAACGAAATAAAACCAAGGAAAAATGATCTAAAATAAGAATCATTAAGAATTCAATTAAAACTAAAATATAAGTAAAAACATGAAGTAAAAGAAGAAATAATAATGAAAACTAGAAGAAAATGATAAGGAATTAAAGGCTTAGAGCGACATAAATGTCACTCATCACCATCTTCTAGCACTTCTAATGCTTTGCCTTTTCCTCCTCCCCCTACTAACGATGATTCTGTTTTGGAGCCAAGGAAAAGAAAATGGGAAAGAAAGGAAACCAGGTATGGTGATGGTTTTATTACTGATTTTATAACTGGACCTTTCTTGATTAATGATGATTTTGTGTATGTAATTATTTTGGAAAACAACCCTAGAACCTATGAAGAGGCAATGAAGTCAGTTGATGCAGTTTTTTGGAAAGAGGCTATTGATAGTGAACTTCAGCCAATCCTAAGTAATACTTGGAAATTGGTTGATCTTCCTAGAGGTTGCAAGTCCATTACTTGTAAGTAGATCTTTAGGAAAAAGATGAAATCATGTGGATTCGTTGACAAGTATAAGGCTAGGATTGTAGTAAGGGGTTTTACTTATAAACATGGTATTGATTATTTACCCTGTCACTAGAATTGCAACCATTAGAACTTTGATTATTGCTATTTGCATTCATGATCTTGTTGTGCATAAAATGGATGTAAAACTACATTTCTGAATGGTGATTTAGATGAGGTGATTTATATGGTTCAACCAGAAGGTTTTGTTGTTCCAGGCTAAGAGAACAAGGTTTGTCAATTAGTTAATTCATTATATGGGCTTAAGCAAGCTCCTAAGCAATGGCATAATAAGTTTAACAAGACTGTGACTAGTAATGGTTTTCATGTCATGAAGGTGACTCTTGTGTTTACTTTAAGCATGATTCACTTGATTGTGTGATTATTTGTCTTTATGTGGATGATATGCTAATTTTTCGTACTGATTTGGATAGAGTGAATGAGACTAAAGAGTTTTTGTTCTAAATTTCAAATGAAGGACATGGGTGAGGCAGATGTGATTTTGGGAGTAAAAATCATTAGAACTCTAAATTTCATCTGTCTTAGTCAAACTCACTACGTTGAAAAACGTCTTAAAAAGTTTGACTCATTCAATATTGATCCAATTAAGACCCCTTATGATATAAGCATCCATTTAAAGAAAAATAAGGGTGAACCTGTTCGTCAATCTGAGTATGCTAATATTATGGGTAGTGTTATGTTTCTTATGAACTACACTAGCCCTGATATTGCTTATTATGTGAGCAGGCTGAGCAGTATACTCATAACCCAAGCAGTGAGCATTGGAGTGCTTTGAGGTGATTACTTAGGTACCTAAGGGGTACTATCGATTGGAGTTTGCACTAATCCAAGTTTCCAGGAGTGTTGGAGAGCTTTTGTGATGGCAACTGGGGTATCTGACAATGATGAATTTAACTCCACCAGTGGTTATGTCTTCACCCTAGGGGGTGGAGTTGTATCTTAGAAATCTTGTAAACAATCTTGTACTGCTATGTCAGCTATGAAATCTGAGTTTATGTCTCTTGAATTGGCAGGTCATAAGGCAGAATGGTTGAGGAATGTGCTTGCAGATATTCTACTGTGGGGAAGCCAGCTCATTCGGTTGCACTTCATTGTGACTCGCAAGCTGCTATTGCTATGGAAAACAACAATGCCTATAATGGAAGAAGAGACACGTTCCTTTGAGGCATAAGGCCATCAAAGAAATTCTGTCAAGTGGAGTAATATCACTAGACTATGTTAAGTCTAAAAGGAATACCCACGGATTCGTTATCAAAAATCCTATGTATAAACCAGTTTTGGAATCATCGGAGGGGATGGGCTTGAGGCCCATTGGATGAATTGCAAAGTAATGAACTCCTACTCACTATGAGTTTAAAAGGAAACATTATGTAATAATTCGGAAGCACAGGTATTTGTTTTTATCCATCCCTTAGATGTTGTTATGTGCTTAATACAAACGGAAAAAGGTTGAGCATACGGCTCTTAATGAACCCATATCCATATTTTTGGTGGTATGATGTAGCTCACAATTGATGGGATTCACCTACTTAGGTGTGGAAGTTTAGCCACTTCCTATGAGAATTGCGATATGGGATATTCTCTAGAGCACCTATGAGCATCGAGGTTACAGATGTATGGCTGGTATAATGCGTAGCTTTTATTGGCAGAGATCCAGGATATCATACATGTTCGATTGGGTGCTTTAACTGATGGGGTTCTAACTCCCTATTAAGTTCAAGACGAATTTCATTTGATAGGAAAGAGATCCTATCTTAAATGTCACTAAATGTTAGTTCAAGTCGCAAGACATTGACACCTATTCAATTGTTTGTTTTGCCTAAAATTCAAATTCCTTCTTTCTTTCTTTTCCATCTTCGAACTTGTGAGGGATTGTTGAAAATTCTAGTTTGAATGCAAAAGAAAAAGAGTTGAAAAGTGAAAGTAGGAAATGTCTCACATTGGTAAAATATCAACTTTCTTATTTCTTTATATATGTGGGTTTGAGTGTATAACTTGTTTAAGGAAGTGGGAAGAGAGGCATGGTGCGCACACACACGTGCGCGCCCCAGCGGTCAGTCGGGTCGGGCTCGGGCCTCAAGATCTCGTGAACACGATGTGCGGACGTGGGATGGGTTTTGGGCCCATATATTCTTTTTGGTCGCCGTTAGTTTTCTTAATTCATTGTTACGGAAATCTCCCCTTGATTACGTACCGGTCAGAATTAATCATCTTTTGTGGAAATTTATTTCTTTGATTACGGTAACAGTCAAATTGATTTCCTTTTTAATTACTTAGTCGTTTTTTACTTTTGTGATTCTTTATTCTGGGCTATTTTATTGCTTTCCGTTTTCTCATAAACACTTACCACACAAACATCAGAAACTCATCTCGATCATATTCTCTCAAACACTCTTCCGTTTTTTAGCCAAATATTTTGGTCTCTAATCGACCTTGTGAGTGCATACAATCCCTGGTGCCATTTAACCCTACAGGTAGGGCTCAGCACGGGTCAGATATCCGATCCGAAGTCACAATTCGGATCGGATATCCGTATCCGAAATTTGCAATTTTGATATCTGTATCTGATCCGAAAAGTTTGGGTATCCGATATCCGAATAATTTCGAATCGGATATAGGTGGATATCCGTAATTCGACTATTTCTTACTTCATCAAAAAAATTATTTGCAAATATATCATTTACTACCTGAAGGCTTGAATGTCAATATTAAACCGGTATTATTTCAATCAATTTAAATTAAATTTATATCATCATCAACTAATTAGTTAGTGACGGAAATAATGCCCTGTCCAAATATGCATTTAATAGTAAGTCTAATAAATGCGGTTCAGTATTAATTAAACAAGTTAATAATTCAGTGAGATCAAGTGAACTGTATGCCTAGCTAGAGGCCCCTTCAGTTCAAGTGGATTAATGATATTAATCCACAGCTTACTCTTGACTGAACCCGTAGGGTCACACAAAATAGTACGTAAACGGATCAAGTATTTAATGGCATTAAATACTCCATCTATGGATATTCAGAATCGACGGATCTTGGTTCCAGTGGGAGCTGAGATCGTCAAAGGCAAATAATGAATACTCCGGAAACGATGATATTGGCGGAAAAGGAAATATGGATCGTATCGGAAATATAATTATTATCCAAGTCGTAGATGTTGCCGGAAACTGAAACATGGTACGTATCGGAAAATATTATCGGATGGAAATATTGCCGGAATCTGAAATATTGCCGGAAACGGAAATATTGTCGGAATCGGAAATATTATCGGAATCGGAAAATAATTCCGGAAACGGAAATATTAAATATTCCTTCGAAACGGAAATTAATTCCGGAATCGGAAATATTAAATGTTGTTCGTATCGAAAATGAATTCCGGAATCGGGAAATTAATCGGAAGCGCGTCGTACGAATTAGCATCGGACGAGCTTGCTAGACGAAGGCCATCGCGAAGCCAGGCCCACGTCCAGCAAGCCTATTGCGCCTCACAGCAGCCCAAGGCCACGCCAGGCCCAGCGCAAGGCCAGGCCCAGCTCGCCAAAGGCTGCGAGCACAATGGCAGCACGCGTGGGCTTCGTAGCTGTTGTTGGCTTTGCGCGGGCATGGCCTGCGCGCATGCGGGTCATGCTCGTGTGTGTTTGTGCTTGCGTGCGAAACCTAAATCATGTAGGATTCGTTTAAGATTAAATTCCTAAATCTACTAGATAATTAATTAATAGAATTTTAATTAAATTCGGATTAGTTAATTCGTTTCCTAGTAGGATTCTAATACCCGATTCCATGCCCTACAAATATGTGATTATAGTTCACAATTTACAACGAGTTTTTCAAGTATTCAAGAGAGTTTTAGGCATAAAATTCAGTCAATTATTTCCTCCATAATACCTAAAGACTTGTTCTTGTTCGGTTCAGGCGCAGCAAGGGAGGGCACGCTACAAAGAGTATGCATCCTAAATTATGCTAATTGTTATGTGGCAATTAATTTGGAATCCCGGCTTTTATGGTTTTTCCGCATGATTTATATTCATTTATATGTATCATAACCTAACAGTGGTATCAAGAGCCTCTAATTAATTCCATAATAATTATAGTTAACATGGTTAAATTTTATAAATTTGCATTGAATTAAAGGGGTGATTAATTTCGTTTTATGTAATTAATTGCAAATTCGTGAGATTATTTAATTATATGTTCGCAGAATTTTCCGCAGTTTCGTCAATAATGGTCGGAATCGTATAATTTATAGTGCATTTCGCATGTAAACGGCGTTTTAAATTTTTTACTAAAATCAAAGATTTGATGCCGAACCCAGAATTCCCAAATTCGAAGCCTAACTATGACTTTTCGGAGGTTTTAGTTTTTCGAACGCAAAATTTGTAATTTTTAAGATGTTAAATTAAACATTTGCGATTCTTGTTTGTAAATCTTGAATCTATGATTGACCTACTGTATATGTTTAACAATTTTAATGTCTAAGCTTGTTAATTATACAACCTAATTTGTAATTGTAATTAATTTGTTGAAATTCGAATAATTTAGAATTTGATTTGATTTTCATAATTAATTGACAATTTAATTAGGTATCCATGATTAAAAACCACCATAAAATTTGTTAAATTTGGTAAAATTTTAAATTTTATGACCTAGATTTGAATCCATGAAAATAAACTTGATCGAAAATAAATTTGAATAATAAATTTTCGATTTTTCGCCCTAAATTTATGAAATTAATATGATTTATTAATTCGTCTATCAATTTAAATTAAAAAGTTTTGATTTTTATGTAATCCGCTCATAAACCTTGCACGCACAAAGCAATGGACGCTAAGTGTTACCCCTTAACGGGTGTTGTATAGTGCGGGCATGCGACGACGAGCAAGGGAGCTCGTCGCCCATGCGATACGAATGCAGCGAGCAAGCTTGTGGCACGCGAGCACAAGGCAGTCGCCCTGCCTTGCGTCGACTGCAGCTATGTGCATGGGCGGGTGGGGCGAAGAAACAAGGCAAGCGAGCAAGGAAGGCGCGCGTGCGGGCAGCGAGGGATGCCTCGCAGCAGCGAGCGCTGCCTCGCCCAGCGAGCGATGGCTCGCGCACAGCGAACGCTGCCTCGCCAAGCAGCTACTGCGCTACGAAGCCAGCGAGCAATGCTGCGCGCAAGCGTGGCTTGGCTTGCTGCGTTTGCGCGTGGCTGCTGCTCGTGCCTTGCTGTGCGATCACTCGTAAGGGGCGATGCTGCCTCGTGGACTCGAAGGGGCGTGGGTGTAAGCCCATGGTCTCGTCTTGACCCGATTGATGCGCTTTGAATTTAATTTTAATTTTCAATTGGAAAACGATTTTAATTAAATTTAAAATTCGTAATTTAATTTTTTCTCGGAATTTAATTTTGAATAATTTAATTATTATAAATTTTAATTATACTAATTATTTTACTAAAATTAAAACCTTGATTAAATTTAAATTATTTAATTTAATAAACTGAAAATAAATTAAAGGATTCAAATAATAATTTATATGAGCTTTAATTTTTTAATTAAATTTGTATGTTTCCGGTTAGACTAGGAAATACAATTTTATGTTTAAAATTAGTAAAGCATGTAAATTTCTTGGTTTAAGTGGGAGCGTTTTAGTCATAAACTCTTGATTAGGTCTACATTCCTTTAAGGTTAAAACAACTTGATTAGAATTAATAAGGATTGAATAATTGGTAGATTATTGGAAACCTTGATTAATTGCTGCAAATATTTATGTGATGCATAATATGTTCTACTAACCAGCTATGTGGGCCATTCATTGATAAATGAATGGGTGAATGGTATATTGTAAATGTACTGTTATGTAGGTTATGGAAAATGACTAGTATGGCCCAAATAGGATAGAAAATATGGTCTGCGTACCATTAATTTGAATGTAAAATTGGTCTAATGCACCAAAGTTTTTAATTTAAATATGGTCTGTGTACCATCAAATAGTTGTAATTAGTTTCAATTATAGTTTATCCTATTTGAAGAAAATGGTGCCTTCCATGGTGAAATTCAAGCCAGAGTTTCCAATCCATTTTCAAGACGGACTTTGAAGTTGAAGCTTCAAGATGAATTGGGGCCATACTAGATCACATTTATATCTTATGCATGTGTTAAGTTATTTGTTGCTTTAAATATGTCTTAATTATGCATGAGATTGTGGCTTGATTATGTTGCATGATTAAGGATTTTAGTTCACTTAAAATCTAACCAACATAGTAAGAGCCTTAAATTCCAAACTTTAAAAATTGAGTTAAAAGGTGCCATGCCAAAATAACACTTACTTGGATAACCTTTACATCAATCTTAGTAATAGTTTTCCGCCATAGCGAGGTGTTACTTATTGATCCTAAGGGGGTAAGGTACACAAATAATTGTGAGTACATGTTAGTTTTGGTGAAACTCAACGATATAAGTAAGGAGTCCTTTTATGTCGTGGAAAATGAGATAGGTTTACCTAATAAGTTCTTAGACGTACCTATCAACCAAGAGTAATTTCTAGACTATTAGCAAAGGATTTGCTTACCTAAAATATTTTAGAATTGAGTGTAAATACATAAGGTGCTTAATTCTTCAATGATTTAAGGATCTTGGAATCATTTTATTCACACCTGCCTAAACAATAAATTCGAATAAAATGCCAATAACTTGTTTAAATTGCAGGATTGCTTTAATTTTCAAGTTTTTTCTCATGATAAATGTTTAGTCTTTGCATGCTTCAATGTATGTTTTAATTATTGTTTATAATTAAATATCTTGCACTGCAGTAAATCCTTTTAGAAAGGTAACAGTGAATTTCCTCATTGGTAGTGAATCCAAGAACGATTCACGGAAAAGGGAGAAAATGAGCAATTTAAATGTACGTTTTTTATAGCGACTTTTATGGTTGTTTTCGAGTATCAAAGTCGAATGGCAAACCGATTGGTGCTTGTGAATTCAAAATACAATGTAGTTTGAGATCATAAAGCATTGAGTTTAAACGCTCAGCTTTACCAATGGTTAACTGTAGGGGAATACAGTTAAACATAATAACATGTGCGGAACAATCCCCAAAGCCATGAAACATGTATAAAGCACAGATTAAGCATACTTACATTCGAAGCGTGTTTTCCACAATAATCCGTCAATGAACACAAACAAAGAACTCCAATTGTCGTTCCTCTACTTGGTTCACCGACACGATCAGATCCGTCTTGATAATCGTAGCTTAGACAATTGATCAAGATACTTTGCTTTTTTGGGAAGAACTCACTTTGGAGGCACAGAGAGAATTAGGATTCTCTGTGTCTCTAGGGTTTTGAGTAATCTGAATTGTGATTGCAGTAAGTTGGAAATTAGGTCATAATGTTATTTACATAACCTTACTAACCGACCAAGCCCGGAGGCAAGGCCGGCTAGCAAGCCACGCGTGAGACAAGCACAGCGCGCTGGGCCATGGGCCTCGCTGCTGTGGCTGTGTCGCTGCATAGGCCCGCGCGCACACGCGCAGCTTCGCTCGGCCATGGGCCAGCGCTGCCGTGTTGCCTTGGCCCTTGCTTGCTCGCCTAGCGCGCGCCCATGGGCCTCGAGTGCTTCGTGCACTCGGCTCGTGGGCCGCTCTTCGTATTCACGTTTAATATATTTACGATATATTATTTATCGTTTCGTATACGACGAATCACCGTCGTACGATACGATTTATTCGTTTCGCCTAGCTTACGAATATTCGCGATACGATATACGATTCCGATGCAAGGTCGTATCGTATAATACGTTTCCAACTTAAATCCCGAAAAGCTATTAAATGAATTTCCGATTCATTTAATCCGGTGATCTATTACGTGTTATTGGTGTGACCTTGTAGGTTCAGTAAAGAGTAAGTTGTGAGTTCAATATCCATTAGAACTCACTGATCGGAAGCATTTCTCCAGCTAGCTGTTCCGATCACTTGATCTCACTGAATTAATTGTTCGCAATTAATCTGAACCTTGGTATTAGACTTAATGCACCTTGGGTGAAGGACATATTTCCTTCAATCTCCCACTTGTCATTCAGACAAGTGTGCATCCACATTCCTTTGTCGCTTAGTGTTACTTACTGAACATAAGGTAAGATCCAAGCCATCCTTATTAGGTCCAGAAGTGTTTCTCGGATTACAGAGTTCAACTGTCAAACTTTTGCAGAAGGTTAAGCCTAACCATTCTGAGCACGGCCATGCATTTTACAGTATCTAACTCTCCGAGAGGCCTTGTTACACAACAAAGACCATATCCTATCAAAGATAGGAGGACAATCCATTCTTGCAATCTATGAACACTCACTTTGATTCATAGTACGCCCAATAACTGTTTTTATAGCCTCCTTTTACGGTGCGACGTTTAGCTAGTATCAAAGCGAACTAATTCTCAAACGAGCAGACATAATCGCTCATGTTCTGAGGAACGGTTTCTAATCACCATTAATGAGAACTACCTATGACATGACTTTAATCTCTTAAAGCGTTCTCATGGTCAATCCGATACAATATCCAATAAGTATCTATGTAAAAGATTCTGACATCCAGTCACTCTAGTTCAAGAAACAGAACTAAGTAATCTACTTGCAATCTAATCTTCACTAGTCATTGGTCGTCCACCTTTCAATGACCTGGATTAGGGATCCTTTGTGACTTCAATATTCAAGTTCACTTATGGGTGTTTCTTTGCCAAAGAATCCATCTTGACATCCCATTTGAATGATTTGAATCACATGGACTTATCATTTAATTCCAAACCACAATTAAATGAATATGAAATAATAAATTTCACAAATATGAAATGGTTAAACCAATTGTTTTAAACATAGATCTAACAGATGTTCTAAAACAATACTTAGAAAATCAAAGCCATTCTCCAACATGCTTGATTCCCATGGTTGCTACATGTGCGTTGTGTTTCACTTGTGGCAACGGTTTAGTCAATGGATCCGCGACGTTGTCGTCAGTTCCAACCTTGCAAATCTCGATTTCCTTTCTTTCAACGATCTCTCGAAGTATATGAAATCGCCGTAGTACGTGCTTGGACTTCTGGTGGCTCCTAGGCTCCTTTGCCTGGGCAATGGCTCCGCTATTGTCACAATACAAAGCCATTGGTCCTTTAATGGAGGGGACAACACCAAGTTCTTCGATGAACTTCCGAATCCAAACAGCTTCCTTTGCTGCTTCTGAGGCAGCAATGTACTTGGCTTCAGTTGTAGAATCCGCAATAGCGCTTTTCTTAACACTTTTCCAGCTTACTGCTCCGCCGTTAAGGCAGAACACAAACCCAGACTGTGATTTGAAATCATCTCTGTCGGTTTTAAAGCTTGCATCCGTATATCCCTTAACAATCAACTCATCTATACCACCATAAACCAGAAACTGATCCTTTGTCCTTTTCAGGTACTTTAGGATGTTCTTGGCAGCAGTCCAATGCGCCTCACCTGGTTCTGACTGGTACCTGCTCGTTCCACTGAGTGCGAACGAAACATCCAGCCTTGTACAAATCATAGCATACATGATGGATCCAATAGCCAAAGCGTATGGAATTCCACTCATCTTTCTACGCTCATCAGATGTTTTGGGACACTGATTCTTGCTTAGATATACGCCATGTGACATGGGTAGATGGCCTCTCTTGGCTTCCATCATATTGAACCTAGCTAGCACTTTGTCAATGTAAGTGCTTTGGCTTAGTCCAATCATCCTTTTAGATCTATCCCTGTAGATCTTGATGCCCAATATGTACTGTGCCTCTCCTAAGTCCTTCATTGAGAAACACTTCCCGAGCCAAGTCTTTACAGACTCCAACATAGGAATGTCGTTTCCAATAAGCAGTATGTCGTCAACATACAAGACTAGGAATGCAATTTTACTCCCACTGACCTTCTTGTATACACAAGATTCGTCCTGATTCTTGATGAAGCCAAACTTATTGACTGCTTCATCAAATCGTTTATTCCAACTCCTTGATGCATGCTTTAGTCCGTAGATAGACTTCTTAAGCTTGCATACCTTTCCTTGGTTCTTTTGATCGACAAAACCCTCCGGCTGTTTCATGAACACAGTCTCTTCAAGAATACCGTTCAAGAAGGCAGTTTTGACATCCATTTGCCATATTTCATAGTCATGAAAAGTGGCAATCGCAAGGATTATCCGAATAGACTTAAGCATCGCGACTGGAGAAAAGGTTTCATCGTAGTCAACGCCGTGAACTTGCCTATAACCTTTTGCTACCAATCTAGCCTTGTATATGTATACAATTCCATCTTTGTCTTTCTTCAATTTGAAGACCCATTTGCATCCGATAGGTGTGAACCCATCCGGCAAATCAACCAAATCCCATACTTGATTTTCAGACATGGAGTCTATTTCAGATTGCATGGCCTCTAACCATTTTGTGGAGCTTGGGCTCGTCATAGCTTGCTTGTAAGTCAAAGGTTCATCACTATCCAATATGAGAACGTCTAAGTTTTCAATCAAGAGGACGCCTGTCCATCTGTCCGGCTGAAAAATAGTTCTATTTGACCTACGAGGGGCAACAACGTTTTGAGGAACTACTCCCACTGGCTCTTCTAAAGACCTTGGAGGTTCATCAACTTGAACTGCTTCTAAAGAGTTCTGAGTTCGTTGTTCGTCTCGAATCTCTTCGAGGTCTATTATTCTCCCACTTGTCAATTTGGAAATATGATTTCTTTCCAAAAAGACACCGTCACGAGCAACGAATACCTTGTTGTCTGACTTGTTGTAGAAGTAATACCCCATAGTTTCCTTTGGATACCCAACGAAGAAACATTTGTCAGATTTAGGTTGTAGCTTGTCCGAAATTAATCGCTTGACATATGCTTCGCAACCCCAAATCTTCATAAAAGACAACTTTGGAAGTTTCCCAGTCCATAATTCGTATGGAGTCTTTTCAACAGCTTTTGACGGAGCACGATTCAGTGTGAGTGCTGCAGTTTGCAACACATGTCCCCAGAACTGTAAAGGAAGTTTGGCCTGACCCATCATTGACCTGACCATATCGAGTAAGGTCCTGTTTCTCCGTTCCGACACTCCATTCCATTGAGGTGTCCTCGGAGCAGTCAATTCAGAAAGAATACCGCATTCTTTTAGATGGTCATCAAACTCGTGGCTAAGATATTCACCTCCTCGATCCGATCTTAGAGCTTTGATTTTCTTGCCATGTTGATTCTCTACTTCATTTTTAAATTCTCGAAATTTCTCAAACGATTCAGACTTGTGCTTCATTAAGTAAATATAGCCATTTCTACTGAAGTCGTCCGTAAACGTTATGAAATAGCTGAACTCACCTCTAGCTTTCGTACTCATAGGCCCACATACGTCCGTATGTATTAGCCCTAGTAGTTCGCTTGCTCTTTCTCCCACTTTTGAGAAAGGTTGCTTTGTCATTTTGCCAAGTAAACAAGATTCGCATTGATCAATCTTCTCTAAGTCGAATGATTCTAGAATTCCTTTCCGTTGAAGTAATTCCATGCGCTTTATGTTTATATGGCCTAATCGACAATGCCACAGAAATGTGAGATTCGAATCACCAGTTTTAGCCTTTTTGGTATTTATGTTATAAATGTGTTTGCTCGTATCTAGCACGTAAAGACCGTTTTCTTGTTGTGCTGAACCATAAAACATTCCATTCAAAGAAAAAGAACAACTATTGTCTTTAAATTGAAAACTAAAACCTTTAGAATCCAAACTTGAAACGGAAATGATGTTTCTGGTGATACTAGGAACATAGTAACAGTTTTCTAGTTCCAAAACAAACCCACTAGGCAAAGAAATAAAATAAGATCCTACGGCTAATGCAGCAATCCGTGCTCCATTTCCCACGCGTGGATCCATCTCGCCTTTATCAAGATTTCTACTTCTCCTTAGTCCCTGTGGATTGGAACGTAAGTGTGAGCCACAACCAGTATCTAATACCCAAGAAGTAGAATTAGCTAGATTACAATGTATAACATACATACCTAAAGGAGAAGCAACGTTTCCGTCCTTCTTCTCTTCCTTTAGTTTGGGGAAATCTCGCTTGTAATGACCAATTTCATTACAATTGAAGCATTGCGATGTAGAAGGAGAAGCATTCCTCTTCATCTTGCTCTTGGAAGGCGCCAGATGCCCTCCGGGAGTGGATGAAGATGCAGCCTTGCTTTTCTTCCCCTTGCCTACTTTCTTGAATTTAGTGCACCTCACATTCAAAGGGTCTTGATTGAACTTAAGGATTTTCTCGCATTTCGCGAGTAATTCCACAAGTTCACAGAATGTGCTCTCTTTCTGATTAAAGAGATAGTGCATCTTGAAGCCCTCATAATCCTTATGAAGAGAATTCAGCACTAGTGCATTAGTTACCGACTCTTTGATGGAACCACCAAGTCTCTTCAATTGTGAAAAATAATCTAGACATCATATCCACATGAGACCGAATTGGTGTGTTTTTGTCCATCTTGACAGAGTAAATGCGCCTCTGTGCCTCCAGAAGTTCGACTTCTAGGCACGACTTGCGGGGGGTTATGAGCTTGAGATCGCCCATCGAATTTGCTAATTCGTCAACCCCATTGCCACCAATTTGGCATAAGGGTCGAAAACCCGCACACTTATCCTTGAGGCTACTTAGGAGAGCTTGAGGTTCAAAAGTAATGAATCTCCCTCTCCAACTCTCAGGGATAGACTTGAGGATGAATTCCGTGACAAGGTACTTGTGAAGTGCCCAACTTCTGTACCTTTTAGGAGTCATGCCTCGCGCATCATAGCTAGGGAAAGGTTTTTCAATGACATAGTGTATGCCATTAACTTTCAAAACTTCGACAAGTTTCTCTTTCCATTCAAGAAAATTAGTCAAGTCTAACTCGACATCCAGAATTTCAGCTGATGTGATTGTTGTTATGTTTGCGACCATTTTGATTACTACAATCGAAAGAATTTGCAATAAATAACCATTCATACAATTCAATAACTTTGAAATAAAAGCAAACATGCAATCATTAAAGCTATTAAAAAGCATTTCATTAATGCAAAAAGCAAAAACATGGTCCTAAATGAATGAAACGATTCCAAGACCCCAAAAGTCCTAAATCCTTAAGCAGCTTTAGCATGTCTTAAGTAGTTTAAGATTTTAGGTAAGCAAAACCTATTGCTAGTAATCTCCAAATTACTCTTGGTTAATAAATTAATGCCATAATTTATCCCATTGCCACAACTTAATGCCATTTTGTTTGAGTTGTAACCACAATCAACGTGCTCCTTTAGGACGCCTTACCACCTAAGTCAACTAAAATAGCACCTCGCTTTAGCGTATACCTACTATCTTAGATCCCTAGATTTTTGTAAGTGTTGATTTGGAAGGCAATTTTTAAAACTCAATATTACTTGGACCTAGTTGTTTCTATGTTGGTTCGATTATTTAGTGAACTTAAAACTAATCGATTCATAGGAAACAACCTGTTCATGCAAAGCATACATACATTCATACATTCACGCATAATATATATATATATTAAATTGCATAAATAATTGGTGATCTAGTATCGCCCAAAACTTCTTGTCTTGAAGCATCCAATCTTCATCACCTCCTTGTTAGCTTGGCATCGTTTTGAATCTTCGTTCAAATGCTAACTTAAAGTTCTAAACTTAGAAATACTTGAAAATAATAAATTACATCAAAATTTCCATGGTACGCAGACCATATTTAAAACTTTACATTCAAAGATAGAACGGTGCGCAGACCGTATTTAACTATCCTAAATTTGGCCATACTAGTCACTTGGAGTACCTGCATTGCATAAAATATATATTCTACACATTCACCCATTCGTATGCTAAAACGAATGGCCCATGTTGATAAGCAAGTATTTACGTGAATTAATTAAAATTCACGTTCACATAAACGCGTCCTAAAAGATTAATCAATTTCCAAATTATTAATCCTTAGACTTTATTCTATTTAAAATTGAATTTAATTAAAATAATGCGACCTACGAAACAATTAAAATAATTATTTCATTTTAATTTCATTTAGTGGCTCCCACTCAAACCAATAATTATTCCGGATAATTAATTATGAAATATTAAATTAAAACTCGCGGCCCGGCCCAAGCAAATAAAATATTAAATTAAATATCCCGTTAGCCCAAATTAATGCAAATATACGAAGCCGAACTAATTAAACGATTCAAAAAAAAAGTTCAATTAAACGGCCTAGGCTTGCGCCCAGCCCGTCGTGCGAGAGGCCCAAGAGCACACGAGCACTGCCCGCGCGCCCCAGCCCATCGTGCGAGAGGCCCAGGAGCACACGAGCACTGCTCGCGCACCCCGCCCCATCGCTCGCGCGCACGCATCGCGTACCCGCAGCTAGTGCGCTGCGTGTGTGTTGTGCGTCGAGTGTGCTGGACGTCGCAAGCCTTGTGCTTTCTTCGTCGCAGCCCCGCAAGCAACATGCCTTCCCTCTCCTTGCCTAGCGCGCACGAGGCACGAAGCCTTGTGCTGCTGCCCGTGTCGCATGGCGCGGCGAGCACAATGGCCTCGTATGGCTCGACGAGCCATACTTCCATCATGCCCATGTTCGTGTTTTTGGTTCGTAAAACGGACCAACTTAATTAAAATTAAATTTAATTCACGAACTTGAATTAATTTTATTTTTCAAAAAGGTTACGATTTAATTTTTGAAAAACAACGATTTTTAACGATTTAATAAACTTTAACGAGAATCCAATTTCGTAAAATTAATAAATCAAGGGCTAACAATATTCAAACTTTTAAGAACAATCGAATCAACTTTAAAGTTTGAACTTTTAATTAATAAAATCCGAAACTTTATATCGTTCATAAAAAATTAAATTTCAGATTATTAATAATTTGGTTTAAGTGCGATTAAAATTAACGAAACCATTCAAAATTTTAATCCAATAATTTTTAAAATTAGCCACTGACCCATGAAATTATACCCCTTTCCCCAATTAACCGAATTATTAATCCAAAATTAATTAAAATTCAATTAGGGTTGTAAATTTTACGAATTGGGGAAAGGAAAAATTAGGGTTTATACTTATCGGAAAAATCTGAAATGATTACCATATATCAAGAATGTACCCAGAAACATTGTGTCAAAATTTCACGCAATTCCGAGTAGTTTATGTCGACCTTTTAATTGAATTACTGTCCGACACATTTAATTTTTAATAAAAAATTAACGAAAACGCTCAAAAACTGATGCTTCGAGGCCTGTTTTCGCAATTTTATTCCCATGAATTGATCTTAGAAAATTGTTTTCAATCAGATTAGGGTTTTAAAAATCGAAAAAGAGAATATTTTTGATTTCGGAACTGCCAATTTCGCAATTAATCCAATAATTCGAAAAAATTCCGAAAAATCAACAAAAATTCCAATAATTTCGACAATGCAAAAACAATAATAATCATGCTAATTCATGCTTTGAATACATAAGGCTCATGATACCACTGTAGGGTAATACAGTTAAATATAATAACATGTGCGGAACAATCCCCAAAGCCAGGAAACATGTATAAAGCACAGATTAAGCATACTTACATTCGAAGCGTGTTTTCCACAATAATCCGTCAACGAACACGAACAAAGAACTCCAATTGTCGTTCCTCTACTTGGTTCACCGACACGATCAGATCCGTCTTAATAATCGTAGCTTAGACAATTGATCAAGATACTTTGCTTTTTTGGGAAGAACTCACTTTGGAGGCACAGAGAGAATTAGGGTTCTCTGTGTCTCTAGGGTTTTGAATAATCTGAATTGTGATTGCAGTAAGTTGGAAATTAGGTCATACGGTTATTTAGATAACCTTACTAACCGACCAAGCCCGGAGGCAAGGCCGGCTAGCAAGCCACGCGTGAGACAAGCACAGCACGCTGGGCCATGGGCCTCGCTGCTGTGGCTGTGTCGCTGCATAGGCCCGCGCGCACACGCACAGCTTCGCTCGGCCATGGGCCAGCGCTGCCGTGTTGCCTTGGCCCTTGCTTGCTCGCCTAGAGCGCGCCCATGGGCCTCGAGTGCTTCGTGCACTCGGCTCGTGGGCCGCTCTTCGTATTCGCGATTAATATATTTCCGATATATTATTTATCGTTTCTTATACGACGAATCACCGTCGTACGATACGATTTATTCGTTTCGCCTAGCTTACGAATATTCGCGATACGATATACGATTCCGATGCAAGGTCGTATCGTATAATACGTTTCCAACTTAAATCCCGAAAAGCTATTAAATGAATTTCCGATTCATTTAATCCGGTGATCTGTTACGTGTCATTGGTGTGACCTTGTAGGTTCAGTCAAGAGTAAGTTGTGAGTTCAATATCCATTAGAACTCACTGAACGGAAGCATTGCTCCAGCTAGCTGTTCCGATCACTTGATCTCACTGAATTAATTGTTCGCAATTAATCTGAACCTTGGTATTAGACTTAATGCACCTTGGGTGAAGGACATTTTTCCTTCATTAACAACCTAATATCTTTTTCCATTTAATTCTCGAATGAGTCTAGTCCCTAGACATTCGAATAGATCGATGCTTAGAGAACTTTAGAAGCTTCTGGTAAGATCATCTAATTGAAAAAGAATATTCAACATAAATAAAATGGTAATAACTTTGTTGGAGTGACATTGGACATGTCTAACAAAGTATAAAAGTTAACACTAAAGAAGTCAATTCTGAAGACTATAAGAAAGGGTACAAGAAATAGGAAAACAAGGAACAAATGAAAGGAGTTTACGATTCCGTTTCTACCTATAAGTTTATATTTAAAGAGAAGTGACCTAGCAATCAAACTTCCTTGGTATCATATACCGCTTGAGGTTCTTACTTCGGTAATAACTCAAACAATGGAAGCTAGGATACACTAATGGCCTACAAGTGGGAAATGAAGCATGGCAATGCTACATTAGTTGTAGGGTCATCTAGTTTGTTTTAAGTCCTTTCGAGGCTGGAACTTAATGGCTATTTTTTTCCATAATCAACATACCTAAATTTCTGCTTCAAACACAGAAAGACTCACATTCAAGAAAAAAAAATGTTTGTTTGTTTGTTTATTTGTTTATTTGAAAGAAATGGTTATTTACGGTTGAGTCAATATGCTTGATTAAAACAAACAACTCTTTAACAATAAGAACTTTACTAGGTTCAAATCAATCTCTTGATTTGAGTTCCACTAATCGTTGGCATTGTTGCTTAGACCATTTCAACAAGTTAACATTCAAAAGCTCTATTTTAATGGAATTTTGAAATTTGATTGATTTCTAGATCAATTCAAGACAAGCAAGTCTTACTTGTTAAAAGTAACAAAAGATATAAACTATTGTTAGAACCCCTAGACAATAGAGTTCAAAGCTAAAGAAAGATTTTATGACTTTATTATTTCACCTAGATTTGAGTGAATATTGGTTTATTTACTCAAAGTGATATAAGTTTGAATGTGTTTGGCTAGTTCAAAGATTCAGAAATATAAAATCCACATGACAAGAAATCATAAAGATCTAGGTTAGATCATGACGATGATTACTTTAAGACCAAAAATGATCATCAATGATTGTGTGTCGTAATTTCACGATCTAGCTCCATAAGATATGGCATATTTAAGTTGGAATGATCAAAGTCAATTAGTACTTGATTCGATCAATGATGAATCATAAAGACTTTTCCTATAATTTCTAAAACAAAATGCTCAACTACCACCAAACTAAACCAAATTCGTCAAAGCTATTGAAAAGTAATTTCAGAATATCTTTTCAATAATATATATTTAAAGAGTTGCTAAACTCAGTGGTAGCTTAGTGTTTGTTATTTAACAAACTAAGGCCCAAGTATAGATATATGTTTCATTGTGATTGTTTCTACCACGAATTTTTGAGAACATAATATTTGTTTGCTCGAAATAATGTCCTTTTGGAGATTCGTTTCCAAAATGACAAGTGGGAGAAAATAGACCTTGAAAGTCTTCGAGGCGAACAACAAACATAAACGGACATTCCAGAGGCTTTTCGAAGTTCTTCAGAAAATCCGAACACTTATTCTTAAGGACTTTAGAAGTGGCTTTAAAGAATAGACATCTCTTAGAAGACTTTACAAGTGCTTCAAAGAGAACGGAATATTCAAATGACTTTCAAGTGGCTATTGATATTCTATTATTTGATGTTCTATACCCAAGTAGGCATAGAGCTCAAGTCACTGAAACTATGAGATTCTTCTATTAGATAGTGAAGAAACATGGAGTTCAAGTCACTGAAGCTATGAGATTCTTCTATTAGATAGTGAAGAAACCTACAACTTGCAGTCAAACTATTATTATGTATATTAATGAGTTTGTGACTTGTAAGAAAGCTATGACGAAACACATATGCCCTAAAATGCTTAGAGGTATATAGACTCAAATGTTTTAGATGGTTAAAGGCCATAAAACATACTCAATGTTTTGATGACAAAATTGAAAATTTGTTGATTTGCAAGAATAGGTTAACACCTATTGGTTGCAAATTGGTTTTAAGGATAAAAACCATCAACCATGTGTGAGGGGGTCGAAAAAGCACGAGGCTAATGCGTGACTTCGTCCCTCGTGGGTGTGACGCTTCTTTTTTGTCAAATCAAGTGTAATTGGATTTACTGTGAGTTTACACCCAATTGACTAGTAATATAGGAGTCGCCATTCAGTTTTTAACGACAATGAGAAAAACTGACAAAACGCGGTTATCGTGACATAAAGGGAGTGCAATTATGTTTGACCACGACGGCCGTAGGTTCCCTTGTGATCCCTGGTGGTGGGGATCGCTCAACGTACACCCGCAGGGTAGAGATTTAGGGTTCAGGGGACTGTAACTACCGAGAGGAGTACTCGCTCTTCGATAACTCCAGAGGCAGGATATCCTTACTAGCTCAGCATAAATAATTGAAGGGACATGCGTTAACTATTAAACTAATCTGAGTTGATTTTAATAATATGCAACATATAGTACTAGATCGAACGCGGTTATCTGATTTAGATTGTTTTAAGGGACCTAGCATGATAATCCAATTTCCCAAAAATATCATATTTATTAGGCGTGATCGAACAATCAGATTTAGTTAGTTTAACAGTTCATAAAAGGGCGAGGAAAGCAATTAAATCATAGAAAAGGGACACATTACGACGCACCCTTGAGAGGTGCGTCACGGTTCTCAGAAAACTAACCACTTTGACTTTGCTATTTCTCCTTTTATTTAATGAATCTCAAATTATGGGACGGGATACGTTCTATTCGATTTATGGATCGATTGCGACAGAACGCGTGATCAGTTTTGCAGCGTGAGGCTTAGGCTTAGGGGTTCAGAGTCAATACTCAGAATAATAATTGTGTGTTGTTGTGTTCTTTCACGTCGAACTTAAGGCCCTATTTATAGAAAAGAGTTCGTGGAAAGATAGATTTGTAGAAGTCTAATCCACGTGGAATTAGGAAAAAACACGTACCAGGTATTTTCAGCGCCCAGGCCTGGGCGTCAAAGATTTCAGCGCCCAGCTCTAGGCGTTGAAAATAGGATCCAGGCAATTTCAGCGCCCAGGGCTGGGCGTTGAAATTGCTGTTTGGGCCGTTTCTTTGTCAGATTCGGACTCTTAGAATCCGGAGTGTATGAGACTTAATTGAGTCTTTTAGTGCGTATTAATTTTATGACGGAATGCGTCTGGGCCCGTTACGAACTCTAGGCCCGTTAGGATTTCAATCAATACGTGACTCTTATTTTCGAATCGTATTAGGAATAGGATTCTCTCGTAATCTCTATCTCATTTAGGATTTATGTTGGAGTGCAACACCTAATTCTGACAGGTTTCTATCTTTTATGACTTGCCACTTTTAACAACTACCCATTACGGTAGTTACTATTTTTAGCAGGTTTCTATAAATAGCAGGTTTCGGGTGAAATGAAAGGGGGAATTGAGACTCGTTATTTTATAGGAGATGCGTTGTCAAGTGGAGATTTATGTTCTCATCATCGAACCTTCCCTTTCGGGAATGGGGACAAAAGTAGGTGTCTACAGTTAGCCCCCACTTTGACTGAGTCTTGGAGTAAGACGATGGTCAAAGTATTAGACGGAGTGCGTCACACAAGCCATGGTGACCTGCTTTTGCGAGGGTCTCACGAGCCCCCGAGTGATAACATTTGACTTAAGGGTCATCACTTGAAGTGTCGACATATCCCTCATGTGTCATTGGGATTTGTCAACGGATAATATAGAAACTTCCTCACTTTGTCATTGGAAGGATCTAAAGGTGCGTAGAAACTCCCTCACTTTGTCATTGGGAGTAGCTACAGATGTTTTCGAAATCAAAGTTATAAAGTGTAATTGGGCCTAGCCAAGCCCAATCATGAGGTAAAAAATGTTTTTAAAGATTCTCATTTTCAGGGCTAGCCAAACGAGAAAACCCCCCTTGTTTTTACAGGATATAAAACGAAGGAAAATCCAACACATCGCTCTTTTTTTGGAAAAAACGGAAAACCAATCCTTTTAATTTTTGGAAAAGGGAAAACCAGAAAAAGTTATCGCTGCAGCGACTAAGGACCTGCGCGTCTTGTGACGCAGACCCCGCCGGCTAAAGATGGTGAGCCTGTCCGCTAAGGGTGGACGCCCCGTCCAAAAGAAGTGGACGAATCTGTTTTGAAGTTTGAAAATAAGGACCTACGCGGCTTGTGACGTAGACCCCGCCGGCTAAAGATGGCGAACCTGTCCGCTAAGGGTGGACACCCCGTCCGAAAGAAGTGGACGAATCTGTTTTTGAAATTTTGAAAATAAGGACCTACGCAGCTTGTGACGTAGACCCCGCCGGCTAAAGATGGCGAACATGTCCGCTAAGGGTGAACGCCCCGTCCGAAAGAAGTGGACGAATCTATTTTGAAATTTGTTTGTGCTTTTTTGAAAATAAGGACCTACGTGGTTTGTGACGTATACCCCGCCGGCTGAAGATGGCGAGCCTGTTTCATTTTGTTTTTGAAGATTCTATTTTTCGAAAACTGAGGACCTGCGCGGCTAGTGACGCAGACCCCGCCCGCTCAGGGTGGGCGAGCCCTGTCCGCTGAGGGTGGACGTCCATGAATTCGTTTTTTCGATTTGGGAACTCGCGTGGTTCGTGACGCGATTTTGCCAACTGAAGATGGGAAAGTTCCTATTTCTTTTGTTCTTTGTGATTTCTTTTGAGAATTTCTTTTTATTCATTCTTGTAGGAGCGAATTCTTTCAAGGGATGCTCGGGTTTAGTTGTAACCTGAATGTGGGTTGACAACGTGCTTAGACGGACCATTGTCTTGTGGTCATCATCTTTCATGGTTTTGAGCTAGTCTTTAAGGCTCAATCTTGCCACTACCTGGGTCCTTGATTAGGGGACTATGTATAAGTGTCAATGGCGACCTTTGTCTTGAGGTCGTAAACCGGTTTTATTTTTTGAGACATCCAAACACGGGACTTCGTACAGCGTAGTCTGGGAATATTGTTTTAACTTTGCATAATATATATTTTCTTTCGAGCCCCCAAGCATTCGTGCTTGACGGTCATTTCTTGTTAAAGAGGTTCCTTGGGGATATGCATTTTGTAGTGTCCTTGATCGTGTTTGGGGATTGTGCTCGTAAGTGCGAGCGATCTTTGAAGTGGTATGCTATTTTGACGAAGTCGTGAAGTGCGACCTTCGGCAATTTTAAATTCGAATGAATATGGCAGGGCCCATTAGAAGTGAGGGCCTTTTTTGAGCCTGGGTTCATTTTCGGCGCCCAGGACTGGGCGTTGAAATAATTCACGCCCAGGTGGGGCGTTGAAAGTGTTGTTTGGGCTGGTCTTTTGATGACACAGTTGGCCTCTTGTTCATTCGTTTATTTCACTTGGAAGTTCTATGTATTCTCTTCTCTTTTGTTTTTTTCTTTATTTTTAGAACGTGATGATTTTCTTGAGAAGCCGTAGCCGATTGGTGGACTACGGTGCTTGTCGCTTTGGGGCGATTATTTTTAGGAACTGTTGCTCTTAAGGCGTACAGTTATTGCGATAATTGGGCGAGTCTATATGGGCCGAGGAACATACCTTGAGGCGTAAGACTTTGACCTCTCTTGTTGTTGTATATTTTTCCTTTTGAACGCGTTCGTGAATGTTCGATACTTAGAATAATGATATGTATGTGCGAACGAGCGTTCATAGAATGGCCGTTGTGTGCGGTCCATTAATCAGTTTTCTTGAATCAGTTTTTGAGCAATGACTGATTTTGAATGGTTTGCTTAGAAGCTTGATAGGGTTTAGGCCCATTCATGAAGTGGGCTCAAGCATCGTGCCCTTCTTGATCGTTCAAACATTTGCTTCGAGTTTTTTTATTTTGCTATGGTCGTTTCGTAGCTTGGAGCCCCCAAGTATGCATGTTGGGATGCTTCCTTTTGGCGTACGATTTTTGTAGGTTCTTTCGAGAAAGATGCCTTGGGGTTCCGCTCGTGTAGATGCGAGCTATCCTCCCGTGGTAATATTTCTCTATTTTTAATCCTTAATGTAGAAGTCATGTGGTTTGCATTTTGAATTTGGGCAATAAGCAGTCTTTGCCTCTTTTAGTCATGCTCTTGGTTGCGCCCGTGTTAGTGCAATATGCCTTACTCTCCTTTTTTAGACTTGTACCGTGGGATGGTTGAACTTATGGTGCGACGTAGGCTTGTGTGGCCTAACCGCATGTATTAGAACATTTCTCCAGGTGCTGGGATATCATTATTATTTTTTGCATTGGAGTACTTCGTTACGCCTTGTTCAGGTGCTCGAACAAGTGTAGCACCTTCTGCGTGGGTTTGCACGGCTTATTACTTCGTTCGATGCGAGGATTCATAGGTGTTTCTTTCTTATTTTTATATCTGGGAAAAACTTGGCTAGCAGAAAGATTCAGCGCCCAGGCTGGGGCGTTAAAGATATCGGCGCCCAGCTCTGGGCGTTTGAAAATGATTTCTGGGTATATTTTGACAGTTCTTATCCTTGATTTTTTTTTCTTTCGCTTTTCCTTTGGAACGAGGTAGACTGTGTAACGGGCGCTTGTAGGGCGAGCGTTATGTGCAGTAGTTTGATCGGAGTTTTGGTGACTCGCGATTTTCAGTTACCCTTGTTAGTGGGGTGACTTTATATATTCTAAGTAGCGCTTAGAATTTGGGAGGGGTTGTAACCATTCTAAGGTTCGTTTTACATGATTAGACCTTAGGATCGTGCCCCTATGATGTATGTATAGCATTAGCGTCGAGAATTTGCGATAAAATCGTCATTTCGCGCATTTTTAGAGTGTTTTTCTCAAGCCCCAATTGTAGCTACGGGATTGGCTTGGTGCTATAATGCTTTGCATACGTTTTTTATGCATTCATGGTGACACGGATCATGAATAGTTTGAACCAGACTCGTTTAGTGCGAGGTACGTTCGAGTAGTGATCTGCTACTTCTCTTGTAAATGTCGTATTGTGCGACATTGCCATGGTCAAGGTAGTCACATGTCGAAGTGTGCCTTGACCAAAAGCTAGGTTCCTTTCTTTACCCATAATCATATTTAAAAATCTTTTTGACTCACTTGCAACGTTGAGATAAACGCATACTAAGCTTAAACCAACGACACTTTATTATGTTCGAAGAAGTCTTTAAAAATCATTTGAAAATTATTTAAAATCCAAGTCCTACTGTGTACAATCCGAGGTGTCCTAAGTAAGTTGACTTATAGAAGGGTTCGTACAGGATTACATGAGTGAATCAAAATACTGTTACGATTTAACGGGAAGTTGTGATTTAGACTCAAACTTTCATTAATCTTTCTGATTATAACCCGGGTATGAATATAAGGAGGTGGCCTAGACTCAAAATAATGACGTGGCGTAAGCCTATAATACTTGACCCAGAAACTCTAAGACTTAGGCTAATTGGACCATAACTTTCGTTGGTTGACACTTTAGATTTTAACCCTTGGGTGTTCATTTGACATGCGCCATTTTGCTTAATGTTGGCAAGGTAGTTAATTGGGGAGATCGAATTTCCATTTTTACAAGGCTAGAATCATTAGTGCGGATTCTCTCTTAGTGTGTATTGCTTTACCCCAATGGTAGCCTTATGGTATGCCGATTTGGGTATTTTCATGGTTGGTCATGTTGCATTCATGGAAAATCTTTTAGTCCGTACTTAGGAGTATTTAAAGGAGCGAGTGGCTCGAGAGGACTATGATAGTCGTGACCCAATATGATCTTGAGCCTTGAGGCCATTAATTTTTTGCTAATGGTATTGACACCTTAGGTTCACTTTGGGGGTTGTGCGACTATGGGGGAATGATTTCCAGAATGTGACTGTTTCCATTTTGCAAATACTACAATATATTATTTTTATTGGTGAGAGAGAGTATTGAGACCGTAGATTCTTAGCAAGGGATGACAATTACATATGAGTGCTTATTGATTTAAATGTTAGCAAGGGAGACTCAATATGGTTTAACCTTTTAACTTGCAGAACGACACCAAGCATTAGGACCGATTCCATGGATAAGACAACTAAGACTTTAGGATTCAGATTGTACTTTGGCATAGCCTAGTCTAGACTCAGATTTACTTTTTATTCGAACATTATTTTTTAAAAAACTTCATTTGAACATTATTTTTGAATACTTTGCCCATGTGACATTCATAATTATTAGCATGTTCGGTTTTGATGCCGAGCATTGTCGTCGTAGGAGGCCTAACAACGACACAAAGAGTTATTTTATTTTTTACAAGTCGCTTTTAGAATCAAATGCCTTTTCATACGCCCTCGCAGCAATTTTTTTCGAAAAGTTTTTTTTTGCTACGTATATTTTTTTTATGCGCGGGCACCGAGGCTGTTGTGCCTGACCAAAAGGCCACGCAGCAACTTCAGCGCCCAGCGGTGGGCGTGAGAAATTTAGCGCCCAGCCAGGGGCGTTGAAAATGCGTCCCTGGCTGGTTCTCGTTTTCTGTTTGCGTCTACTTTTGTTTATGCGACTTCGATTTTGCGTGCTTGCCTAATAACGTCCTTTACGCATTGTGCAACGTTTGTGGGATTCGTTACAGGCCATCCCGAGCGTCGCTTATTTTTTTGGCGATCGTTCGGGTTTGCGGAACACGTATTTCGGTATAACTCTTTGGCAAATTGGTTCATGAATGTTTGGGCAATTTTTAAGGTCGTTGGTTTTCTAGCATTATTTGTCTAGCATTATTCGTACGCACAATCATAACATAGTCACATAGTTCGCTACACATAACTACATTACAAACATGGATTTAAAAATTAAACATGTCACGTAGTTTATGATAGGCTTCTATGGGTAGTATTTGCGCCTGGATTGGTACCGCTTCTATCGCAGATCCGACACATGCCCCGGTCGAGGTAGTGCCTTCAAATGACGAATTTCGTCCCAGAAGGCCAACCCGCAAGTGCAAGCCAAGGGGGCATGCAGGCGAGAGGGACCTAATGGGCGAGCGATTGGGTTTGGGACGGGTGTACTACTAGCGAAAGTGTCGAGTGGAAAACGTTCGAAGCGTATGCACCCCCCGGTTGGCGATGGGTATCCTTAGTCCCGACTCCCGAGATGAAACATCCAAGGGAGCCAAGATTCGTTATGAGGTTCTTCCCGTTCACATTAATATGCTGATTTTCAGGTCGTCCCAACTTGATGGGGAAATAAAAGCGGGATAGGATCGTTTCACCCTTCGGCTATTTTGATTACCTACAAGCACGAGTATTTCCTTCACTATCCCCAATGGAGTCGCCACTATGAGGGGGTCGAAAAAGCACGAGGCTAATCAAAATAACATTTGACTGTAGACACCTACTTTTGTCCCCATTCCCGAAAGGCCACGGTGGCCTTTTATTTTGGGAAATTGGATCTATAAGTAACTGCCGAAGGGGATAGAAGGGTTCGTACAGGATTACATGAGTGAATCAAAATACTGTTACGATTTTTGGAATGCAGTCTAAGGATTTGCTGGAAGCCAGGGGGCAGGCGTCAAGATATACTTGTGCCCATTTGGCATATGCTTTAGGCTTTTAGGGCCATCTTTTCCAGAATTGCGGGAATATAAACCGTTTTCAAATTGACTTAGATTTACTTGGTGTATGTCTGTACAAAAGGTCAAGGTATATTTAGTTCTTTCCCTAGCTCTTTCATTTCAATTTTAGCCCCCAGTTGTTGTTATGTCTCCCCATTAATGATGCTTTCAGATTTCGATTTTAGATGCCCGTGTCATATGTCTGAGTAGGGTGAGCCTTGGTTAGGTGCCAAGTCCTATTGACAATGTCTGATTTTTTTCCAAAGGGGATTCGCAAGCATTTGAATTACCATGGACGGGTGCCCTGAGTTCGAAGGAAAGATGGGGCGACGCCGTAGAATAATCCTCTTTATTGCAAGCTTACTGCCTTTATTACTTGTTGGCGATTATGACTGTGTCTAGTGGTGAAAGAAGGTCTTTAAGCGAACGACTATGTCTGGTGGTGAAAGAAGGTCTTTAAGTGAGTTAGTTAGCTTTAGGGAGGGTCAAGTCGAGTATTTTAGAGGTCATGAACGCTTGCGCTAGCCCCCATTCAATTGAGGCAAAGCGGTCTTTTGAGTCTTGGCTAAGTGCCTAGGAGTGTGAGTGCTCCTTCTGGCAAGGGTACGTGCCCTTTATTATTTTTTGATGTGTGCTCATTTTGGCATCTTGACGACTTGGATTCTTTCTTTGACTTAAATTTTTCTTTCGACTTGGATTGCAAGTAATTAAATTTCAATAAGGGACTTCTATTTTTTATTCTTGTTTTTCTATAGGCTTTAATATTTTTGCAAATTGGTTGGACCAAATCATGGATTGCCTACGTATCCGCCTTAAATAGATTTAATTTGGAATCAGGTCTTGCGTAGTTCTTAGCATAGAAAATGGTTTCTTAGAATACCGATTTTGAGTTTACACCCCTTCCCGAAAGGTCACCGTGGCCTTTTATTTCTGTCCTTATTTCTATCTACAGTTACTGTGTCCCCAGTGGAGTCGCCACTGTGAGGGGGTCGAAAAATCACGAGGCTAATGCGTGACCTTGTCCCTCATGGGTGTGACGCTTCTTTTTGTCAAATCAAGTGTAATTGGATTTCATGTGAGTTTACACCCAATTGACTAGTAATATAGGAGTCGCCATTCAGTTTTTAACGACAATGAGAAAAACTGACAAAACCCGGTTATCGTGACATAAAGGGAGTGCAATTATGTTTGACCACGACGGTCGTAGGTTCCCTTGTGATCCCTGGTGGTGGGGATCGCTCAACGTACACCCGCAGGGTAGAGATTGAGGGTTCGGGGGACTGTAACTACCGAGAGGAGTACTCGCTCTTCGATAACTCCAGAGGCAGGATATCCTTACTAGCTCAGCATAAATAATTGAAGGGACATGCGTTAACTATTAAACTAATCTGAGTTGATTTTAATAATATGCAACATATAGTACTAGATCGAACGCGGTTATCTGATTTAGATTGTTTTAAGGGACCTAGCATGATAATCCAATTTCCCAAAAATATCATATTTATTAAGCGTGATCGAACAATCGGATTTTAGTTAGTTTAACAGTTCATAAAAGGGCGAGGAAAGCAATTAAACCATGGAAAAGGGACACATTACGACGCACCCTTGAGAGGTGCGTCACGGTTCTCAGAAAACTAACCACTTTGACTTTGCTATTTCTCCTTTTATTTAACGAATCTCAAATTATGGGACGGGATACGTTCTGTTCGATTTATGGATCGATTGCGACAGAACGCGTGATTAGTTTTGTAGCGTGAGGCTTAGGCTTAGGGGCTTAGAGTCAATACTCAGAATAATAATTGTGTGTTATTGTGTGTGTGTTACTCTTAACAAAGTCGTAAGGTGCGGCTTTCAGTAAAGAAATTGGCAATTTTCGAGTCGAACAGATACGGCAGGGCCCTATAGAAGTAGGGGCCTTTTTAGGTCTGGGATCATTTTCGGCGCCCCTGCCTGGGCGTTAAAGATTTCGGTGCCCAGCGCTGGGCGCTGAAAATAATTTCTGGCGAGGTTTCTTGATGACACAGTTGGTCTCTTGTTCGTTCGTTTTCCTACTTCACTTGGAAATTCTACGTATTCTCTTCTTTTTTGTTTTTTCTTTGTTTTTAGAACGTGATGATGTTCTTGAGAAGCCGTAGCCGATTGGTGGACTACGGTGCTTGTCGCTTTGGGGCGATTATTTTAAGGAACTGTTGCTCTTAAGGCGTACAGTTATTGCGATAGTTGGGCGAGTCTATATGGCCCGAGGAACATACCTTGAGGCGTAAGACTTTGACCTGTTGTTGTATATTTTTCCATTTGAACGCGCTCGTGAATGTTCGATACTTAGAATGATGATAGGTATGTGCGAACGAGCGTTCATAGAATGGCCGTTGTGTGCGGTCCATTAATCAGTTTGCTTGAATCATTTTTTTTTTAGCAATGACTGATTTTGAATAGTTTGCTTAGAAGCTTGATAGGGTTCAGGCCCATTCATGAAGTGGGCTCAAACATCGTACCCTTTCGATTGTTCAAACATTTGCTTCTAGATTTTTTTATTTTGCTAGGGTCGTTTTGTAGCTTGGAGCCCCCAAGTATATATGTTGGGATGCTTCCTTTTGGCGCACGATTTTGTAGGTTCTTTTGAGAAAGATGCCTTGGGGTTCCGCTCGTGTAGGTGCGAGCTATCCTTCCATGGTAGGTAATATTTTGCTACCTTTAATCCTTAATTTAGAAGTCGTGTGGCTTGCATTTTGAATTTGGGCGATAAGTAGTCTTCGCCTCCTGCTTTTGGCCGTGCCCGCATTAATGCAATATGCCTCACTCTTATTTTCAGACTTGTACCGTGGGACGGTTGAACTTATGGTGCGACGTAGGCTTGTGTGGCCTAACGGCGTGTCTTAGAACATTCCTTCAGGTGTTGGGATATCATTTGCATTGGAGTACTTCATCATGCCTTGTTCAGGTGCTCGAATAAGTGTGGCACCTTCTGCGTGGGTTTGCACGGCTTATTACTTCGTTTGATGCGATGATTCATAGATGTTTATTTCTTGTTTTTATATCTGGGCAAAATTTGACAAGCAGAAAGAATCAGCGCCCAGGCTGGGGCGTTAAAGATATCGGTGCCCAGCTCTGAGCGTTGAAAATGATTTCTGGGTATATTTTGACAGTTCTTATCCTTGGTTTTTCTTTCGCTTTTGCTTTGGAACGACGTAGACTGTGTAACGGGTGCTTATAGGGCGAGCGTTAGGCGCAGTAGTTTAATCGGAGTTTTGGTGACTCGCGATTTTCAGTTACCCTTGTTAGTGGGGTGACTTTATATATTTTAAGTAGTGCTTAGAATTTGGGAGGGGTTATAGCCATTCTAAGGTTCGTTTTACATTATTAGAACTTAGGATCGTGCCCCCATGATGTATGTATAGCATTAGCGTCGAGAATTTGCGATAAAATCGTCATTTCGAGCATTTTTAGAGTGTTTTTCTCAAGCCCCAATTGTAGCTACGGGATTGGCTTGGTGCTATAATGCTTTTCATACGTTTTTTATGCATTCATGGTGACACGGATCATGAATAGTTTGAACCAGACTCGTTTAGTGCGAGGGACGTTCGAGTAGTGATCTGCTACTTCTCTTGTAAATGTCGTATTGTGCGACATTGCCATGGTCAAGGTAGTCACATGTCGAAGTGTGCCTTGACCAAAAGCTAGGTGCCTTTATTTACCCATAATCATATTTAAAAATCTTTTTGACTCACTTGCAACGTTGAGATAGACGCATACTAAGCTTAAACCAACGACACTTTATTATGTTCGAAGAAGTCTTTAAAAATCATTTGAAAATTATTTAAAATCCAAGTCCTACTGTGTACAATCCGAGGTGTCCTAAGTAAGTTGACTTATAAAAGGGTTCGTACAGGATTACATGAGTGAATCAAAATACTGTTACGATTTTTGGAATGCTGTCTAAGGATTTGCTGGAAGCCAGGGTGCAGGCGTCAAGATATACTTGTGCCCATTTGGCATATGCTTTAGGCTTTTAGGGCCATCTTTTCCAGAATTGCGGGAATATAAACCATTTTCAAATTGACTTAGATTTACTTGGTGTATGTCTATACAAAAGGTCAAGGTATATTTAGTTCTTTCCCTAGCTCTTTCATTTCAATTTTTAGCCCCCAGTTGTTGTTATTTCTCCCCATTAATGATGCTTTCAGATTTCGATTTTAGATGCCTGTGTCATATGTCTGAGTAGGGTGAGCCTTGGTTAGGTGCCAAGTCCTATTGACAATGTTTGATATTTTTTTCAAAGGGGATTAGCAAGCATTCGAATTACCATGAACGGGTGCCCTGAGTTCAAAGGAACGATGGGGTGATGCCGTAGAACAATCCTCTTCATTGCAAGCTTACTGCCTTTACTACTTGTTGGCGACTATGACCGTGTCTAGTGGTGAAAGAAGGTCTTTAAGCGAACGACTATGTCTAGTGGTAAAAGAAGGTCTTTAAGTGAGTTAGTTCGCTTTAGGGAGGGTCAAGTCGAGTACTTTAGGGGTCATGGACGCTTGCGCTAGCCCCCATTCAATTGAGGCAAAGCGATCTTTTTGAGTCTTGGCTAAGTGCCTAGGAGTGTGAGTGCTCCTTCTGGCAAGGGTACGTGTCCTTATTATTTTTCGGTTTGTGCTCATTAATTTTGGCATCTTGATGACTTGGATTCTTCCTTTGACTTAAATTTTTCTTTCGACTTGGGTTGCAAGTAATTAAATTTCAATAAGGGACTTCTATTTTTTATTCTTGTTTTTCTATAGGCTTTAATATTTTTGCAAATTGGTTGGACCGAATCACGGATTGTCTTAAATAGATTTAATTTGGAATCAGGTCTTGCGTAGTTCTTAGCCTAGAAAATGGTTTCTTAGAATGCCGAATTAGATAAGTATGTTCTGAGATGGAAACATATTATTTAAAACGGTAGAATAAGTGAAGTTTATTATTATTTAAATCTGCTGCCTTGCTGTAAGCCAAAAAATTTGTTTTATCTTTTTTGATTGAGTACATGTATTTCTTTGGTGGTACGTATGTCTGAGTACGTGTTGTACCCCTCCAAGTGTTCGTTATTTTTCCGTGCATGTGCGGATAAAATGACGAGCACTTCTGGACAAAATTTGGAAAGCAGAGAGATTCAGCGCCTAGGCTGGGGCGCTAAAGATTTCGGCGCCCAGCTATGGGCGCTGAAAATGACTTCTGGGCGGATCTTTTTGGCGCGTTGAATGCTTCTGATTTATTTTTTTTAAAACTAACTTTAGAGGCGCTTTTGCAAAGTTTCTTTTTTATTTATTCACATTTTATTATTTTTTGTACTTTTCATTTGTCTTCCTTTTTTATTTGTGACTCAAGACGGCTTGAAAGATGGGTTGAATGAGATAGGATAATTTGTATAGGTATTAGTCAAGCATGAGGATTACATCTGCTATGACTCACAATTTGTGGCCTCGTGCTAGTGTCATGAGTTTACATCAACCAAGGCCAATGAGTAGCGTGGGGATGACTCAAGGGTATATCAATAGGATGTATCCAAACAAGTTATATGGTCCTTATGCTAATGGTGGTGTAAGAGCAGGTTTGACGCACGTGTTAATGGCCGTACGTGGTTTGCAGTTGATAACAAGTTCAAGAACAAGAGTCGAGGTAATGGTTTCTTGGGTTATGGCAATGAGAACATGGATGGCTTAAATGAGCTGAACAGGGGCCCCAGAGCGAAAGCGTCTAAGAACATAAGGATTGGAAAGGGTAGACATCGTAGAATTTTATGATTTGGATTGGTTGACTCAATTCTTTTCCTTCGTTTTACTTGTGTAAATTTCGCACATTGGGAGGTACAGGCTAAGTATTTCATTGCTTGCTCTTTTCGCTCTCCCTTTTCTCTTTCTTTTTAAGTATTTCTTTTTGCTTGGGATTTCTCCCCAACATAAATCCTTCAAATTTTTTTTTTTTGGGCTAAAAGGTAGATGGTTATGGTCTTTGAGTCACGAGGCGAGACTGAGTGAGCCTCGTTTGGTAGTCCTATAGTGGGCCTTTATTTTTAGTAGGCCTAGGGTGGACCTTTAATTTTAGCAGGCCTAGGGTGGACTTTTAAATTGTCTTACTTTGCAAGCGTATTTAGTCGTTTCTTAGAATGTGCAAATAGCGTAGATTCAAAATGTTATTTTTACCTTATTGAAATTTAACGAAAGAATTACATCGAAGATAATTTTTTGCTTCTTTTCAGATTCCGGTTTCCGGGATTTAACGGGAAGTTGTGATTTAGACTCAAACTTTCATTAATCTTTCTGATTATAACCCGGGTATGAATATAAGGAGGTGGCCTAGACTCAAAATAATGACGTGGCGTAAGCTTATAATACTTGACCCAACGACTCTAAGACTTAGGCTAATTGGACCATAACTTTCGTTGGTTGACACTTTAGATTTTAACCCTTGGGTGTTCATTTGTCATGCGCCATTTTGCTTAATGTTGGCAAGGTAGTTAATTGGGGAGATCGAATTTCCATTTTTACAAGGCTAGAATCATTAGTGCGGCTTCTCTCTTAGTGTGTATTGCTTTACCCCAATGGTAGCCTTATGGTATGCCGACTTGGGTATTTTCATGGTTGGTCATGTTGCATTCATGGAAAATCTTTTAGTCCATACTTAGGAGTATTTCAAGGAGCGAGTGGCTCGAGAGGACTATGATGGTCGTGACCCAATGTGATCATAAGCCTTGAGGCCATTAATTTTTGCTAATCGTATTGACACCTTAGGCTCACTTTGGGGGTTGTGCGACTATGGGGGAATGATTTGCAGAATGTGACTGCTTCCATTTTGCAAATACTATAATATATTATTTTTATTGGTGAGAGAGAGTATTGAGACCGTAGATTCTTAGCAAGGGATGACAATTACATATGGGTGCTTATTGATTTAAATGTTAGGAAGGGAGACTCAATATGGTTTAACCTTTTAACTTGCAGAACGACACCAAGCATTAGGACCGATTCTATGGATAAGACAACTAAGACTTAGGATTTAGATTGTACTTTGGCATAGCCTAGTCTAGACTCGGATTTATTTATTTTTTATTTGAACATTATTTTTCCTTGAAGACTCTATTTGAACATTATTTTTTGAATACTTTGCCCATGTGACATTCAAGGTCATTTAATTAGCATGTTCGGTTTTGATGCCGAGTATTGTCGTCGTAAGAGGCCTAACAACGACGCAAAGAGTTATTCTTTTTTATGAGTCGCTTTTAGAACCGAGTGTTTTTCTATACGCCCTCGCAGCAATTTTTTTCGAAAAGTTTTTTTTTGCTACGTATGTTTTTTTATGCGCGGGCACCGAGGCGCTGTGCCTGACCAAAAGGCCACGCAGCAACTGTGAGGGGGTCGAAAAAGCACGAGGCTAATGCGTGACCTCGTCCCTCGTGGATGTGACGCTTCTTTTTGTCAAATCAAGTGTAATTGGATTTCCTGTGAGTTTACACCCAATTGACTAGTAATATAGGAGTCGCCATTCAGTTTTTAACGACAATGAGAAAAACTGACAAAACCCGGTTATCGTGACATAAAGGGAGTGCAATTATGTTTGACCACGACGGCCGTAGGTTCCCTTGTGATCCCTGGTGGTGGGGATCGCTCAACGTACACCCGCAGGGTAGAGATTGAGGGTTCGGGAGACTGTAACTACCGAGAGGAGTACTCGCTCTTCGATAACTCCAGAGGCAGGATATCCTTACTAGCTCAGCATAAATAATTGAAGGGACATGCGTTAACTATTAAACTAATCTGAGTTGATTTTATCAATATGCAACATATAGTACTAGATCGGGCACGATTATCTGATTTAGATTGTTTAAGGGACCTAGCATGATAATCCAATTTCCCAAAAATATCATATTTATTAAGCGTGATCGAACAATCAGATTTAGTTAGTTTAACCGTTCATAAAAGGGCGAGGAAAGCAATTAAATCATAGAAAAGGGACACATTATGACGCACCCTTGAGAGGTGCGTCACGGTTCTCAGAAAACTAACCACTTTGACTTTGCTATTTCTCCTTTTATTTAACGAATCTCAATTATGGGACGGGATACGTTCTGTTCGATTTATGGATCGATTGCGACAGAACGCGTGATCAGTTTTGTAGCGTGAGGCTTAGGCTTAGGGGTTCAGAGTCAATACTCAAAATAATAATTGTGTGTTGTTGTGTCCTTTCACGTCGAACTTAAGGCCCTATTTATAGAAAAGAGTTCGTGGAAAGATAGATTTGTAGAACTCTAATCCACGAGGAATTAGGAAAAAACACGTACCAGGTATTTTTAGCGCCCAGGCCTGGGCGTCAAAGATTTCGGCGCCCAGCTCTGGGCGTTGAAAATAGGATCCAGGCAATTTCAGCGCCCAGGGCTGGGCGTTGAAATTGCTGTTTGGGCCGTTTCTTTGTCAGATTCGGACTCTTAGAATCCGGAGTGTATGAGACTTAATTGAGTCTTTTAGTGCGTATTAATTTTATGACGGAATGCGTCTGGGCCCGTTACGAACTCTAGGCCCGTTAGGATTTCAATCCATACGTGACTCTTATTTTCGAATCGTATTAGGAATAGGATTCTCTCGTAATCTCTATCTCATTTAGGATTTATGTTGGAGTGCAACACCTAATTCTGACAGGTTTCTATCTTTTATGACTTGCCACTTTTAACAACTACCCATTACGGTAGTTGCTATTTTTAGCAGGTTTCTATAAATAGCAGGTTTCGGGTGAAATGAAAAGGGGAATTGAGACTCGTTATTTTATAGGAGATGCGTTGTTAAGTGGAGATTTATGTTCTCATCATCGAACCTTCCCTTTCGGGAATGGGGACAAAAGTAGGTGTTTACACCATGGAATTGTGTTTATACACAAAGCTAGATTAGTTGCTAAAAGGTTACAAGCAAATTCATGGCGTGGATTGTGTTGAAGCCTCATGCATAATCTTAATACTCAAGTCTATAATTCAAGCAATGATTGCATATTGGTACATATGGCAATTGGATGACAAAACATCTTCCTCAATCAAATGTTGGAAGAAACTATGTACATGGTATGTCATAGGATTTGTGGATCCAAATAAATACTTGAAAAGGAAATCTAGCTTATGAAATCTAAGTACAGATTTAAGCAAGCAATTAGGAATTGGAAATGTATTTTAGTGAAACTAATAAGTATTTTAGTTTCATAAAATGTACATGATTCTTATAGAGAATAAGAAGTTTAGTGGGAGTACATAAAACTTAATTGGTCCTATGTGTATCACACACATATCTCTCTAATGTGAAATAACATTCAAATGCTAATGACTTAGATTTGAAATTATTCATCAATGATGGACCAAGGCAAAACTTAGTACATACTGGGTACTAAGATCTATTTACAAAGATCTTATAATATTGTTTTAGATTAAGTAATGGCATTTACTAAATCAAACACGAAAGACTCCATTGGAGATATTCGACCCATATGAATAAATCTAAGTAAAGAATGTTTAAACTTGGTATAAGCATTTACTAAGTTAAACATCAAAGGATCCAAGTGAGATTCTTAACCTATATTATATGTCAAAGAATTTAGCTGGATTGAGTATCTACTGAAACTAGATGAGCTAAAGTTACATGAATAGAATTAAATTGGGAATTATTCTGCAAAAGAATTTATCATGTATGATATAATATCAGGATCGCCAAAAACGTATCGTATTACTTTAGGCATGACGAACATATACCAATCAATATTTATCTGAGTGAAGATCAACTAGATTGAGATCAAGAAAAACTTATGGTACTTGAAAAAGTACATAGGAATAGTTCTTGATTCAATGAAATAAAGATATGCTAAATAATTGATGCTACACGCATAAACACTAGCAAAGGATCAAGCAAGATCCCTTTGGAGTTAACCATTGGCAAGGACGAGCTACAGAGCATCGTGTTTTGAAATGGCAACATGGATTGAAGACCATGAATTTTTGCGTGGGAAATTAAATATGAATTTCTATGTTCTAAGATACAGATGGAAAGTCTTCCACATATCTGTGAACTGCTTGGATAAGTAAATCCAAACAAAGCATCACTAGCAACCTATACAGTTGAAGTAAAAGTATTTATTGCCTAAGAAGCAATAAAACATGGTTGTTTAAAGTTCTTCACTGAACTTGGGTAGATCACATGTCTGTTGACTTAATGGTTCTTTATTGCAGAATGCGTAGAACCACTATTGAAGTAAGAAAGACTAGATCACATAATAAACAAACTCAAAAGATCTTATCATCCTATCTCGAAAGACATTCGATTAAAAGGATATTAAGATTAGCAAAGCATGATAACTAAACCTATGCAACAAGCGAGAAGCAACACTCACATTGTAGCACTGGAAATCAAGCATAGCTGTGAATTCCATGAACTGTTTTAAAGATGGGCTCGAGGCCCATGATTGTAAAACATTAGGGTTGAACATTTATCATATATGAAATGTATTTTCATATTCCATTTAATCTTGGTTTAGTATTAAATGATGAGTCCCTTCAATTTGACGATATATTCAAGATAGACTGTCAGGACCAATCTTGTGACTAAGAAATGTCAATCAAGTGAACTTGAATGTCAAAAGTTGAAAATGGTCCCTGGTCGGAGTTTTCTATAAGGATGGACGCATAGAAAACGTTAGACGACTAGAATGCAAGATGACTAGTAGTTCTGTTTCTTGAACTATGTGGACATGGCAATGTCGCAATCATTTGCATAGATACTTACTTTGGGAAGACTAGTATCGGACAGACCTATGAAACTTTACTGTAAGAGATGAAAATCTGTCATAAGTAAATTTCACTAAAATTATTAGACACTAATCCTCAATACCTGAGTGATTCCAGATTACTTGTTTGAGAACTGCTTACTTTGACGTTGTCAACCGTCGCACCGTAAAAGGAGGCTATAAAGGCAACGCTCGGATAATCACCTATCAAACGAAGTCTAATCTCAAGATCGCAAGATTGGGATTGTCCTCCCATAAATCGGGATGAGATGCTGAAAGTTGTACAAGGCCACTCGGAGAGCTAGAAACTGTAAAATGCATGGCCGTGCTCAGATGAATCATAGGCTATGATTATCTGTTTATTTGACCAGTTGAACTCTGAAACCGAGAAACACCTCTGGACATAATAAGGATGACAACTCTTACCTTATGTTCAAGAGCAAGCATCGAGTGACAAAGGAATTAGGAAATGCACACTTGTCCCTAAGGACAAGTGGGAGACTGACGGAAATAATGCCCTTGGTCCAAGTATGCATTTAATGGTAAGTCTAATAAATGTGGTTCAGTATTAATTAAACAAGTTAATAATTCAGTGAGATCAAGTGAACTGTATGCCTAGCTAGAGGTCACTTCAGTTCAAGTGGATTAATGATATTAATCCACATCTTACTCTTGACTGAACCCGTAGGGTCACACAAAATAGTACGTAAACGGATCAAGTATTTAATGACATTAAATACTCCATCTATGGATATTCGGAATCGACGGATCTTGGTTCCAGTGGGAGCTGAGATCGTCAAAGGCAAATAATGAATACTCCGGAAACGATTATATTGCCGGAAACGGAAATATGGATCGTATCGGAAATATAAATAGTATCCAAGTCGTAGATGTTGCCGGGAAACGGAAACATGGTACGTATCGGAAAATATTATCGGAAATGGAAATATTGCCGGAATCTGAAATATTGCCGGAAACGGAAATGTTGTCGGAATCGGAAATATTATCGGAATCGGAAAATAATTCCGGAAACGGAAATATTAAATATTCGTTCGAAACGGAAATTAATTCCGGAATCGGAAATATTAAATATTGTTCGTATCGAAAATGAATTCCGGAATCGGGAAATTAATCGGAAGCGCGTCGTACGAATTAGCATCGGACGAGCTTGCTAGACGAAGGCCCAGCGCGAAGCCAAGCCCACGTCCAGCAAGCCTAGGGCGCCTCACAGCAGCCCAAGGCCATATCAGGGCCAGCGCAAGGCCAGGCCCAGCTCGCCAAAGGCTGCGAGCACAATGGCAGCACGCGTAGGCTTCGTAGCTGCTGCGGGCTTTGCGCGGGCATGGCCTGCGCGCATGCGGGTCATGCTCGTTTGTGTTTGTGCTGGCGTGCGAAACCTAAATCATGTAGGATTCGTTTAAGATTAAATTCCTAAATCTACTAGATAATTAATTAATAGAATTTTAATTAAATTCAGATTAGTTAATTCGTTTCCTAGTAGGATTCTAATACCCGATTCCATGCCCTATAAATATGTGATTATAGTTCACAATTTACAACGAGTTTTCCAAGTACTCAAGAGAGTTTTAGGCATAAAATTCAGTCATTTATTTGCTCCATAATACCGAAAATACATAGTACCTTAAGGCGGATCCGGACGTGCTGTGGACTTTCTACGGAGGGACGACACTTGGAGTCCTAAAGACTTGTTCTTGTTCGGTTCGGGCGCAGCAAGGGAGGGCACGCTACAAAGAGTATGCATCCTAAATTATGTTAATTGTTATGTGGCAATTAATTTTGAATCCTGGCTTTTATGGTTTTTCCGCATGATTTATATTCATTTATATGTATCATAACCTAACAGTTAGATCCACTGAGATTGATACTTATAAAAAGTCATTTTTCTCTTTCCCAAACCATACAAAGTATAAATTTAAGGAGACAACAATGTACATATCTTTAAAAAGTAAAATTAAAAAATAAAATTATCAGATCTAAAATTTTACAATCAAGAAATATAATCAAATCTACAAGTATAGTAAGAAATTGTAGTTTAGCTTATCTAGATCAATCTATGAATCGTGCTTTTACTAGATTCACTTGGCGAACGATGGAGAGATCGACGAAGTAACAGGTAGGCATAAAGAAGAATTTGGGAAAACGGTGTCTTGGTTTTAATTGGGATAAACCATACGGAGTAACATGTGGGGGTAATCGAGGATTTGTAGGAAAGAGAAAAGGAGGAAGAAATTACTCCCTCCCTCCCTTAATACTCGCACCGGTTTGACCGGTGCGGAGTTTAAGACATTTGAGTTGACTTATTAATTTAATGGGTGTTTGTTGATAGTGTGGTATTTTTTTAATATAGTTAGTGGGAAATGTGTAAGGGGTGGGGAGTGGTGAGTGAGGGATGTTGATTTTTAAATGATTTTTTGTAGGGAATAGGGGTGTAGGTGGGGTAGTAGGTAAGTGTGAGAAATAATATAATTTTGGTAAAGATTTCCATTTATAAAAGCGGTGCAAGTATTAAGGGACGACCCGAAAATTAAAGCGGTGCAAGTATTAAGGGACGGTGGGAGTAAATATTAGGTTTGTATGGAGAAAAATGAAGGAAAAAGAAAAGTACGGGATAAAGACCTCTAGAAACGAAATAGAAATGTGGAATTGGGCCTTGAGGGAAGAAAACCGTTAAATGGCCCAAGTAATATGGTGGCACAACGGGCTTATATTAAGGGATTAAAATTTTAGTTTCGGATATTTTTCGAATATCGGATATCCAAAAAATTGAAAATCAATATCCGAAAGATATCCGATATCCAAACTTTTCGGATGGGGTATCTGATCCGAAAACAATTTTCGGATGGGGTAAAAAAATCGGATCACATACAGAATATATTTTTGTATTTTCGGAAAATAAGATAGTTTTGCTCAGCCCTACCTGGAGGGCAACCGCAAGTATTCTACTGCACCGGAAGTAGCGCAGAATTATCTTTTAGAGCAATGGTTCGACCACGGTGCGATAATTATTCAGTTTGTAATTTGCAACACGCATATAAATTTGTTCTAATTGTCTTGTTTCGTAACATGAAAGACTAAAAGAGGAAGCATTTAGTTTTATTTCGATAGTGTCGTTTACTATAGTCGTTTTCTTTGGGGCTTTGTTCCCTCTTACACCAGAAAAAATAAAAAATATAAAAAAATAAAAAAATCAATCATCTTCTTGTAATAATGCTCTGGCGTTAATTACTTGATTTTTTTTTTATAATTGGCGTTAATTACTTGATTAGTTAATTGATTGCCGTTAGTCCGTTACATCATGCCAATTGTAAGTCGATGGCAATTTTTGAACTCTTCTAGTTCTTCATATGGTAGCAGGAATTTATAATTCTCTGATTTTGTCAACATTATGCGGAGTAATGGTATTTAGGTACCTGTCACATGCATGTTAGTAAGAGACGTGTTAGTTATAATCGTCGTGCGCTTAACTATGCTCCGATGAGTCCAAACTGTTATATTAATATCACCGACAATATTCTATAATAATTTAAGAATTAAGACCTTTCTTACTCGTATTTTGCTGTCCACAAACAGCTACGGAGTTAAAAAAATGCAAAAAATGGATAAATTTGCAAGAACCAAATCATCACTGAATCGGACAATTCATCCCATTTAAATACGAACTACAATTTAATTCAAACTATCAATATAATATTAATAACATTAGCCACATAATTAAACTAAAATTGTACTACTAGTAACGAACTACTTGTATATGTTTGACAAATTTGAACCTCATTTTCTACCTTTCAAGGCTAAATTCTCACGCGAATGGTCATATAGATATTGTAATTCGACAAATTGACAACTAGACCCGTTCAATGTAACAATGTAACAATGTAACATGATCATATCTGATAATCAAAGTCCTGTGAGTTAGAATTACTGATAAAATCAGCAACCCTTATGAGCAGATCTCTAGCTTCATCACAATCAGGCTTATACAAATGGAAAACATGATTTCTTCCTTTACTTTCCATCAACTCTAACTCCCCTTTCCATTCACCATTTTCTTGACCTTCCCTTAAAACTTGATAGTATGTCATCCCTCTGTCTCTTAAAAAATCTCTTCCACCGACGCAAACCAGTATCTTCTTACATGCACTAATCTCCTTCCTCATCTTAGTCGGGTTAGCCGCTGGGTTCAACCGGGAGTCGAACACTCCGGTAGTACCCGGGTATAAATAATCCCATAGACCATTGGGCTCTCCAGCTCCGAAGAATGGGTGAACCATTGCGATCCCAGCGAATCGCTTTGACTTTGATTGGTCCGTCCGAATCACAATGTCATGGACAATATTAGCACCAGCGCTATCCCCAGCTAAGAATACTTGATCGAAATCGGCCCGATCATTGAGCCACGGTTCCGGGCCTGACCCGGTTGAATGAGAAAGTACCCACTGAGTCACAGACATGGAATCGTCGTAGCAGACGGGCATCGGGTGCTCGGGAGCCAAACGGTAATCGACCGACACAGCGATACAGCCAGCCAGCGAGACGAGAGAGTTAAGGTAGTTGTGGTAGATTGAGGAAGAAGCAGAGTAGAGGCAGAAGGCGCCTCCATGGATATAAATAAGGATGGGAAGTTTGGCCTTTTGGGGTTCGAATTTGACAGGTCGGTAGATACGGGCTGAAACACCCGGTGAAACTTCGACGTCTTTGGAGGTGACAAGGGTGGCGGAATCGAACGATGGCGGAAGAGCGTGGGCTTTAAGGAGGCGTTCGATTTGGCCGTCTTTGTAGACTCGAAGACGAGGAGAGAAATCGTGGAGTATTTCTGGCGACATTTGAACTTCCATTTTTCTTAAGAAGTTTCAAAATTCAATTGTAATGTAATGGTGAGAAATGGGAAAGGGTGAGGAAAGAGGGGAATATAAATGATGGCGGTTGTGTTGGGGGTTTTGTATAAGGGAGAAGGGTAAGGGCCCAAGGGGGGTGCATTTATGTGTAATTTGGAAGGTTCTATTTTAACAAATTAATAAAATTAGGTTTGCAATAAATATAGTAATTAATATATACTCTCCCGCCTGTGGTTTCCTAATATGGTATCCGTCGATTTAAGCCATTAATATTTTTGACCTTTTTCCTATGCTCTCCCTCTAGTATCTCTCCGTAGTATATAGTACTTGTGCGATGCACGGTTTATAATCTAAATATAAATTTGTATGAAATTTGGTAGACAATTATCGTTAATATAGAGTTTATGGATATTCTCCAAATAAAATGTAAGTAATGATGGATAAATATATTATTGCTCATTCGGTGCCTTACTTATTCAAACAATTAAAACAAATAGGAGTACATAGATTAAAGTTATTTTCATTTTCATTCACCACTTGTGTCAAGCATAAAGTTATCTCACGCGCCCTTCACTTTGATAATAATACCACTTAATACTCACACAATCTTCTGTTAACCTCATTACCCGATCACTTAACACTTATCTAGACCATTTACTTTAGTGAGTTAGAGATGACTTTGAGGCGGGGCATGACCTGCACACCCGCACCCGCCTACAATTCACATCTTCATCCCTCCATCCATGATAGAAACGTTACCCACCCCTCTCTACCCCCGTCTCGAGAGATACAAAATAAAATTCATCCCCTCTTCATCACCCCCTTTCCGTGTATCAACACCCACCCCTATACTCGATAGTTTTTTTTTTTCCTTTTTGGTAAGAGAGTTTCGAATTTTAAAAATCTATTATAGATCCTCTGAAATTTTGTTTGTCTGATTAGAACTATTGAATAAATAAACAAAACATTATAATATGTAAGTTAATAGTACTTTTTTTATACATTCATAATCAATCAGGCGAAAGATTAACGACACGGGCGGGTCTAATCTAAAACTCATCCGCCCCTTCACCCGCGATAAATACATTTTTTAACCCCATTATCGAATAAACTTTCCTCTGTTGGCGTCCACGACAACGTAGGTAACAGTCGCCCTCTTTGATCAAGGAAGGCGATATATGGGCCAAAAAGGGCAAAAGTAGTCGCCTCTTAGATAAGATTTCACTACAACAAAAACATTAATTAATAGCGCCTAATTAATAGAGTTTATCAAAAAGCGCTATCATTTGTATAAAACAACCGCACTTTATTTTATATCGTTGTTAAAATATACAATATTAATTTCCACCTTCATATAATACAACGTTTTTCTTTAAACGCTGTGATTTGATAACTATACTAATTAAGTTTAACTATTAAAAAACAAAAAGAAAAGAATAAGTGAATGGTTTGATTGGTACTTACATAAAATAAAAAAATAAAATAAAAGGGTAATGCACGTTTTGACACCTGCCCCACCAAAATTAAATTCAATGCCAAACCCTTAAGCATCAGCAGTCAGCACCGCCTAAATCTCCCACGTTCTCCACCTGCCTTCCTTCTCCCAGCACAACTTCCATAGTTAACAATATTCAGAGTTCAATCCCAATCCGAATTCAAGGGTTCAATCCCAATCCAAGTTGACTCAAACCAGAATTTCACAAATCCGAAATTACAGAGTTCCCTTCAATCCAAATCCTGATATTTTCGTATTGTGCTTCTTCTCCGGCGAACGTTTATCGGCGGTGATTATTATCCGGCAAACATACTTCCCGGCTGCGTATGGTTGAATTATCAATTGTAAGTTTCTTCTAAATTAGCAATTTAATTGGTATTTCTGGACTTTCAATTGAAAATTTGCGAGTTTTATAGAAATTTAATATGCTTGTTTATCACCTAGTTATACTGGATGTTGGGGGTTATTAGAGTTTTCTTATTCTGTAAATTTTAGACGTCCTGTTTTAGGAATTAGGAGTTACAGGTTGTTGTTCTTCTTTTTTATTTTCTTTTTTATTCTCATGGTCTTCATCTGAAGTTGGAACATAATTTGATATTTAATGGTTGCTGGAAATTAATTGGCATTAATATTTTCTGAATTTATTTTTCTTGAATCTTTCTTGTTTTATGATAGGATAATTGGATGTATAAGTCATGTAACTATGATACAACTCTATTTGTTGCTGGTTGTTTATGTATATTTGTTTTAGATTGTCTTTCCCTCTTGAATTGTTGTACATAAGTTTACTGAGTTAGGGTTTCACATGAGTTTCAATTGGTGGGTGATCACTTGGTTGTGATATTTGTTTTTCTGACCTTTTATCGGCTTCCAGTTCTTGCATTGAAGGGAAATTGCTACACGTTGTTTGATACCAAACCATGATTTGTGAATTTAAGATGTTTTTGTTAAGTTGAAAACATTGCAGTATACTGAATTGTTGAAACACTTGAAAGGCATGGTGCTGCTGGGTTTTGTGCGTGTGTGTCTGCTCTTTGCTTGAAACGATGTTTCGTACTCCTTGTGTTATTCTGATTGTTATACACCATTTTTAAGATGTATTTTTCTATCTGGTGCACAAGAATTACTATTATTTTTATTTACTTGAGTTTCAATTGTTATAGTTTTTTAAGTGTTTGCAGCTTGTCCAATACTATTTCAGTTCTTTTATGACCTTGCATCTTACATTCAGTACACTAGAAGGCGCTCCAAGAGGTCAAATTAGGAAGGGGGTGTATAAGGCAGTGTCTTGGATTTTGACTCTTCTGATTGTACTCTTGGTTTCGTTTTTTGAAAACATTACTTCTCTCATTTTTTTAAGTGGGCAAGGGAGATTTGTTTTTAATATTCTGTAAAAACGCTTCGTTGTTTTGGCATCTTAAGCCGAACTGATATGTGTTAGAGACTTATTGTTTTTTGCTGCTCAATGTGATATGTGGGTCACTGTAGTCCTTCCCTTCCTTAGTCAGCATCAGTTAAGTAAAGTGTATCATATTCTTGGCAGTTATTATTATATTTTCTTGGTTTGATCAAATGTTGTGGAAAACTGGTTAATAGTCAGTGTAGCGTATCATATTATTGGGAAGTTATAATTATATCTTCTTGGTTTGATTGAATGCTATGGAAACTAGTGAATTGTGATTGCATAACCCAGATTTTTGTTTGAACTGTTTTTCTAATTGTTTGAGTAAATAGTTACATGGAGAGAAATAAGTTGTTAATTTTAGTAGTGTTAAAGAATGTGTATGCTTGCTATGGCTAAAATTCTTAAAGATTAAATGTACTCAACAGTTATAATAAACTAAGGCAAGGTTGTGAAGTGTATTTTCTTTTTATTAATGAGATGTCAATTTTTCTTATTTCTAATGGGGTAAAATAGCAATAATGGATCGAAAATGGATGCTTGCTAGGCGTACTAGTGATGAATATGAGAAAGGGGTGGAGGAATTTATTACATTTGCTATTGATAATGCTGAAGATCCGAGTCGTATTTTGTGTCTATGTATCAATTGCAACAACATGGTCCGACATAACGTTGAGGATGTGAGAATCCATTTGGTGGTGAACGGAATTATTCAAACATACAAGTGTTGGATAAAACATGGTGAGACATTAGAGGATTTTCCTTCTTATGTGAGTACTGAGATGTATGGTGAGATGTATGGTGAGATGTATGGTGACACAGAAAATGATTAAACAGAAGCTGATGAAATGGAAGAGGGTTTGGATGTGGATTATTTAGAAGAAATGACACATATCTTAGGGCAGAACATTGAAGGTGGTTCTGAAATGTTTGAGAGCTTGAGTAATGATGCAAAGACAGCGGTGTACCATGGCTGTACTAAATTTAGCAAATTATCTGTCGTGCTAAAGCTTTATAACCTGAAAGCACGTGGTGGAGTGCCCGATGATATTTTAACAAGCTTTCTTAAATTGGTGAAAGAGATGCTGCCTGCCGAGAATGTGCTTCCTGATCGAAATTATGAGGCAAGGAAGATGTTAAGCTCCGTCGGCATGGGTTATGAAAAAATCCACGCATGCCCTAATGATTGCATTTTATATTGAAAGGAATATGCATCATTAGAAAATTTCCCAGAGTGTAATACTCCACGGTAGAAGAAAAAAAATGTTCCATCCAAGGTTATGTGGTATTTTCCAATAGTACCCAAATTTAGACACCTATTTAGCATTGCAGAAGAGGCAAAGAAATTGACATGGCATGCAGATGAGAGATTGAAAGATGGTTTACTTAGACACCCAGCCGATTCTCCACAATGGATCAAGATTGACAATGACTTTGAAGATTTTGGGAGTGAAGATAGAAATTTGCATCTCGCCCTTGCTGCTGATGGGATGAATCCTTTTGGTAATCAGAGTTGCAATCACAGTACATGGCCAGTGATTTTGATGATCTATAACCTTTGTCCTTACTTGATAATGAAACGAAAGTATATATATGATGCTGACCATGTTAATTTCAGGCCCAAAACAACCGGGAAACGACATAGATGTGTATTTGGCACCATTAATTGAAGATTTAAAGATGATGTGGGATTCGGGTATACAAGTTTTTGATGCTCATCGCAATGAGAATTTTAATCTGAAAGCCTTGCTTTATGGAACAATAAACGATTTTCCAGCATATGGAAATTTAGCGGGATATAGCGTTAATGGATATGAGGCGTGCCCTATTTGTGAGGAGAATACATTCTCACCTTACTTGAATTTTTCTCATAAGAATGTCTACCCGGGATTTCGCAAATTTTTTCCTATTGACCATCAATATCGAAGGTGGAAAAAAGCTTTTAATGGGGAAACTGAAGAAGGTACTCCTCCAGTGCCGCCATCAGGAGATGAAATACTTCAGAAAATGCAGAAGTTGGATGTTAATCTTGGGAAGTTAAATGCAAAAAATGTTCCCAGTACCGGGCACAAAAAGTTGTCAATATTCTTTGACCTTCTGTACTGGAGGACATTGCATGTGAGACACTTCCTTGATGTCATCCATATTGAGAAAAACGTTTGTGAAAGTCTTATAAGTACTTTACTTAATGTGCCTGGTAAGACTAGAGATGGGGAGGCTGCTAGACTAGACTTGGTTGACTTGGAGATTAGAGCAGAATTGGCACCAATCAAGCGTAATAGTCGTACATATATGCCACAAGCGTGCTATACTCTATCTAGAAAGGAGAAAATTTCTTTTTGTGAGTGTCTTTATGGAGTTAAGGTTCCCGAGGGTTATTCTTCTAACATAAAAACACTTGTATCAATGAAAAACTTGAAGCTAATTGGCTTAAAGTCACATGATTACCACATTCTTATGGAGCATCTTCTTCCGGTAGCTATTCGATCCATTCTGCCAGAACCTGTCCGAAATGCTATCACAAAACTTTGCATTTTCTTTAGCGAGATCTGTAGCAAAGAAATTGATCCTTTAAAGTTGAGTGATTTGCAAAGGGACCTTGTTATTACTTTGTGTCAGTTGGAAATGTTTTTTCCGCCATCATTTTTTGACATTATGATACATTTGACTGTACATTTGGTTAGAGAAGTTCAGCTATGTGGACCTGCTTATTTGAGATACATGTATGCCGTTGAGAGATTTATGAAAATACTGAAGGGATATGTCCACAGTGGAAGTCGACCAGAAGGTTGCATTGTTGAACGCACCTTGATTGAAGAAGCTCTTGAGTTTTGTATTCACTATCTTTCTAATGTCGATGCAATACGACTTCCAAAGCCTAGGGATCCCGGAGGGTTTCAAGGAAAGGGGATTGTTGGAAAAAAAATGGTGTCTTTATCTCATGAACAGTGGCATCAAGCACACTTATATGTCCTTCACAATAGTACAGAGGTTGATCCGTACGTGAAAGAACACATGTTGTTTTTGACAGGCTTACATCCACGCAAGAGTAAACAATGGATAGCGGAGAAACACAATCGCTCTTTCATTGAGTGGCTGCGAGTTCGAATTTATGATGAATTAGCTAAGTCACCCTTATCTATTTCTGACATATTGAAATGGCTTTCTCGAGGTCCTTGTTTTGAGGTTATGTCATATTCTGGTTATAAAATAAATAGCTATACATTTTACACAAAGGATAGAGACAAGGAGACAACCATGAAAAACAATGGGGTAGCTGTGTTGGCAGAAGTTATGCACATCTCTAGTGCGAAAGATAAAAATCCAATCTATGCAAAGATGACTTATTATGGAGTGATTCCACACATATGAGAATTGGATTATAGGACGTTTAGGATTCCTATATTCAGCTGCAGGTGGTGAAGGAAATAATGCCCTTGGTCCAAGTATGCATTCTATGTTAAGTCTAATAAATGCGGTTCAGTATTAATTAACAAGTTAATAATTCAGTGAGATCAAGTGAGCTGAATGCCTAGCTAGAGGCCGCTTCAGTTCAAGTGGAATTAATGATATTAATCCACAGCTTACTCTTGACTGAACCCGTAGGGTCACACAAATAGTACGTAAACGGATCAAGTATTTAATGGCATTAAATACTCCATCTATGAATATTCGGAACCGACGGATCTTGGTTTCAGTGGGAGCTAAGATCGTCACAGGCAAGAAATGAATACTCCGGAAACGATGATATTGCCGGAAACGGAAATATGGATCGTATCGGAAATATGAATATTATCCAAGTCGTAGATGTTGCCGGAAACGGAAACATGGTACATATCGGAAAATATTATTGGAAATGGAAATATTACCAGAATCGGAAATATTGCCGGAAACGGAAATATTGTCAGAATCGGAAATATTACCGGAATCGGAAAATAATTCCGGAAACGGAAATATTAAATATTTGTTCGAAACGGAAATTAATTCCGGAATCGGAAATATTAAATATTATTCGTATCGGAAATAAATTCCGGAACTGGAAATTTAATCGGAAGCGTATCGTACGAATTAGCATCGGACGAGGCCTGCCGGACGAAGGCCCAGCACGAAGCCGGGCCATCGCCCAGCAAGCACACACGCCACAAGCCCAGCCAAGGCAGCGCCCAGGCCTACCGCAAGGCAGGCCCAGCGCGCGCCAAGGCCACGGATGCGTGGGCCGCGCTGCGTGGGCTGCTGCTCGCACGCGCATGGGCAGCCCTTGTGGCTGCCGTGTGTGTGTGAGTTTGTGCTCATGCGTGATTCCTAAATCTACAAGAGTCAGTGTATGATTAAATTTCTATTCCTAATTGGATAAATTAATTAAATAGAATTCATGTAGGATTCTAATTTCAATTAATTCGTATCCTACTAGGATTACGATTCCTTTTCCATAACTCTATAAATAAAGGCCTAGGGGTCATTATTTAGAAAACAAGTTTTAAGTATTCAAAACTAAGATTTTTAAGCAGAAAAATCAGCCAATATTCTTGCCTACCTAACCGAAAATATTAGAACCTTAAGGGCGATTCTAGTTGGTCAATCTTAAGGCGGATCCGGACGTGCTGTGGACTATCTACGGAGGGACGACACTTGGAGTCCTAAAGACTTGTTCTTGTTCGGTTCGGGCGCAGCTAGGGAAGGCACGCAACAAAGAGTATGCATCTAAACTATGCTAAATGATTATGTGTAAATAATATGTTTCCTGGCTTTATGGTTTTTCCGCATGATTTATGAACTGTCATATGAATCATAACCTAACAGTGGTATCACGAGCCCCTTATTATTTTCATAATCTAAATTGCATGAACATGGTTAAATATTACAAATTTGCAAGAATTAAAAGGGGTGATTAATTTTCGTAATTGTTAATTAATTGCAAATTGCGTTTATTTAATTATACGTACGCAGTTTTTCGGCAGTTTCTTCGTTACTCATCCAAATCGAGTGATTTTTGTGTCAATTCCGCATGTAAAAGGCATTCTAAAATTTTGACAAAAATAATATTTTTCTGCCGAACCCAGAATTCTCAAATTCGAAGCCTAACTATGACTTTTCGAAGGTTTTAGTTTTTCGAATGCAAAATTTCGTAAATTTAAGATGTTAAATTAAATATTTGCGATTCTTGTTGATAAATCTTGAATTTTTGATTGACCTACTGCATATGTTTAACAAGTTTGAATGCCTAGTCTTGTTAATTATGCAATCTAATTTGTAATTATGATTAATTTGTTGAAAATTAGAATAATTTAGAATTAATTTGATTTTCATAATTAATTGTAATTTAATTAGAAACCTATGATTAAAAACCACCATAAAAATTGTAAATTTACGATAAATTTTAAATTTTTATGACCTAGACTTGAATCCATAACAATCGGAAATCAATTGGATAATAAATTTTCGATTTTTTCGCCCTAAAATTATGAAATTAATAATATTTATTAATTTGTCATTAATTTTAAATATAAATTTTAAATTTTTTATGCGATTCGTTCATATAACTTGCACGCACGAAGCAATGGACGCTTCGTGTTACCCTTAAGGGGTGTTGTATAATGCGGGCATGCGACGACGAGCAAGGGAGCTCGTCGCCCGTGCGGCACGAATGCAATGAGCAAGGGCGTAGTGCACGAGCACAAGGCAGCAGCCCTGCCTTGTGTCGTGTGCCACGAGCAATGAACGAATGGGCATGGGCGAAGGGCGAGCCAAGGCAGTCGCGTGTGGGCAGCAAGCGAGCTGCGCCACAGCGCGCGCTGCCTCGCACAAGAGCGCGCAGCCTCGCGCGCAGCGAGCGCAAGCTCGCGTGCCACGAGCGCTGCGCCCAGCATTACTCGCGCGCACAGCGCGCGATGTCGCCCGCCCAGCGAGCGATGTCGCGCCCCAGCGAGCGATGGCTCGCGCGTGCAGCGAGCGATGTCGCGCGCCCAGCGAGCGATGTCGCGCGCCCAGCGAGCGATGGCTCGCGCGCCCAGCGAGCGATGTCGCGCGCCCAGCGAGCGATGTCGCGCGCCCAGCGAGCGATGTCGCGCGCCCAGCGAGCGATGTCGCGCGCGCGCACTGCGAGCGATAGCTCGCGTGCGATGAGCGCTGGCGCGCGCAGCGAGCACAATGTGTGCGGAGGCTTGCGATAGGGAAGCAGCAGCTATGCGACGAGCGCATGGGCTGCGCGCACATGGCCAGCAATGGCTGTGTGCGTACGGTCCATGGGCGTGCAACGCGTAGGGTGTTTGCGTTACGATTAGATCGTTTTGAATGTTTAATTTGAAAAATTTCTGTTCACGTAATTTTAATTAATTTTAAAATTAATAATTTGAATTATTTTCTTGGATTTTAATTTTGAATATTATAATTATAATAAATGTTATTTATTCTAATTATTTTACTAAAATTAAAATCATGAATTAATTTAAATACGACTGAAATTAAATTAAATTTTTGGATTCAATTATAAATTGATATGAGCTTTAAATTTTAATTAAATTTGTATGTTTCCGGTTGGACTAGAAATACATTTTTATGTTTAAAATTGGTAAAGCATATGAATTTATTGGTTTAAGTGGGAGCACTTTTTAGTCATAAACTCTTGATTAGGTCTACAAATCCTTAAGGTTAAAACAACTTGATTAGAATTAATAAGGACTGAATAATTGGTAGATTATTGGTGCCCTTGATTAATTGCTGCAAATGTTTACGTGATGCATAATGTGTTTTACTAACCAGCTATGTGGGCCATTCATGATAATGAATGGGTGAATGGTATATATTGTATATGTACTGTTTTGCAGGTTATGAAGTGACTAGTATGGCCCAAATAGGATAGAAAATATGGTCTGCGTACCATTAATTTGAATGTAATTGGTCTAAAGTACCAAAGTTATTTTTCAATTCAAATATGGTCTGCGAACCATCAAATAGTTGTAATTAGTTATAGCTTATCCTATTTGAAGAAAATGGTGCCTCCCACGGAGATTTTCAAGACGGACTTTGAAGTCAAAGCTTCAAGATGAAGTCGGGCCATACTAGATCACAAATATCTTATGCATGTTTTAAGTTATTTATTGCTTTAAATATGTCTTAAAATGCATGAGATCAAAAGCTTGATTATGTTGCATGATTAAGGATTTTAGTTCACTTAAAATCTAACCAACATAGTAAGAGCCTTAAGTTCCAAACTTAAAAATTGAGTTAAAAGGTGCCATGCCAAAATATACACTTGCTTGGATATCCTTTACATCAATCTAGTAATAGTTTTCGCTCAGCGAGGTGTTACTTATTGGTCCTAAAGGGGCAAGGTACACAAATAATTGTGAGTACATGTTAGTTTTGGTGAAACTCAACGATATAAGTAAGGAGTCCTTTTATGTCGTGGCAAATTCGATAGGTTTTCCTAATAAGTTCTTAGACGTACCTATCAACCAAGAATAGTTTCTAGACTATTAGCAAAAGGCTTTTGCTTACCTAAGATGTTCTAGGATTAAGTCGACAAACCGTGCTTAGTTCTTCAATGATTTTAGGATCTTGGAATCATTTTATTCACACCTGCCGGAACACATAATTTGAATAAAATGCTTAATAAACATTGGATTATGCATGTATGCTAGAATTTAAGTTTATTAAGAGAAACTGTGAATGGTTATTTATTTGTTTATTCTTTTCAATTGTAGTATTAATATGGCAAACAACAATTCATTCAACATTCGATCAATTCTCGAAAAGGAGAAGTTGAACGGGAAAAACTTCCTTGACTGGCAAAGGAACTTGCAAATAGTTCTTATGCAGGAAGAAAAGGAGTATGTCCTAGATGAGGCGATGCCCGAAGCTCCAGGCGACGGGGTCACTCAGGCAGCCCTCAATCGTTGGATTGATGCCAACAGGGATGTGAAATGTCTAATGCTCGCCACCATGAGTGCGGATCTGCAGAAAACGTTCATCAACTCAGATGCTTTCACAATCATCAGTGAGTTGAAGAACATGTTCCAAGATCTGGCTCGAGTCGAAAGATTCGAGACTCATAGGCAAATTCTTGAGACCAAGCTTAAGAAAGGCGAGCCCGTAAGTCCACATGTTCTCAAAATGATTGGACTCATTGAGAATATGAGTCGGCTGGATCAGCAATTTTCTCAGGAAATGGCTATAGACACCATCCTCCATTCTCTTCATAGCGGGTATGATCAGTTCAAACTGAACTACAGTATGAATAGTCTGGACAAAACGCTCACTGAGCTTCACGGTATGCTGAAGACCGCTGAAAAGACGCTCAAAAGTGATAAGCAGGATGTGCTTATGGTGCGTGGGGGCAAGTTCAAGAAATCTGGAAAGAAGAGGAATGCTAAGAAAGGTGGCAACAAAGCCAGCCCAACTAAGCAAACTGGCGCCAAATCTGCAAAGAGGAAGGTCAGTCAACCCACTTCTGAATCCGAATGCTTCTACTGCAAGAAGAAGGGTCATTGGAAGAGAGATTGCTTGAAGCTAAAGGAAGATCAGAAGAACGGAACAGTCGTTCCATCTTCAGGTATTTTCGTTATAGACTGTATACTTGCTAATTCAACTTCTTGGGTATTAGATACAGGTTGTGGCTCACACTTATGTTCCAATCCACAGGGACTAAGAAGAAGTAGAAAGTTAAGCAAGGGTGAAGTCGACCTACGAGTGGGAAATGGAGCACGGATTGCTGCATTAGCTGTAGGAACTTACTATTTGTCGTTGCCCTCCGGGCTAGTTTTGGAACTGGAAGAATGTTTCCATGTTCCAAGTCTTACTAAAAACATCATTTCAGTTTCTTGCTTAGATGCTAAGGGATTTTCCTTTATAATAAAAGACAATAGTTGTTCGTTTTATTTTAAAGAGATGTTTTATGGATCTGCTAGATTAGTCAATGGACTTTATTTATTAGATCACGACAAACAAGTATATAACATAAATACCAAAAAGGCCAAAAAGGATGATTCAGATCTCACCTATCTGTGGCATTGTCGATTAGGCCATATAAACTTGAAACGCTTAGAAAGACTTCAAAGGGAAGGAATTCTAGAACCATTTGACTTAGAGGATTATGGTAAATGCGAATCATGTTTACTTGGCAAAATGACAAAGCAACCTTTCTCTAAAGTTGGAGAAAGAGCAAATGAACTATTGGGTTTAATCCATACAGATGTATGTGGACCAATGAGTACAAATGCTAGAGGTGGTTTCAGCTACTTTATCACTTTCACTGATGACTTCAGTAGGTATGGTTATGTCTACCTAATGAAGCATAAGTCTGAATCCTTTGACAAATTCAAGGAATTTCAGAGTGAAGTAGAGAATCAATTAGGCAAGAAGATCAAGGCACTGCGGTCTGATAGAGGCGGTGAATATCTGAGCTATGAATTTGATGACCATCTGAAAGAATGTGGAATTCTATCAGAATTGACTCCTCCTGGAACACCACAATGGAACGGTGTGTCAGAACGGAGGAACAGAACCTTGCTAGACATGGTCAGGTCAATGATGGGTCAGGCCGAACTTCCATTAGAATTTTGGGGACATGCACTAAATACAGCTGCACTCACTATAAATAGAGCTCCGTCTAAAGCTGTCGAAAAGACTCCATACGAATTATGGTTTGGAAAGCCTCCAAATGTGTCTTTTCTTAAGATTTGGGGATGTGAAGTATACGTCAAACGATTAATTTCAGACAAACTTCATCCAAAATCTGACAAATGTATCCTTGTGGGCTATCCAAAGGAAACAAAGGGGTATTACTTCTACAATACATCTGAGAACAAAGTGTTTGTTGCTCGAGATGGTGTCTTTTTGGAGAAGGATCACATTTCCAAAATGACAAGTGGGAGAAAAGTAGACCTCGAAGAAATTCGAGTCGAACAACAAACTCTAGAGAATGCTCAAGATGACATTCAGGATGAAACTCAGAGATCTTTAGAAGAATCTGGTGAGAATCATGGTCAATCTAGAAATGTTACCCCGCGTAGATCGCAAAGATATAGATCTCAACCGGAAAGGTACTTGGGTATTTTGACGAACGAGAGCTATGACGTTCTATTACTTGAAAGTGATGAACCTGCGACTTACAAGCAAGCTATGACGAGCCCTAGCTCCAAGCAATGGCAAGAAGCCATGCAATCTGAATTAGACTCCATGTCTGAAAACCAAGTATGGGATTTGGTCGATTTGCCAGATGGCTACCAAGCCATTGGAAGCAAATGGGTTTTCAAACTGAAAAAGGACAAGGATGGGAAACTTGAAGTTTTCAAAGCTAGATTGGTTGCAAAAGGTTACAGGCAAGTCCACGGTGTGGATTACGATGAAAACTTTTCACCAGTTGCAATGCTAAAGTCTATTCGAATAATGTTAGCAATCGCTGCATATTACGATTACGAAATATGGCAGATGGATGTCAAAACTGCTTTCTTAAACGGCGTTTTAACAGAAACTTTGTTTATGACACAACCTGAAGGTTTTGAGGATCCAAAGAATGCTAAAAAGGTATGCAAGCTAAAGAAGTCAATCTACGGATTGAAGCAGGCATCCAGGAGCTGGAATATACGTTTTGATGAAGCAGTCAGTGACTTTGGTTTCATCAAGAACGCGGACGAATCTTGTGTATACAAGAAGGTCAGTGGGAGCAAAATTGCTTTCCTAGTATTATATGTCGACGACATATTGCTTATCGGAAATGACATTCCTATGTTGAACTCTGTCAAGATTTGGCTTGGGAAATGTTTTTCGATGAAGGATCTAGGAGAAGCACAGTACATATTGGGCATCAAGATTTACAGAGATAGATCTAAAAGGATGATTGGACTTAGTCAAAGCACTTATATCAATAAGGTACTTGATAGGTTCAAGATGGCGGACTCCAAGCGAGGCTACCTACCCATGTCTCATGGAATGACTCTAAGCAAGACTCAGTGCCCAAAAACACTTGATGAGCGTAGACGAATGAATGGGATTCCATATGCATCATTGATTGGTTCAATAATGTATGCTATGATATGTACACGCCCGGATGTTGCGTACGCACTCAGTGCTACGAGCAGATACCAGTCAGACCCAGGAGAGGCGCATTGGACTGCTGCCAAGAATATTCTGAAGTACCTGAAAAGGCACAAAGATGACTTCCTTGTCTATGGTGGAGATGATGAATTAATTGTTAAAGGCTATACGGACGCAAGTTTCCAAACCGACAAAGATGATTTCAGATCACAGTCTGGGTTTGTCTTCTGCCTCAACGGAGGAGCAGTAAGCTGGAAAAGTGCTAAGCAAAGCACCATTGCGGATTCTACAACTGAAGCGGAGTACATTGCTGCACATGAAGCAGCAAAGGAAGCTATATGGCTAAGGAAGTTCATAGGAGAACTTGGTGTAGTCCCCTCCATTAAAGGACCAATAGCCCTGTATTGTGATAATAACGGAGCTATTGCACAGGCAAAAGAGCCTAGACACCACCAGAGAGTCAAGCATGTACTTCGTAGATTTCACCTTCTACGAGAGTTCGTTGAAAGAAAAGAAGTCGAGATAAGCAAAATTGGAACTGATGACAACATATCAGATCCATTAACTAAACCTCTGCCGCAAGCGAAGCACAACTCGCACACTGCAGCTATGGGAATCAAGCATATTGGAGAATGGCTTTGATGTCTCTGTTTAATGTTTTAAAGTTTTAGAGTTTAAATCTTTGTAAAACATTATTGGTTAATCATTCACAATAAATGAAAGGAATTCATTTTTCCATTTAATTTGTGGTTTATTAAATGATGAGTCCCTTCAACTTGACGATATATTCAAGATAGACTGTCAGGACCAGTCCTGTGACTAAGAAATGTCTATCAAGTGAACTTGAATGTCAAAGGTTGAAAATGGTCCCTAATCGGAGTTTTCTATAAAATTGGACGCATAGAAAACGTTAGACGATTAGAATGCAAGATGACTAGTAGTTCTGTTTCTTGAACTATGTGGACATGGCAATGTCATAATCATTTGCATAGATACTTACTTTGGGAAGACTAGTATCGGACAAGACCTATGAAACTTTACTGTAAGAGATGAAAGTCTGTCATAAGTAAATTTCATTAAATTATTAGACACTAAATCCTCAATACCTGAGTGATTTGAGATTACTTGTTTGAGAACTGGTTGCTTTGACGTTGACCAACCGTCGCACCGTAAAAGGAGGCTATAAAGGCAACGCTCAGGTAATCACCTATCAAACGAAGTCTAATCTCAAGATCGCAAGATTGGGATTGTCCTCCCATAAATCGGGATGAGATGCTTAAAAGTTGTACAAGGCCACTCGGAGAGCTAGAAACTGTGAAATGCATGGCCGTGCTCGGATGAATCATAGGCTATGATTATCTGTTTATTTGATCAGTTGAACTCTGAAACCGAGGAACACCTCTGGACATAATAAGGATGACAACTCTTACCTTATGTTCAAGAGCAAGCATCGAGCGACAAAGGAATTAGGAAATGCACACTTGTCCCTAAGGACAAGTGGGAGACTGAAGGAAATAATGCCCTTGGTCCAAGTATGCATTCTATGTTAAGTCTAATAAATGCGGTTCAGTATTAATTAACAAGTTAATAATTCAGTGAGATCAAGTGAGCTGAATGCCTAGCTAGAGGCCGCTTCAGTTCAAGTGGAATTAATGATATTAATCCACAGCTTACTCTTGACTGAACCCGTAGGGTCACACAAATAGTACGTAAACGGATCAAGTATTTAATGGCATTAAATACTCCATCTATGAATATTCGGAACCGACGGATCTTGGTTTCAGTGGGAGCTAAGATCGTCACAGGCAAGAAATGAATACTCCGGAAACGATGATATTGCCGGAAACGGAAATATGGATCGTATCGGAAATATGAATATTATCCAAGTCGTAGATGTTGCCGGAAACGGAAACATGGTACATATCGGAAAATATTATTGGAAATGGAAATATTACCAGAATCGGAAATATTGCCGGAAACGGAAATATTGTCAGAATCGGAAATATTACCGGAATCGGAAAATAATTCCGGAAACGGAAATATTAAATATTTGTTCGAAACGGAAATTAATTCCGGAATCGGAAATATTAAATATTATTCGTATCGGAAATAAATTCCGGAACTGGAAATTTAATCGGAAGCGTATCGTACGAATTAGCATCGGACGAGGCCTGCCGGACGAAGGCCCAGCACGAAGCCGGGCCATCGCCCAGCAAGCACACACGCCACAAGCCCAGCCAAGGCAGCGCCCAGGCCTACCGCAAGGCAGGCCCAGCGCGCGCCAAGGCCACGGATGCGTGGGCCGCGCTGCGTGGGCTGCTGCTCGCACGCGCATGGGCAGCCCTTGTGGCTGCCGTGTGTGTGTGAGTTTGTGCTCATGCGTGATTCCTAAATCTACAAGAGTCAGTGTATGATTAAATTTCTATTCCTAATTGGATAAATTAATTAAATAGAATTCATGTAGGATTCTAATTTCAATTAATTCGTATCCTACTAGGATTACGATTCCTTTTCCATAACTCTATAAATAAAGGCCTAGGGGTCATTATTTAGAAAACAAGTTTTAAGTATTCAAAACTAAGATTTTTAAGCAGAAAAATCAGCCAATATTCTTGCCTACCTAACCGAAAATATTAGAACCTTAAGGGCGATTCTAGTTGGTCAATCTTAAGGCGGATCCGGACGTGCTGTGGACTATCTACGGAGGGACGACACTTGGAGTCCTAAAGACTTGTTCTTGTTCGGTTCGGGCGCAGCTAGGGAAGGCACGCAACAAAGAGTATGCATCTAAACTATGCTAAATGATTATGTGTAAATAATATGTTTCCTGGCTTTATGGTTTTTCCGCATGATTTATGAACTGTCATATGAATCATAACCTAACAGGTGGGTAGATCAGAACAATGGTGTACATTTCGACAAGCAAGGGTTCACTTTAGTTGATTTTCAGAGAGTGGGCTGTAAGGATGAGCCATTTGTATTTGCTTCCCAAGCAAAACAGGTTTTTTATGTGATTGACCCGGCTGATAAAAGGCGAATGTTGTTTTATCGTCAAATAAAAGATCTGCATTTGGAGACCATGATGTGGATGACATGGAAGATCCTTCATTCTCATTACAATCTCAAACAATTAGGAATAATGAAGTGGAAAATCAGTTTTACATTCGAGATGATCATGAAGAGGGGATATGGGGTGCTAATGAATCTGAGTCAAGTAAGAAAAAGGGAAAAGAGGGAAAAAAGAGAAAAAAGACCTAAAAAAATTAACATGGATGGTAAACCCAAAAGGATGTTTTGTTGAGTCTTAGTTATGAAAGTTTATTAACTTATTATCTTAGTTAGGAAAGGATCTGATGTTGAGTCTCATCGTATAACATTTCATTTCTGTATGTTACATTATACATGTTTCTATGTACTGATTAATTTTGATTTTACCCCTTGCGCTCCTCTTTTTTTCCTAATTTGTTTCTATAGGTTGTTCTGACTTATTCTTTTAATTTGACTCTACGACAGGGAGTTTATCAATGGCTTGCTCTAAAGTTGGAGTTTTATTTTGGCTCTCTTTCCTGAAGTAGTGATCAGTGAAAATGCAAATATTTTTCCGTTTTTGCTTATGGTAGGTTCCACTACTTCTGCTTGTTGTTTTCTGTTTGATTTGCTACTTTGATTTCAGCAAACCTTGAGTTTTTAGCAATGGTAAAGCTTTCACTTCTAGTATTTATTTAGATCTCTGATAAATCATAGTTACTTTGAATTTATGTCAAAGCATTTTTGTGCTGAATACCTGATAATTTCAGATGCTTGAATTATGGAATCTGTCACCTAACTATAAAAACATGGCAGGAGCTACAAGCTTTTCCAAATAGCATATCTTAACTAGGTTACTTCTTTTCAGAGTTATTTGATGAGTACCGACGCAGGAAATGATATACTGTGAACCGGCCTTAGTTGACTTTCTTGCAAGCTTAATTTCAGACAGGTTTGAACTAATTATATTGCCTCCTTTCGACAAGGCATTTCAATCTAGGCGTATCATGATTACTGGTTGTAGGAAAACTTATAGGAGTATATTTATCATTAGACATTAGTCGTAGAAAATTTACATAGCATAGCCAAAAGTGTAACAAAACAAAGCTCATACCATCAAAATTGGAACAAAAAACAGAAGTGATCTACATAATAGACCAAGCATTTGGGTTATCATCACTGAACATGGAGATAAGAGGGTCCTGATCATATCGGGAGACTGTACCAATTTTCGGGGTTTCAACAAAATCCACCATCCTGACATAACCAGGAGGGGCATCCTTATTATAAGAAGCCAAAGCATAAGGCTGAGATACCAAATTGTAAGGCACATATGGCCATATTTCTGCTTTCTTCCCTGTTGATTTTGCCTTCTTCAACACCTTATTTGCTTCTGCATATCCTGATACTGTCACCTTCTGCTGCTTCCTATTTATCTCCATTTTCTTCACCCCTGAAAAACCAACCATATTTCACCTATGTTAGGATATCATAACCTTAAGAAACGAATTACAATTACTCACTGTAACAAAAAAATAGCAAAAGGGAAGAAGAAATTTACCAGAGAGTGAAGATAAAGCCGAACTCAACATCAGATGTGCGTACCACATTAGTTATAACGTCAAAAGAGTTATCTTCAAATGGAAGCTTAGGATTAACGTTCAAGTCTTGCACGATATATTCTGTCAGGACCTGCAAAAAGAATCTAGTTAGACTTGCTTGGGATGAGACTAATATTCACCTTTACAACCAGAGGATCAGAGAAAGCATAAATATCATAACTCATCTAAGAGCTTACTTAGTTGCTAGAGTCACACTATATTATTCTATAACTGGCACTAATTGTAATTTGCTATTAAATATGTTAGAAACCAGTAAGAAGCCAAGATCAGCTTTCTTCACCCACTTCAAGTAGAAAGAAGTTTATCTCTCATCTATAAGTAGAAAGTATCTGTTTGTTACAATTTTATTTGATCCAACGATTTCTTCTTTAGTATTACTACCTTTAAGTGGTTAAGAAGTGCTAATATATGGTAAGTAATCTTGTTCAATGTTTATTTCTTGAAGTTGAAAACTTCTCCAGGCATTTGCACATATAGGATATAGTTGACAAAAAATATGACTATTTCCCAGGCTACCAGCCCCTCTTGAAGCTAAGAAATTCCAGTACAGCTATTTCCATAACAGGCAAGTGGTTAGACCCTGCTCTGTAACTCTGTACCATCTATTCCCAGGCCCTCTTGATGCTAAGAAATTCAAGTCCAATTTTGTTCATTACAGGCAAGTCGTTAGACGCCGGTCTGTAAGTCTGCATCATCCCTTGAGGCTTGAAATTCCCTTTGTTGGATAGAAAGTCAGAAACGGTACACTCAGCGAAAAAACAAACATCTTTTGGAATCAGGACAGAAAGAAAAGGCAGAACAAGACTAGAGAAAGAAGACAATATCTAACATGGTTTCAACAGCCTAGCAAGAGAACTAACCCTTATGATAAACTCAATTACAAGAATATCTCCTAAAGTTAAAACAAATTGTCAATCGAACAAAAGTCCTAACAGAAGTGTTTTTTATGAGTTATTATTGACATAAAATCATAAAGGCAATACAGTAAGTTGAGTCAAACTGAAAATTGCTAGTATGAGACTGAAAATTGAAAATTACCCAAGCTATGTATCTCCTTGACCGTTCCTTCTGGTTCATTTACCTCAAATCTTGTGGTACAGGTGCAACCCTGACCGGTTTCAGTCACAGTTACAGTTTCAGTTAAGATTCAGATATTCAGATTCAGATTAAGATACTGTATGATATATAACCAACAACTTATCAACTGATTCAACCAAGTAATAGATCAGTGTTTCGTCACAAAGTATGAGACTGAAAATTTCTTTTAACAGTTAAACTTACAAAATTTCATGGTTTCTTCCAGATTAATGGCTTCTTTAAATATTGATCAAAAAGGAGGTGGCGATGAATCTGATAATGGAGATGGCCTCCCTTCTTATAAGGGAAAAGAGGATAAAGGTCGTGGTGCTACTAGGATGGCTGCATTGGTTCGAGCTAGAAATAGAGGTGTGATATTCGATGTTCAGTGGAATGCCAATGGGCTACCAATCGGGACTGATAGTGATAAATTGATGAGTTATTGAGGGGCTAGCATCCACAAGAATGTCCCTATCATCTACGACAATTGGCACAAAGTTCCTAAAAGTTTGAAGGATGCTCTTTTTGAGGATCTCCCAGTAATATTCTTTACTCTATTACTAAAAGAGATGTATGTTTGATCCTTTTGAATAATTTCATTTAATTCTATTATTACTTTAATGCAGATAACATTTAGGGTTAGCGAGAGAGAGAAATCCTGGTTTCTAAAGAAAGGAGGGCGGTGTTGGAGTAACTTCAAATCTGATATATCAAGAAATTGGTTGTTTGATCAACATGGGAAGTTGTGAGAAAAGACACCTAAGAAATATGACTTTATTGATAGCATCCATTGGAAAAAGTGTGTGAAAAGTCGTCTTTCTGATGAATTTCAGGTATATATTGCGCCTATAAGAAACTAATTAAGGAACCAACGAAGTATATGATAATTAGTTTAGATTTTTGAATAATCAAACTTACTATTTGATGTTGCTGTAATTATTAATGCTTGCTTGACTAGGAAAAAAGTGAGGCTAATTGAGAACGTGCAAGTAATAATGACTATCCTCAAAGGAAAGGACGAAAAGGTTGTGCTAGATTTGAACAAGATGTGGTATGTATTAAAGTTATTATATTTACATTATATAATTATTCCATGTAATTCCTCTGACATTTACTTTTGTTTTGTTTTTAGATTAAAAACATTCGAGCAGAACCAGGTGGTAAAATTGTAACATCTGTAGGTCTTGGCCAATTGTGGAAACTTATGAGAACTGACAAAGATGAGAACATTATACCTTCAGCTAAAGAAGTCGCTGATCGAATTGTATGAATTTGTCCTTTGTTTTTTAACGTATGTATTTAATCGTATAGTGATTTTAATGTCTAAGGACTGTACTCTTATTTGGTTCTAATGTGTTACAGGATGACCTAATGCATTGCTCATCTCAAGGTGAGTTTGTTGATAAAGTACGTGACGATGTACTATATAGGGCTTTGCAAAAAAAAGAGGGTGGTGGTCGAGTAAGGGTTGTTGGTGCTGGAGTAACACCTACAAGTTACGATGGAAAATTGCCTTCAAGGGAAGTCTGCTTAGATAAGATGGCTGAAATGGATGCACGTGTGAAGTCATTGGAACGTGAAATGATTGAATTGAAAAGTTCAAATCCCAAGAAAAAAAAGACACATTGTGATGAGGAGGAGATTGTTGAAGATCGAAGCCCTAATGAAGTTTCTTTGGAATTGAAAAGTTTGAAGTCAAAGGAAAAAAAGAGACACCGTGAGGAGGAGATTTTCGCAGATCGAAGTCCTGATGAAGTTGCTTGGAAATTAAAAACTTCAAAGTCTAAGGAAAACAAGAGGCTTCGTGAGAAAGAGATTGTTGTAGATGGAAGGCCTGATGAAGTTGCTCTAAAACTCAAAGTTTCAAAGTCTAAGGAAAACATGACACATTGTGAGGATGAGATTATTGAAGATCGATGCCCCGATGAGGTTGTTTCGGAAAGTAGCAAATGTACTCGTATTCCCGAGGTAACAACTTCCCGTTTTTGCCATCTTTCCAATACACTAAATATGAAAGTTTTACTCTGGCAGACAAGTTTCTTGGCCCTATTCTTTTCATGCACGCCAGCGAACTTTTGGAACTCTTTGTAACGGAACTCAACTTACTGTACTCTATTATTAATATTTGGTCATCTTTTTACTCACTTTCCTTGAAACTGAGTTTGATTGAACTTATTAGCCCTGAATTGATAAAGTTTTCTGGATAAATGGTTTAATTGAACTTATTAGTCTGTTATAGTAAAATATGGCCGAAATTCTATGTTGATTAGTGGTTTTCTGAGTTTTTATAGCACTAATAATAGTGTTTTTTCAACATTCTGTAATCTGCCTCAATTAATGAGTTCACTCTATTATTTGATTGACTTAAAGCTATGAAGGCTTTAGTAAGTATTTTCATCAGTGAAGAACTTGAACTTGCTGTAGTTTGGTGTTTTGTTCCTCCCTTGGTATCCCCTTTTCACATGTTCCATATTTTAGTTTGATGCTCTTTTCTATGCTTAAAAACTAGTGTTGTGTAGGGAATAATTGCATGCCGGTTCTCTTTATCCGATCCCAGTTATAGAGTGGTCGCTAGGGGAAAGGTGCATAATGTCAACAACGATTCTGTGGTGCACAAAGCGTCACTACCACCAGGCTATATGAGAGTTGGTATTGACTACACAACCGAGGAACTCACACCTTTGCCCCATGCCTCTCGATAATGGTGAAGCATCCATCATCAAAGAAGCAATAGGGACAATTGTTTTGTAGCCTACTTAACTCATTATTGTGGATAACCCGGTATAAAGTTAATCTTGTTATTCTTTCTATATAACTGTATATTGGCCTCCTCTGTCTATGAAATTTCAAAATGTGTTTTTTCTTGTTTGATATAATAATCAGAGCTTGGTTTACAAGTGTTCACAGGATAAAGGTTCTCCAAAATGCAAAGATAAAAAGACTAAAGCTTCTCCGTCAAATAACATCGTCAGAAAACTGAATTCGAAGGCGAAACCCCTTGCTGCCTTTAAAGATGATTCCTCTCATGCGTCGTCCGAGTTCCAACCGCAAAAGTTGGATGAAAACCATGAAACGATGGTTCCTTTACCTGATATACTTTCTCCTGATCTTCAGATCATGCACAAGTAGACTTTGAATATGAACCACGACGAGCAAGTTTAAATCCTTATTAACATAGGAGTTCCCGGTAAAAATAAGCAAATCAGTATCGGCCGAGAGGAGATTTTTCAATTCCTAGCCCAAGCACAAATCAGAGATTATCATATGTTGACTTACATGTCGTGAGTTCTATTTGGTTTTTGGTTCATAATATGTTTTATGATTTATTTAGTATATCTAGTGTTTGTAATTTACTTTTTATGATGAATTGGTAGGTTATTGCATCGTTGCTGCCAAATGAGAGGAGTAATCAGTTTATTTGGCTTCCTATGCCCATCTGGAATATCTCCTGTACCACAAGTTAAGAAGTGCGAGATACAGAAAATTCAAGAGGATCAAATATCCCGTTCCGAGTACATCAAGAATACATTGACCACAGTTGGGGCAACCAAAGGAAGAGTCTTCTTAGCACCGTATAATGATGGGTATAGTGTTTCTTAAGTTTTTTGTAACTGTATTTGTCCCTTATTGTATTTTGTTTAATTATTAATATTCTCCTATTAATTACATCTTACTATACAGGCGCCATTGGGTGATGTGTGTCATTGATCCGTACAATGATGTTGTGTATTTTCTGGATCCTCTAAACAATGAAAAGTACAAGGGCACAGGGCACAGGGAAAGGAGTTCAAGACGATTTGCGTAAGATTGTAGAAAGGTAAGCATAAATATTTCTATTCCAATAATCTATAAACCTTATATCAGGAAGTTTAGACACGAACTGAAACTGATTCAAACAAAAAACAAAATATATATACAGTTCAGATAGGACAGGAACTTAATCTGTTTCAGTAATTCAGTGCTGTCTTGTTGGGATGATGATTTTCCTTTTGATTTGTGCTAAAATTGTTGAGTCTCATATGGTCTCATCAGTTACCTGCATACCTTGGATTGTTTTACGGTGTTGCTCCATTTTAAAGCAACATCCCTGCGACATTGAAAATTAACTATTTGTTATTCTTTGCAAATGGACTTTCATTTTTAGCCTGAAAGACAGCCTAGAATGCAGCACGATTCAGTACATTTGTTTAGTTCAAGCAAACTTTGAACCTGTGTGTCTTGAATGCTTGTACTCTTCCAATAAATGATGAAATGTGCCGAGGTTAATACAATGCAATAATGTAGAAAAAAATCCTTCCAGATTGCCTTAGCTGTTCAGTGTCAAAGCCAAGAAACCAGGTGAAGCAGTCCAAATTCCAAAATATAGCCAGCTAGCCTGATCCTAGTTTTGTTAGCCATTTCTATAGCAACCAAACAGATGAGACATAGGGGTTGTGCCTTTTGAGATCAGCAAATCTCTTAATACAAATGAAGGGCAGCAAAATAAATTAATGCATGAGTAGTCATAAATACCTCATAAGAATCGATAATATCTTTGAATTTCTGCTCTGCTCCAGGTTCTCTATAGTAAGAACAAAGCAGGAAAACAAAATTAACGTTTATACATAGCTCACAAGTACAAGATAAACTTGCAAGAAAATAACACTTGAAATGAGACTTGAAATAATCTACGAAGTATTAGTTGAGATTAAAACAGTTTACTAGGAGAAACAAACATTTAAACATCACATTAGGATTGAACCACAAACCAGGAGTAGTCATAAATAGTTGGGATAAATAGAATAGAAAAGGCCAGCACTAGGCCAGACTAACTGACTGATTGCACAAATAACAGAACTCTTAAACTTGGGATTTATAGGATTTTTGTCACTTCTAAATATAGTTGGAAGTAAGAACTACAGAAAAGTCCAGCACCAGACCAGACTGACTGACAACAATAACTTGGCCAAAATTGACCAGGGTTAACCAGAACCAAGCCCTAGAAACATCTGATTTAGCACCAGACCAGACTGACTGTTGGATTCTCTACAAATTATGTGGCTACTGCGTTACTGATTCAGGCACATGAGTCCGAACGCTATGTTGAATCATTCACTATATATAACGAATTGCAGATAAAATTAACTTCAACAGTAGCCAATCTTTTCTTTTTCATACCACAATAGAAAATACAGCAGGGTTTAAGTTCTTCCGAATGAAGTATGACTTTAAGTGACTTGTTTTTTAAGCGAAAACTTCAGATAGAAATACACAATCCTTCAGTTCATTTCTCATATAAATTCTCTGTTGTTCATTAGTAGGCAATGCAGGAGGTACAACCTGTGCACCAGGAATTCTCTGTTGTTCATTAGTAGGCAACGCAGTAGGTGGTTTACCCCCTGCATATGATGGCGTTCTTTTTTGATTATAATGATTGATTTCTTTATCTAATTCTACAGACGAAACATCTAGCTGAGCTCAGATTATACACTCTCATTCAACACTGAAGTATAGATGTATAATATATGTTATCTTACAGTGTGCAGACGCAGCTTCTAGTTGAGCTAAACTCCCGTTTCTGGCACTAGAACTAAGTCTCTGTATAGATATATAATATATGTTGGTTTTGTTTGCAGAGCACTTTTTGGTTTTCGAAACGAAAAATGATTGTTGAAGAAAACTAAAATGAGCACCAAGAGGATACATATACAAGTATGTCATATGATTTATGTTTATTGGAATTTTTATTTGTTTTTTAAAAGTATTGAAAAGTAATTGATTGTATTTTGCCTATGTAGTGTCCTCGGCAAAAGAATGTCATGGATTCTAGATATTATGTCATGAGATACATGAAAGAGATCATCGACCATAAGCAAACTCGAATATTTGAAGATGTATGTATTTTTCTTTGTTCAATTAAGCCTAGACATTATTATATGCATTGTCACTAATTATGTTAATTTTCTCATTTTGTAGTACTTTCATGATTGCAATGTTCCGAATTATGATCAAGGACAAATTGATGAAGTCAGAGCTCAATGGACACGTCATGTTCTTCTCATGTGAATATTGTGATGTATTAATTATGTTTTCGACTAGAATTTCTCTAGAACGTTTTAATTTTATTTTATTGGTTTGAAATTAAAAGAAGTACTATATGACAAGGATACTTCTTTCTGTTTTGTAGTGTGTTTTTATTCTACTGTGTATTTAGGCATATATGATTTTAAGTTATGTACGAGACATCGAGACGTTTTTTTGATATGATAGAAATGAAGTTGGATCTTATATGTATTCAATTTGATTACTCTGTGTAGGCTCTAAAATTTTTTTATATTTTATTACAGGTATTTAATAATTAAAAATTAAAATTTAAAAAGAGCCCGACAAAAATTAAAAAATGCACTTAAACAACAACGCTTTTTAGTTACACGCTATTATTTAATTTAAATTAAATTAATCATAAAATTTCCCGCCATATTGAAGCTTTAATAGCGCTTATATATTGAATGCTACTAAATGAGGAAAAAATGACAGCGCTTTTTAAAAGCGCTGTCATTCTTTTAACAGCGCTGCTAATTAACAACGCTTTAAAAGCGCTGTCTTTCATTGAAAAAAGCGCTATTAAAAGCTTATTTTGTTGTAGTTTTTGTTGTAGGTACAAGGGGATCTCCCAAAAAAACCCGCCCCACAGACAATCTGACATCCCTATATTCGATAAATAATCCAATTTCCCTTTCAAGTAAATTTTAAATATATTGACAAAAATTTATTACAAAGTATCAAAATTGATTGTATTAGCTATAATATTGAAAAAAAATGAAAAGTGATATACATAATTAGGATTGGGTGTGTGTTATCAAACCGATTAATTCAAACTCGCTCCAGCACAGAGGTGGATACATGTTATCCTTATACCCATCAACCAAAAATCCCTTTTTGTTATTCAACATTAGTCAATCATTTACGTTTAACTTTGTCGTTAGACCAATCTAAATTCCAAACCCGCCCCATCTTCAAGTGTGATTCACCATTTACGTAAATAAATTTTAATTTGCACGAAATTTTAAAGCGATATTGCAATCATTACAGTAATATATATAAAAAAAATGTTATTGCGAACATATTAATAATAAGAAAACTTAATCATCTAGATGTTATGACTTTGGACATAGTTGATTACGATATATTAGTCAAAATTTCAATCAACATGCTCTTAAGATCGCTTAAATAATATGAGTGAATAAATTATTATCCGTGCTTCGTACAAAAATATTACGATAATGAGAATGTTAAAAGGTTAATTTTGATATTTAAGATTAAATATAGGTTTCTTACTAAAGAAAGTATATGGCTAGGGCGCTCATTTTGCTAGTTAACAAAGAGTCTATAAAATGTTTGAGACAACCTTGTTAAATACATTAAGTCAATAGTTAATTTTGTTATGCACGCATATCCGGATTCCTTATAATATATGACACAAATTCTTAAAAAGTTGATAGCATTATAATAATGTAATTCATAGTCCAATCTAAACTATTTTAAGTTTTTCTTATCAAAGGAACGTTCGAACATATCTGTAATCAGTATATGACACCAATTTCTAAAAAAAACTTGATAGTACTTCCAATTAATCATAATTGTGTTATAAGAGAGGCAAATCAGAGAACGACATTTGTCATCTTTACATCGATTTGTCTCTCTTTTAGTATAGTACGGAGTATATAGATTTAAATTAAGAAATTTATTGACATGAGTAAATAAGTAATTCGTAGTATAATCAATTATTACTATAAGTAATTAGAAGATTTTGGGTAAAACGTATGCAAAGTATATTAATTATTTTGTCATAGGTTACCAATATTATAAAAGAGGCAAATCAGAGCGGCATATGTTCAGCTCCAGATCATTTGCCTCTCTTTTAGTATAATACTCCATATACATATGTGTTAGGTTATGACAAATATAAAACATATATTTCATGCGGAAAAACCATAAAGCCAGGAATCCAAATTAATTGCCACATAGTCAATTAGCATAATTTAGGATACACACATGTGACGCGTGCCTTCCCTAGCTGCTCCCGAACCGAACAAGAACAAGTTTAGGACTCCAAGTGTCGTCCCTCAGTAGATAGTCGACAGCACGTTCGGATCCGCCTTAGATTCAATTAACTAGAATATAGTCTAGGGTTTTATGTTATTCGAACTTAATTATTTGGCAAATAATTAAGCTTAGTTTAATCTTAAAACTATATGAATACTTATGATTATGTGTTATAAATTGTGATTATGTATCACCTATTTATAGGGAGGAAATATCGGACTTAGAGTTCCACTAGGATTTAATTTACTAATTCGATTAGAATTCTATTAAAATTAATCCTTTTTAGTGTTTAATTAAACGACTAACTCTAGTGGATGTAGGAAAACAACTAACCGGACAAATCCTAAGCGTCTAAGGATTCGTTGCGTGCACGAACACACACACATACACACACACAAGCAGCCCGAGAAGGGGCGCTGTGCGCTCGCGAGGCTCGGCCCAGCAGCGCTGGCACGCGGCCCATTGCAAGGGCACTACCAGCCTGCTTTGCCTTGCTCGCTGGGCCTGGCCTTGCTTCGTGCTCGGCTGGGCCTGCTTGCTTGGCGGGCTGCGTTGCTGTTGCTGCTCTCTTGCGCGGGCTTCGCTAGGCGCGGGCCTAGCTTCGTGCTGGGCCTTGCGTCTAGCAAGCTCGTTCGATCTTTATTTCGTACGTCGCGCATCCGATTCGTTTTCCGATTCCGGATTTCAATTTCGATTCGAACAATGTTTAATATTTCCGATTCCGGAATTTATTTCCTTTCGAACAAATATTTAATATTTTTTATTCCGGAATTTATTTGCGATTCCGATAATATTTCTGATTCCGGCAATATTTCCTTTTCCGACAATATTTCCGATTCCGGCAATATTTCCATTTCCAATAATATTTTCCGATACGTACCATGTTTCTGTTTCCGGCAACATCTACGACTTGTATAATATTTATATTTCCGTTACGATCCATATTTCCGTTTCCGGCAACATCTACGACTTGTATAATATTTATATTTCCGTTACGATCCATATTTCCGTTTCCGGCAATATCATCGTTTCCGGAGTATTCATAATTTACCTTTTGACGATTTCAGCTCCCATTGGAACCGAGATCCGTCGATTCCGAATATTCATAAATGGAGTATATAATTCACTTAAATACTTGATCCGTTCACGTACTATTTGTGTGACCCTACGGGTTCAGTCAAGAGTAAGTTGTGGATTAATATTATAAATTTCACTTGAACTGAAGCGGCCTCTAGCTAGGCATACAGCTCACCTCATCTCACTGAATTATTAACTTGCATAATTAATTAATATTGAACCGCATTTATTAGACTTAGAATTTAATAATGCATACTTGGACCAAGGGCATTATTTCCTTCAGTCTCCCACTTGTCCTTAGGGACAAGTGTGCATTGCCTAATTCCTTTGTCACTTAATGCTTGCTCATGAACATAAGGTAAGAGTAGTTATCATTATTATGTCTAGAGGTATTTCTCGATTTTAGAGTTCAACTGATCAAATAAACAGATAATCATAGCCTATGATTCATCTGAGCACGTCCATGAATTTTACAGTTTCTAGCTCTCCGAGTGGCCTTGTACAACTTTAGCATCTCATCCCGATTTATGGGAGGACAATCCCAATCTTGTGATCTTGAGATTAGACTTCGTTTGATAGGTGATTACCCGAGCGTTGCCGTTATGGCCTCCTTTTACGGTGCGACGGTTGACAACGTCAAATTAACCAGTTCTCAAACAAGTAATCTCAAATCACTCAGGTATTGAGGATTAGTGTCTAATAATTTCAATGAAATTTACTTATGATATATTTTCATCTCTTACAGTAAAGTTTCATAGGTTTGTCCGATACTAGTCTTCTCAAAGTAAGTATCTATGCAAATGATTGCGACATTGCCATGTCCACATAGTTCAAGAAACAGAACCTACTAGTCATCTTGCATTCTAGTCGTCTAGCGTTTTCTATTAGAAAACTCCGACCAGGGACCATTTTCAACTTTTGACGTTCAAGTTCACTTGATAGACATTTCTTAGTTACAGGACTGGTCCTGACAGTCTATCTTGAATATATCGTCAAATTTGAAGGGACTCATCATTTAATAAACCACAAATTAAATGGAAAATGAATTCTATTAATTTATATGAATGGTTAACCATTAACGTTATACAAAGTATTAAACTCTAAAACTTTAAAACATTAAATAAGGACATCAAAGCCATTCTCCAACTGAAGGAAATATGTCCTTCACCCAAGGTGCATTAAGTCTAATACCAAAGGTTCAGAATAATTGCGAATAATTAATTCAGTGAGATCAAGTGATCGGAACAGCTAGCTGGAGCAATGCTTCCGATCAGTGAGTTCTAATGGATATTGAACTCACAACTTACTCTTGACTGGACCTACAAGGTCACACCAATGACACGTAACAGATCACCGGATTAAATGAATCGGAAATTCATTTAATAGCCTTTCGGAATTTAAGTTTGGAAACCTATTATACGATACGACCTAGCATCGGAATCGTATATCGTATCGCGAATATTCGTAAGCTAGGCGAGACGAATAAATCGTATCGTAGGACGGTGATTCGTCGTATACGAAACAATAAAAAATATATCGGAAATATATTTAATCGCGAAGACGAGGAGCGGCCCACGGGTTGAATGCACGAAGCACTCAAGGCCCATGGGCGCGCGCACGACTAGGCGAGCAAGCAAAGCAAACGCAGCAGCAGCGAGGCCCTGGTGCCGCGGAGCTTTGCGCGTGCGTGCGGGCCAAGACCACGACACAGCAGCAGCGCGGCCCACGGCCCACTGGCTGTTCGTGTCCGTGTGTTTGGCATGCGGGCTTGCTAGCCGGCCTTGCCTCATGGCTTGGTCGGTTAGTAAGGTTATGTAAATAACCTTATAACCTATTTTCCAATTTAACACAATCATAACACAGTACGCACAACCCTAGGAGAAAACAGAGAACCCTAATTCTCTCCGTGCCTCCATAGTGTGTTCATCCCAAAAAGGCAAAGTATCTTGATCGATTGTCTAAGCTACGATAATCAAGACGGATCTGAACGTGTCGGTGAACCAAGTAGAGGAACGACAAGTGGAGTTCTTTGTTCGTGTTTTTTGACATATTATTGTGGAAAACACGCTTTGAATGTAAGTTTGCTTAATTTGTGCTTTATACATGCTTCCTGGCTTTGGGGATTGTTCCGCACATGTTATTATGTTTAACTGTATTCCCCTACACTGGTATCATGAGCCTTATGTATTCAAAGCATGAATTTGCATGATTATTATTGTTTTTGCATCTATCGAAAATTTGGAATTGTTGTTGATTTTTCGGAATTTTTTACGAATTATTGGATGAATTGCGTAATAATCAGGTCCGAAATAAAAAATGTTCGCTTTTTCGATTTTTTAAACCCTAATCTGATCGAAATTGATTTTCTAAGATCAACTCATGTGAATAGAATTGCGAAAACAGGCCTCGAAGTATCGTTTTTTCGGCGTTTTTGTTAATTTTTCATTAAAAATTAAAAGTGTCGGACAGTAATTCAATTAAAAGGTCAACCTAAACTATTCGGAATTGCTTGAAATTCGGACACAATGTTTCCGTGTACATGTTTGATCTATGGTAAAATTTTCAGATTTTTCCGATAAGTATATACCCTAATTTTGCCTTTCCCCAAATCGTAAAATTTGAAACCCTAATTGAATTTTACTTCATTTTGGTTTAATAATTCGGTTAATTGGGAAAGGGGATATAATTTCATAGGTCAGTTGCTAATTTTAAAAATTATTGGATTAAAATTTTGAATGGTTTCGTTAATTTTAATCGCACTTAAACCAAATTATTAAAAATCTGAAATTTAATTGTTCATGAACGAATTAAAGCTTCGGATTTTGTTAATTAAAAGTTCAAACTTTAAATGTTGATTCGTTCTTTCTTAAAAGTTTGAATATTGTTAGCCCTTGATTTAATAATTTTACGAAATTGGATTGTCGTTGGAATTTATTAAATCGTTAAAAATCGTTGTTTTTCGAAAATAAAAATCGTAACTTTTTGAAAAATAAAATTAATGCAAGTTCGTGAAATTATATTTAATTTTAATTAAGTTGGTCCGTATCACGAACCAAAGGCACCAACATTAGCATGGTGGACGTATTGCTCGTCGAACCATGCGGGGCCATTGTGCTTGACCGAGCCGCATGCGACACGGGCAGCAACAGGTACGCTGCGTGCCTTGTGCGCGCTGGGCGAGGAAGGGGAAGGCATTGCTTGCGGGGGCTGCGACGAAGGAAGGCACAAGGTCATGCGACGTCCAGCGCACGAAGGCACAACGGCGCAGCGCAGGGGCAGCGACAGCTGCGGGCACGTGCGCGCGCGCGAAGGCCTGGGGTGTGCGAGCTTGCTCGTGCGCCTCATGGGCCACACGCAAGGGATTGGGCTGGGCGCAAGCCAAGTCCAAGTACGTAATCGGACCTTTTTCGTTGAAAATTGTTTATTTCGTTGGGCTTCGTATATTTGCATTAATTTGGTCTAACGGGATAATTAATTTAATATTTTATTTGCTTGGGCCGGGCCGCGAGTTTTAATTTAATATTTCATAATTAATTATCCGGAATAATTATTGGTTTGAGTGGGAGCCACTAAACGAAATTAAAATGAAATAATTATTTTTAATTATTTTCATAGGTCGCATTATTTATAATTAAATTCAATTTTAATTAGAATAAAGTCTAAGGATTAATAATTTGGAAATTGATTAATCTTTTAGGACGCGTTTATGTGAACGTGAATTTTAATTAATTCACGTAAATACTTGCATATTAGTATGGGCCATTCGTTTTAGCACACGAATGGGTGAATGCATAGAATATATATTTTATGTAATGCAGGTACTCCAAGTGACTAGTATGGCCAATTTAGGATAGATAAATACGGTCTGCCTACCGTTCTATCTTTGAATGTAAAGTTTTAAATACGGTCTGCGTACCATGGAAATTTTGATGTAATTTATTATTTTCAAGTATTTCTAAGTCTAGAACTTTAAGTTAGCATTTGAACGAAGATTCAAGACGATGCCAAGCTAACAAGGACGTGATGAAGATTGGATGCTTCAAGACAAGATGTTTTGGGCCATACTAGATCACCATTTCTTTATGCAATTTAATATATATATATTATGCGTGAATGTATGAATGTATGTATGCTTTGCATGAACAGGTTGTTTCCTATGAATCGATTAGTTTTAAGTTCACTTAATAATCGAACCAACATAGAAACAACTAGGTCCAAGTAATATTGAGTTTAAAAATTGCCTTCCAAATCAAGCACTTACAAAAATCTAAGGATCTAAGATAGTAGGTTTACGCTAAAGCGAGGTGCTATTTTAGTTGACTTAGGTGGTAAGGCGTCCTAAAGGAGCACATTGATTGTGGTTTCAACTAAAACAACAATGGCATTATGTTGTGGCAATGGGATAAATTATGACATTAATTTATTAACCAAGAGTAATTTGGAGATTACTAGCAATAGGTTTTGCTTACCTAAAATCTTAAACTACTTAAGACATGCTAAAGCTGCTTAAGGATTTAGGACTTTTGGGGTCTTGGAATCGTTTCATTCTTTTTGGACCATGCTTTTGCTTTTGTTTGAATGAAATGTTTTAATAGCTTTGATGATTGCGTGAATGCTTTTATTTCAAGTTATTAAAGTATGATAAATGTTTTCTTTGCTATTTTATTCTGTAGAATAGTACATCTTCAACCTTATTGCGTTCAGACAATAGAACTGCGATATTTCCTCGATCGATTGGTAACTATTTTTGAGAGCGATTCTTTAAGAAAAGGAGAGTGAGAGCGTATCTTGAATGCTATTTTCTTACAGTGATCTTCATGGTTGTTTTCAAACTAGAATTTGAATGGTAGACCAATTGGACCTCATATATTCAGAATACTGGGTAGTTTAGAAATAATGAAGTATTGAGTTAAAGACTCATGTGTAACCAATGGTTAACAACCAATTTTCTTTTGATTCGATAATGAACTAGACTCATTGGATGCGGTCATTCAAAGTGAATAAAAGAAAGGGACTTTGTACGCATAACAAAGTAAGAAGATCAAGCAAAGAGTAAAATCTTTAGGACTATAAGAAAACATGCTAGAAAGGATAGGAAAGGGGAACAAAAGAAATGAATTCAAGATTCAATTTCTACCTTGAAGTTTATGTTAAAGAGAAACGACTTAGCAAATAAACTCCTATGGTATTAGATTACCGCTTGAGGTTCTAAACTCTTGTTAAGAACTCAAATTCCAGGAGCTAAGTCTGGTTATTGACCTACAAGTGGGAAATGAAGCAAAGTTGTGCTACATTAATTGTAGGGTCATCATGTTTGTTTTAAATTCCTTCTAAAGGCTGGAACTTAATGGTATTATGTTCCATTAATCATCATAATCAATTTCTGTTTGGACAACGGAAAGACTCACATTCAAAGTAAACAAAAACATTCGTTAAGTGTTTATTTGAATGACATGGTCATTTAAGGGTTGAGTCATATGATTGATTAATAAACAAACGAATCTCTTCACACTCAAACTTCAGAAGGTTCAAATCAAACATTTTGATTTGTGTTCCACATATCTTTGGCAATGTCATTCGACCATATCAACAAGTCAACAATCTAAGATTCCATGGCATGGAATTCTGAGAGTTGGTTAATTTAAGACACGTGGGTCTTGCTTGTTGAACATGACATAGAAATGGACTATTGTTAGAAGTTTCTAGAAAATGAAGTTCATGGGCCAAAGATGGATTTTATGACCTACCTATATCACAAGAATTTGAGAAAATACGGCTATACTTACTCAAAGTGAAATATGTGAAATGCTTCAATGCGATTCACAAAAGGGTATAAAATCAACTTGGCAAGAATTTTGGAACATCTAGGCTGGGTCAAGGTGATGTTTGCATGAGCAAAGAAAGATTATCTAGATTGTTTATATGGCATTATAACAATCGAAGCTCCATAAGACTATGGTATGTCCAAATGGAGAAATCGGAATCTATTTCGATTAACGATAATCACGACTATTTTCCTATTTAGTTTCTAATTATACTCTCAAGTGACTTTCACACTAAACAAAGTTGTCAAAGCTAAGGATAAGATGTCATAAGGATTGAAATTGGGTTCAGTACATCTTTACAGTACATATATATCTAGGGTTGTCGAACCCAGTGGGAGTTAGTGTTTACATCAAACAAACTCAAGGATAGATATATGTTTCTTTATGAGCGACTCATAGAAACAAAAGGTTTTGATTCTACCACAAATCTGAGAACATATGGTTGTTGCTTAAGATAATGTCTTTTAGGAAACCATCATATTTCCAAAAGGCAAGTGGGAGAAAAATGACCTCGAATGGACTTCGAGTCAAGCAACAAACAAATGTAGGATACTTAGGAGTCTTTGGAAAAGCTCCGTACTTAGAAGCCTTTGGAAGAGCTTCAGGAAGACTTTAGAAGTGCTTCAAGAGAATCCTAATACTCAAAGGACTTGAGTAATGTCTTTATAGACACTAATGCTTGATGTTCAATACCTAGGTAAATCGTATAAGGAATAGAATTCAACCAAGATAGATACATAGATATCTTGAGGAATGAAAACTATGAAGACTTTGGAAAGTGCTTCAAAAACATACGACTTACAGGTTAGCTACGACGAATTAAAAATTCCCAAGTATGGTTTGAGGCCATCAGAAACATAAGTATGGTTCGAGGCCATACAAAATGGTTTGAGGCCATTTCATCCAAAGTACCTTCATCTTAAAGAATCAAATCTATGATTTGGTTGATTTGCATAAAGGGTTCACTCCCATTAGTTGCAAACATGTTTTCTAAACATAGAACATTGATTTTCATAAAGGGTTCACTCCCATTGGTTGCAAACCTGTTTTCTAAACATACAACGTTGATTTGCATAAAGGGTTTACTCCCATTGGTTGCAAACATGTTTTCAAAACATACAAAGATGATATTGTATACACATACAAAAGAGAAGCTAGATTGGTGGTTAAAGATTGTAAATAACTTCACGGCGTTGATAATGTTGAAATCTTTTTCACCAAGTCGGAATGCTTGAACTATTTTGGATAAATCTAGCAATGATTCCATATGGCAATATGGAAATTGGAAAACGAAACACCTTACTCAATTGGACTTGTAGAAAGGAATTGTGTACATCACACAATATAAAAGTTTTGGATGCTAGATAAAAGAGCAAGCTTAAGAAATCTATTCGTAGATTAAAGCATGCAAGTGGGAATTGGACCATATTTGTCTAAAAGGCTATTGAGCAATCATAGCTTTATGAAAATATGGATCATCTTATAGATGAGGAGTTTAGTGGGAGCTAGGTCAAGTTTATTGGTTCTATATATGAGATCCATATCTCTCTATTGAAAATGACATTCAAATTCTAAATGGTTAGATTTGAAGTATTTGTAAATATTAGAACCATGGCGAAACTTAGAACATACTGGGTTAAAGATCTATTGAATAGGATCTAAAGCGTTGTTTGGATTCTGTAAAAGTAATTACTAAATCAAACACAATGGAGAGACTCAGAAGAGACTCTCAACCCATATGAGTTTCTCTTTTCTCAAAACCCAACCTCAGAAAAACAGCGGGCTCCCATCCACGCTCTTCTCCTTGGAGCTCTGGCAGCGCACGTTTAGGGCTTTTAGAAGACGCATCCCGTCTACTACACTCATTGCAATATGGGCTGACTTTGAACATCTTATTGAACATACAGATTTAGTTGCCACCCCTTGGGTTGTTTTCTCTATTGTATTCACCTCTTAAGTCTAAGTTATGAATGCTTTAACTAAGTATAAAGCTAGGCTGTTATCACTAAAGTTAAGCACGAAGGACCTTGAAGAGGTGCCTTCACCTTATGTCACATGGCAATGCCAAGATTTTAGCAAAGATTCAGTATCTCTTGAAACAAAATGAAGCTAAAAGTTACATGGATGGATGCGAATGGTTTTTGCGTTACAATCAATCATTTATAATGTGATATATAGATCGCCAAGATAAGTCATGAACATTGGATCGTGACGAGTTTATACCAATCTCTATTGATCTGGATCAAAGATCATTGGAACATTATCAAGAACATGCAATACATTTGGAGATGTAGGATGAGCACTTGATAAGAGGAAGTAAAGATAACTAAAGTTTTGATGCTACATGCATTTGCCTAAGCAAAAGTTGAATCTTGTTATTAGGCAAACCACAAACATACACGGGCAATTAGGCGTCGTGATTAAAAGGTGGTAACATAGGTTCTAAACCACATGTAATGCATGGGAAACTGAATCAATAATTAGTTTCCAAGTTCTCAGTTGAAAGATGTATCTCCCACATCTATGTGAACTGGTTGGAGCATTCCAAAAGGAAGCATCATTTGAAATTCTACATAATTGAAAAGAATTCATTGTTGCCTAAGAAGCAATGAAAGGGAATTGTTTTTAGTGGGAGTTCTTCAATGAACTCAGGTTGATCACAAGTCTGCTACCTGGATGATTTTCTATTTTAGATATGATTATCATTCTAAACAGCAACGAAAGACTAGATCATTCTAGAAACATATTCAAGGATCTTTTCATCTTACATCGAAAGGCTTTGATATAAAAGATGCTAAGAATAGCAAAGTATGATAAACTAAACCTCTGCATTGAATGATACACAACATTCATATGCAAATATGGAATCAAGTTTGAGTTCCATGATTGTTTTAAGTATTGGGTGAAAGGCCTATATCTGTAAAACATTAAATGCTTGATTTTGGGTTAGAGGCCCACAAATTGGTAAGCATTTGGTTTAAACATTTATCATTTATGAAATCATATTTCATAGATCATTTAATCTTGGTTTAGTATTAAATGATAAGTCCATGTGATTCAAATCATTCAAATGGGATGTCAAGATGGATTCTTCGACAAAGAAACACCCATAAGTGAACTTGAATATTGAAGTCACAAAGGATCCCTAATCCAGGTCATTGAAAGGTGGAAGACCAATGACTAATGAAGATTAGATTGCAAGTAGATTACTTAGTTCTGTTTCTTGAACTAGAGTGACTGGATCTCAGAATCTTTTGCATAGATACTTATTGGATCTTGTATCGGATTGACCATGAGAACACTTTAAGAGATTAAAGTCATGTCATAGGTAGTTCTCATTAATGGTGATTAGAAATCGTTCCTCAGAACATGAGCGATTATGTCTGCTCGTTTGAGAATTAGTTCGCTTTGATACTAGCTAAACGTCGCACCGTAAAAGGAGGCTATAAAAGCAGTTATTGGGCGTACTATGAATCAAAGTGAGTGTTCATAGATTACAAGAATGGATTGTCCTCCTATCTTTGATAGGATATGGTGTTGTTGTGTAACAAGGCCTCTCGGAGAGTTAGATACTGTAAAATGCTTGGCCGTGCTCATAATGGTTAGGCTTAACCTTCTGCAAAAGTTTGACAGTTGAACTCTGTAATCCGAGAAACACTTCTGGACCTAATAAGGATGGCTTGGATCTTACCTTATGTTTAGTAAGTAACACTAAGTGACAAAGGAATGTGGATGCACACTTGTCTGAATGACAAGTGGGAGATTGAAGGAAATATGTCCTTCACCCAAGGTGCATTAAGTCTAATACCAAAGGTTCAGATTAATTGCGAACAATTAATTCAATGAGATCAAGTGATCGGAACAGCTAGCTGGAGCAATGCTTCCGATCAGTGAGTTCTAATGGATATTGAACTCACAACTTACTCTTGACTGAACCTACAAGGTCACACCAATGAAACGTAAAAGATCATCGGATTAAATGAATCGGAAATTCATTTAATAGCCTTTCGGGATTTAAGTTAGAAACGTATTATACGATACGACCTTGCATCGGAATCGTATATCGTATCGCGAATATTTGTAAGCTAGGCGAGACGAATAAATCGTATCGTACGACGGTGATTCGTCGTATACGAAACGATAAATAATATATCAGAAATATATTTAATCGCGAATACGAGGAGCGGCCCACGAGCCGAGTGCACGAAGCACTCAAGGCCCATGGGCGCGCGCACGACTAGGCGAGCAAGCAAAGCAAATGTAGCAGCAGCGAGGCCCTTGTGTGGCGGAGCTGTGTGCGTGCGTGCGGGCCAAGACCACGACACAGTAGCAGTGCGGCCCACGGCCCTCTGGCTGTGCGTGTCCGTGTGTTTGGCGTATGGGCTTGCTAGCCGGCCTTGCCTCATGGCTTGGTTGGTTAGTAAGGTTATGTAAATAACCTTATAACCTATTTTCCAACTTAACACAATCATAACACAGTACGCACAATGAAGGAAATAGTGCCCTTGGTCCAAGTATGCATATAATATTAAGTCTAACAAATGCGGTTCAGTATTAATTAACAAGTTAATAATTCAGTGAGATCAAGTGAGCTGAATGCCTAGCTAGAGGCCGCTTCTGTTCAAGTGGAATTAATGATACTAATCCACAGCTTACTCTTGACTGAACCCGTAGGGTCACACAAATAGTACGTAAACGGATCAAGTATTTAATGGCATTAAATACTCTATCTATGGATATTCGGAATCGACGGATCTTGGTTTCAGTGGGAGCTGAGATCGTCACAGGCAAGAATTGAATACTCCGGAAACGATGGTATTGCCAAAAACGGAAATATGGATCGTATCGGAAATATAAATATTATCCAAGTCGTAGATGTTGCCGGAAACGGAAACATGGTACGTATCGGAAAATATTATCGGAAATGGAAATATTGCCGGAATCGGAAATATTGCCGGAAACGGAAATATTGTCAGAATCGGAAATATTATCGGAATCGGAAAATAATTCCGGAAACGGAAATATTAAATATTTGTTCGAAACGGAAATTAATTCCGGAATCGGAAATATTAAATGTTGTTCGTATCGGAAATGAATTCCGGAATCGGGAATTTAATCGGAAGCGTATCGTACGAATTAGCATCGGACGAGGCCCGCTAGACGAAGGCCAAGCACGAAGCCAGGCCATCGCCCAACGAGCCGCACGCAGCAACGCACGCCTCGACCAGGCCCAACGCAAGGCCAGGCCCAGCCAAGGGCGCGCGCGCGCAGCACCGCACATGGGCTGTGCGCTTGTCGTGGGCCGCAAGGCCTGCGCGGGTGCACGGCTTGTACGATGCGTGTGCGGGAAATTCTAATCCTATTAGGATTCGTGCGAAGATTAAAATCCTAATCCTATTAGATTTGCTTTGTTATTTAGAGTCCTAATAAAGTTCTAATTAACAAATCCACATCCTAGTAGGATTACAATTCCTTTTCCATACCTCTATAAATAAGGGCCTAGGGTCATTATTTGTATATACGATTCAAGTATTCAAAGTGATTTTTGAGAGCAAAAATTCAGTCATATAATTGCCTACATTAGCCGAAAATTCTAAGTACCTTAAGGGCGATTCTAGTTGGTCAAGCTTAAGGCGGATCCGGACGTGCTGTGGACTATCTACGGAGGGACGACATTTGGAGTCCTAAAGACTTGTTCTTGTTCGGTTCGGGCGCAGCTAGGGAAGGCACGCAACAAAGTTTATGCATCTAAACTATGCTAAATGTTTATGTGTAAATAATATGCTTTCCTGGCTTTATGGTTTTTCTGCATGATTTATGAATTGTCATATGTATCATAACCTAACAGTGGTATCAGAGCCTCTTATTATTTTCATAATCTAAATCGCATGAACATGGTTAAATATTACTAATTTGCAAGAATTAAAAGGGGTGATTAATTTTCGTAATTGTTAATTAATTGCAAATTGCGTTTATTTAATTATACGTACGCAGTTTTTCGGCAGTTTCTTCGTTACTCATCCAAATCGAGTGATTTTTGTGACAATTCCGCATGTAAAAGGCATTCTAAAATTTTGACAAATTCGAAGCCTAACTATGACTTTTCGGAGGTTTTAGTTTTTCGAATGCAAAATTTCGTAAATTTAAGATGTTAAATTAAATATTTGCGATTCTTGTTGATAAATCTTGAATTTTTGATTGACCTACTGTATATTTTTAACAAGTTTGAATGCCTAGCCTTGTTAATTATGCAATCTAATTTGTAATTATGATTAATTTGTTGAAAATTGGAATAATTTAGAATTAATTTGATTTTCATAATTAGTTATAATGTAATTAGATACCTATGATTAAAAACCACCATAAAAATTGTAAATTTATGTTAAATTTTAAATTTTATGACCTAGACTTGAATCCATGTTAATCGGAAATCAATTAAATAATAAATTTTCGATTTTTCGCCCTAAAATTATGAAATTAATATTATTTATTAATTTGTCATTAATTTTGAACATAAATTTTTAATTTTTATGCGACTTGCTCATATAACTTGCACGCACAAAAAAATGGACGCTACGTGTTACCCTTAAGGGGTGTTGTATAGTGCGGGCATGCGACGACGAGCAAGGGAGCTCGTCGCCCATGCGGTACGAATGCAGCGAGCAAGGGCATGGTGCACGAGCACAAGGCAGCAGCCTTGCCTTGTGTCGTGGGCTGTGAGCAATGGGCATGTGGGCAGGGGCGAGAGCAAGGCACGAGCAGTCGCGTGTGGGCAGCAAGCGTGCTGCGCCACAGCGCGCACTGCCTCGCGCAAGCATGCGGAGCCTCGCGCGCAGCGAGCGCAAGCTCGCGTGCCACGAGCGCTACGCACAGCGTCGATGGCTCGCGCGCAGCGAGCACCAGCTCGCATACTGCTGCCTCGTGCGATGAGCGCAAGCTCGCGTGCGGGAAAGGCAGGCGCGCAGCGAGCGTTGGCTCGCATGGATCGAGCGTTGGCTCGCGTGCATCGAACGCTGGCGCGCGCAGCGAGCACCAGCTCGCGTGTTCGATTGATGCCTTGCGATGGTGAGCAGCAGCGATGCGACGCAGCGCATGGGCTGCGCGCACATGGCCAGCGATGGCTGTGTGCGTGTGGCCCTTGGGCGTGCGTTGCGTGGGATTGTTGCGTTGCGATTAGATCGTTTTGAAATTTTAATTTGAAATTTTCAGTTTACGTAATTTTAATTAATTTTAAAATTAATAATTTAAATTATTTTCTTGGATTTTAATTTTGAATATTGTAATTATAATAAATTTTATTTATTCTAATTATTTTACTAAAATTAAAATCATGAATTAATTTAAATACGACTGAAATTAAATTAAACTTTTTGGATTCAATTATAAATTTATATGAGCTTTAAATTTTAATTAAATTTGTATGTTTCCGGTTAGACTAGAAATACATTTTTATGTTTAAAATTAGTAAAGCATATGAATTTATTGGTTTAAGTGGGAGCCCTTTTTAGTCATAAACTCTTGATTAGGTCTACAAATCCTTAAGGTTAAAACAACTTGATTAGAATTAATAAGGACTGAATAATTTGTAGATTATTGGTGCCCTTGATTAATTGCTGCAAATGTTTATGTGATGCATAATGTGTTTTACTAACCAGCTATGTGGGCCATTCATGATAATGAATGGGTGAATGGTATATATTGTATATGTACTGTTTTGCAGGTTATGAAGTGACTAGTATGGCCCAAATAGGATAGAAAATATGGTCTGCGTACCATTAATTTGAATGTAATTGGTCTAAAGTACCAAAGTTGTTTTTCAATTCAAATATGGTCTGCGTACCATCAAATAGTTGTAATTAGTTTTAATTATAGCTTATCCTATTTGAAGAAAATGGTGCCTCCCACGGAGATTTTCAAGACGGACTTTGAAGTTAAAGCTTCAAGATGAAGTCGGGCCATACTAGATCACATTTATCTTATGCATGTTTTAAGTTATTTATTGCTTTTAAATATGTCTTAAAATGCATGAGATCAAAAGCTTGATTATGTTGCATGATTAAGGATTTTAGTTCACTTAAAATCTAACCAACATAGTAAGAGCCTTAAGTTCGAAACTTAAAAATTGAGTTAAAAGGTGCCATGCCAAAATATACACTTGCTTGGATATCCTTTACATCAATCTAGTAATAGTTTTCGCTCAGCGAGGTGTTACTTATTGGTCCTAAAGGGGCAAGGTACACAAATAATTGTGAGTACATGTTAGTTTTGGTGAAAGTCAACGATATAAGTAAGGAGTCCTTTTATGTCGTGGAAAAATCGATAGGTTTACCTAATAAGTTCTTAGACGTACCTATCAACCAAGAATAGTTTCTAGACTATTAGCAAAAGGCTTTTGCTTACCTAAGATGTTTTAGGATTAAGTCGACAAACTGTGCTTAGTTCTTCAATGATTTTAGGATCTTGGAATCATTTTATTCACACCTGCCGGAACACATAACTTGAATAAAATGCTTAATGAACATTGAATTATGCATGTATGCTAGAATTTAAGTTTATTAAGAGAAACTGTGAATGGTTATTTATTTGTTTATTTTTTTTAATTGTAGTTTTAAATATGGCAAACAACAATTCATTCAACATTCGATCAATTCTCGAAAAGGAGAAGTTGAGCGGGAAAAACTTCCTTGACTGGCAAAGGAACTTGCAAATAGTTCTTATGCAGGAAGAAAAGGAGTATGTCCTAGAAGAGGCGATGCCCGAAGCCGCAGGCGACGGGGTCACTCAGGCAGCCCTCAATCGTTGGATTGATGCCAACAAGGATGTGAAATGTCTAATGCTCGCCACCATGAGTGCAGATCTTTAGAAAACGTTCATCAACTCAGATGCTTTCACAATCATCAGTGAGTTGAAGAACATGTTCCAAGATCTGGCTCGAGTCGAAAGATTCGAGACTCATAGGCAAATTCTTGAGACCAAGCTTAAGAAAGGCGAGCCCGTAAGTCCACATGTTCTCAAAATGATTGGACTCATTGAGAATATGAGTCGGCTGGATCAGCAATTTTCTCAGGAAATGGCTATAGACACCATCCTCCATTCTCTTCATAGCGGGTATGATCAGTTCAAACTGAACTACAGTATGAATAGTCTGGACAAAACGCTCACTGAGCTTCACGGTATGCTGAAGACCGCTGAAAAGACGCTCAAAAGTGATAAGCAGGATGTGCTTATGGTGCGTGGGGGCAAGTTCAAGAAATCTGGAAAGAAGAGGAATGCTAAGAAAGGTGGAAACAAGGCCAGCCCAACTAAGCAAACTGGCGCCAAATCTGTAAAGAGGAAGGTCAGTCAACCCACTTCTGAATCCGAATGCTTCTACTGCAAGAAGAAGGGGCATTGGAAGAGAGATTGCTTGAAGCTAAAGGAAGATCAGAAGAATGGAACAGTCGTTCCATCTTCAGGTATTTTCGTTATAGACTGTATACTTGCTAATTCAACTTCTTGGGTATTAGATACAGGTTGTGGCTCACACTTATGTTCCAATCCACAGGGACTAAGAAGAAGTAGAAAGTTAAGCAAGGGTGAAGTCGACCTACGAGTGGGAAATGGAGCACGGATTGCTGCATTAGCTGTAGGAACTTATTATTTGTCGTTGCCCTCTGGGCTAGTTTTGGAACTGGAAGAGTGTTTCCATGTTCCAAGTCTTACTAAAAACATCATTTCTGTTTCTTGCTTAGATGCTAAGGGATTTTCCTTTTTAATAAAAGACAATAGTTGTTCGTTTTATTTTAAAGAGATGTTTTATGGATCTGCTAGATTAGTCAATGGACTTTATTTATTAGATCACGACAAACAAGTATATAACATAAATACCAAAAAGGCCAAAAAGGATGATTCAGATCTCACCTATCTGTGGAATTGTCGATTAGGCCATATAAACTTGAAACGCTTAGAAAGACTTCAAAAGGAAGGAATTCTAGAACCATTTGACTTAGAGGATTATGGTAAATGCGAATCATGTTTACTTGGCAAAATGACAAAGCAACCTTTCTCTAAAGTTGGAGAAAGAGCAAATGAACTATTGGGTTTAATCCATACAGATGTATGTGGACCAATGAGTACAAATGCTAGAGGTGGTTTCAGCTACTTTATCACTTTCACTGATGACTTCAGTAGATATGGTTATGTCTACCTAATGAAGCATAAGTCTGAATCCTTTGACAAATTCAAGGAATTTCAGAGTGAAGTAGAGAATCAATTAGGCAAGAAGATTAAGGCACTGCGGTCTGACAGAGGCGGTGAATATCTGAGCTATGAATTTGATGACCATCTAAAAGAATGTGGAATTCTATCAGAATTGACTCCTCATGGAACACCACAATGGAACGGTGTGTCGGAACGGAGGAACAGAACCTTGCTAGACATGGTCAGGTCAATGATGGGTCAGGCCAAACTTCCATTAGAATTTTGGGGACATGCACTAAATACAGCTGCACTCACTATAAATAGAGCTCCGTCTAAAGCTGTCGAAAAGACTCCATATGAATTATGGTTTGGAAAGCCTCCAAATGTGTCTTTTCTTAAGATTTGGGGATGTGAAGTATACGTCAAACGATTAATTTCAGACAAACTTCATCCAAAATCTGACAAATGTATCCTTGTGGGCTATCCAAAGGAAACAAAGGGGTATTACTTCTACAATACATCTGAGAACAAGGTGTTTGTTGCTCGAGATGGTGTCTTTTTGGAGAAAGATCACATTTCCAAAATGACAAGTGGGAGAAAAGTAGACCTCGAAGAAATTCGAGTCGAACAACAAACTCTAGAGAATGCTCAAGATGACATTCAGGATGAAACTCAGAGATCTTTAGAAGAATCTGGTGAGAATCATGGTCAATCTAGAAATGTTACCCCGCGTAGATCGCAAAGATATAGATCTCAACCGGAAAGGTACTTAGGTATTTTGACGAACGAGAGCTATGACGTTCTATTACTTGAAAGTGATGAACCTGCGACTTACAAACAAGCTATGACGAGCCCTAGCTCCAAGCAATGGCAAGAAGCCATGCAATCTGAATTAGACTCCATGTCTGAAAACCAAGTATGGGATTTGGTCAATTTGCCAGATGGCTACCAAGCCATTGGAAGCAAATGGGTTTTCAAACTGAAAAAGGACAAGGATGGGAAACTTGAAGTTTTCAAAGCTAGATTGGTTGCAAAAGGTTACAGGCAAGTCCACGGTGTGGATTACGATGAAACCTTTTCACCAGTTGCAATGCTAAAGTCTATTCGGATAATGTTAGCAATCGCTGCATATTACGATTACGAAATATGGCAGATGGATGTCAAAACTGCTTTCTTAAACGGCGTTTTAACAGAAACTGTGTTTATGACACAGCCTGAAGGTTTTGAGGATCCAAAGAATGCTAAAAAGGTATGCAAGCTAAAGAAGTCAATCTACGGATTGAAGCAGGCATCCAGGAGCTGGAATATACGTTTTGATGAAGCAGTCAGTGACTTTGGTTTCATCAAGAACGCAGACGAATCTTGTGTATACAAGAAGGTCAGTGGGAGCAAAATTGCTTTCCTAGTATTATATGTCGACGACATATTACTTATCGGAAATGACATTCCTATGTTGAACTCTGTCAAGATTTGGCTTGGGAAATGTTTTTCGATGAAAGATCTAGGAGAAGCACAGTACATACTGGGCATCAAGATTTACATAGATAGATATAAAAAGATGATTGGACTTAGTCAAAGCACTTATATCAATAAGGTGCTTGATAGGTTCAAGATGGCAGACTCCAAGCGAGGCTACCTACCCATGTCTCATGGAATAACTCTAAGCAAGACTCAGTGCCCAAAAACACTTGATGAGCGTAGACGAATGAATGGGATTCCATATGCATCATTGATTGGTTCAATAATGTATGCTATGATATGTACACGCCCGGATTTTGCGTACGCACTCAGTGCTACGAGCAGATACCAGTCAGACCCAGGAGAGGCGCATTGGACTGCTGCCAAGAATATTCTGAAGTACCTGAAAAGGCACAAAGATGACTTCCTGGTCTATGGTGGAGATGATGAATTAATTGTTAAAGGCTATACTGACGCAAGTTTCCAAACCGACAAAGATGATTTCAGATCACAGTCTGGGTTTGTCTTCTGCCTCAACGGAGGTGCAGTAAGCTGGAAAAGTGCTAAGCAAAGCACCATTGCGGATTCTACAACTGAAGCGGAGTACATTGCTGCACATGAAGCAGCAAAGGAAGCTATATGGCTAAGGAAGTTCATAGGTGAACTTGGTGTAGTCCTCTCCATTAAAGGACCAATAGCCCTGTATTGTGATAATAGCGGAGCTATTGCACAGGCAAAGGAGCCTAGACACCACCAGAGAGTCAAGCATGTACTTCGTAGATTTCACCTTCTACGAGAGTTCGTTGAAAGAAAAGAAGTCGAGATAAACAAGATTGGAACTGATGACAACATATCAGATCCATTGACTAAACCGCTGCCGCAGGCGAAGCACAACTCGCACACTGCAGCTATGGGAATCAAGCATATTGGAGAATGGCTTTGATATCCCTGTTTAATGTTTTAAAGTTTTAGAGTTTAAATCTTTGTAAAACATTATTGGTTAATCATTCACAATAAATGAAAAGAATTCATTTTTCCATTTAATTTGTGGTTTGTTAAATGATGAGTCCCTTCAATTTGACGATATATTCAAGATAGACTGTCAGGACCAGTCCTGTGACTAAGAAATGTCTATCAAGTGAACTTGAATGTCAAAAGTTGAAAATGGTCCCTAGTCGGAGTTTTCTATAAAATTGGACGCATAGAAAACGTTAGACGATTAGAATGCAAGATGACTAGTAGTTCTGTTTCTTGAACTATGTGGACATGGCAATGTCATAATCATTTGCATAGATACTTACTTTGGGAAGACTAGTATCGGACAAGACCTATGAAACTTTACTGTAAGAGATGAAAATCTGTCATAAGTAAATTTCATTAAAATTATTAGACACTAAATCCTCAATACCTGAGTGATTTGAGATTACTTTTTTGAGAACTGGTTGCTTTGACGTTGACCAACCGTCGCACCGTAAAAGGAGGCTATAAAGGCAACGCTCAGGTAATCACCTATCAAACGAAGTCTAATCTCAAGATCGCAAGATTGGGATTGTCCTCCCATAAATCGGGATGAGATGCTTAAAAGTTGTACAAGGCCACTCGGAGAGCTAGAAACTGTGAAATGCATGGCCGTGCTCGGATGAATCATAGGCTATGATTATCTGTTTATTTGATCAGTTGAACTCTGAAACCGAGGAACACCTCTGGACATAATAAGGATGACAACTCATACCTTATGTTCAAGAGCAAGCATCGAGCGACAAACGAATTAGGAAATGCACACTTGTCCCTAAGGACAAGTGGGAGACTGAAGGAAATAGTGCCCTTGGTCCAAGTATGCATATAATATTAATTCTAATAAATGCGGTTCAGTATTAATTAACAAGTTAATAATTCAGTGAGATCAAGTGAGCTGAATGCCTAGCTAGAGGTCGCTTCAGTTCAAGTGGAATTAATGATATTAATCCACAGCTTACTCTTGACTGAACCCGTAGGGTCACACAAATAGTACGTAAACGGATCAAGTATTTAATGGCATTAAATACTCTATCTATGGAGATTCGGAATCGACGGATCTTGGTTTCAGTGGGAGCTGAAATCGTCACAGGCAAGAAATGAATACTCCGGAAACGATGATATTGCCGGAAACGGAAATATGGATCGTATCGGAAATATAAATATTATCCAAGTCGTAGATGTTGCCGGAAACGGAAACATGGTACGTATCGGAAAATATTATCGGAAATGGAAATATTGTCGGAATCGGAAATATTGCCGGAAACGGAAATATTGTCAGAATCGGAAATATTATCGGAATCGGAAAATAATCCCGGAAACGGAAATATTAAATATTTGTTCGAAACGGAAATTAATTCCGGAATCGGAAATATTAAATGTTGTTCGTATCGGAAATGAATTCCGGAATCGGGAATTTAATCGGAAGCGTATCGTACGAATTAGCATCGGACGAGGCCCGCTAGACGAAGGCCCAGCACGAAGCCAGGCCATCGCCCAGCGAGCCGCACGCAGCAACGCACGCCTCGACCAGGCCCAGCGCAAGGCCAGGCTCAGCCAAGGGCGCGCGCGCGCGCAGCACCGCACATGGGTTGTGCGCTTGTCGTGGGCCGCAAGGCCTGCGCGGGTGCCCGGCTTGTACGATGCGTGTGCGGGAAATCCTAATCCTATTAGGATTCGTGCGAAGATTAAAATCCTAATCCTATTAGATTTGCTTTGTTATTTAGAATCCTAATAAAGTTCTAATTAACAAATCCACATCCTAGTAGGATTACAATTCCTTTTCCATACCTCTATAAATAAGGGCCTAGGGTCATTATTTGTATATACGATTCAAGTATTCAAAGTGATTTTTGAGAGCAAAAATTCAGTCATATAATTGCCTACATTAGCCGAAAATTCTAAGTACCTTAAGGGCGATTCTAGTTGGTCAAGCTTAAGGCGGATCCGGACGTGCTGTGGAATATCTACGGAGGGACGACATTTGGAGTCCTAAAGACTTGTTCTTGTTCGGTTCGGGCGCAGCTAGGGAAGGCACGCAACAAAGTGTATGCCTCTAAACTATGCTAAATGATTATGTGTAAATAATATGATTTCCTGGCTTTATGGTTTTTCCGCATGATTTATGAATTGTCATATGTATCATAACCTAACACACAACCCTAGGAGAAAACAGAGAACCCTAATTCTCTCTGTGCCTCCATAGTGTGTTCATCCCAAAAAGGCAAAGTATCTTGATCGATTGTCTAAGCTACGATAATCAAGACGGATCTGAACGTGTCGGTGAACCAAGTAGAGGAACGACAAGTGGAGTTCTTTGTTCGTGTTCGTTGACATATTATTGTGGAAAACACGCTTCGAATGTAAATCTGTTCTTTATACATGCTTCCTGGCTTTGGGGATTGTTCCGCACATGTTATTATGTTTAACTATATTCCCCTACACCAACATGCTTGATTCCCATAGCTGCAGTGTGCGAGTTGTACTTCGCTTGCGGCAGAGGTTTAGTTAATGGATCTGAGATGTTGTCGTCAGTTTCAATCTTCCTTATCTCGACATCTTTTCTTTCAACGAACTCTCGTAGTAGGTGAAATCTACGAAGTATATGCTTGACTCTCTGGTGGTGTCTAGGCTCCTTTGCTTGTGCAATAGCTCCGTTATTGTCACAATATAGAGCTATTGGTCCTTTAATGGAGGGGACTACACCAAGTTCACCTATGAATTTCCTTAGCCAAATAGCTTCCTTTGCTGCTTCATGTGCAACAATGTACTCCGCTTGAGTTGTAGAATCCGCAATGGTGCTTTGCTTAGCACTTTTCCAGCTTACTGCACCTCCGTTGAGGCAGAAGACAAACCCTGACTGTGATCTGAAATCATCCTTGTCGGTTTGGAAACTTGCGTCCGTATAACCTTTAACAATTAATTCATCATCTCCACCATAGACCAGGAAATCATCTTTGTGCCTTTTCAGGTACTCCAGAATATTCTTGGCAGCAGTACAATGTGCATCTCCTAGGTCTGACTAGTATCTGCTCGTAGCACTGAGTGCGTACGCAACATCCGGGCGTGTACATATCATAACATACATTATTGAACCAATCAATGATGCATATGGAATCCCACTCATTCGTCTACGCTCATCTAGTGTTTTTGGGCACTGAGTCTTGCTTAGAGTCATTCCATGAGACATGGGTAGGTAGCCTCGCTTGGAGTCTGCCATATTGAACCTTTCAAGCACCTTATTGATATAAGTTCTTTGACTAAGTCTAATCATCCTTTTAGATCTATCTCTGTAAATCTTGATGCTCAGTATGTACTGTGCTTCTCCTAGATCCTTCATCGAAAAACATTTCCCAAGCCAAATCTTGACAGAGTTCAACATAGGAATGTCATTTCCGATAACTAATATGTCGTCGACATATAATACCAGAAAAGAAATTTTTCTCCCACTGACCTTCTTGTATACACAAGATTCGTCTGCGTTCTTAACGAAGCCAAAGTCACTGACTGCTTCATCAAACGTATATTCCAGCTCCTTGATGCTTGCTTCAATCCGTAAATGGATTTCTTAAGCTTGCATACCTTTTTAGCATTCTTTGGATCCTCAAAACCCTCAAGCTGTGTCATAAACACAGTTTCTGTTAAAACGCCATTTAAGAAAGCTATTTTGACATCCATCTGCCATATTTCGTAATCGTAATAAGCAGCGATTGCTAACATTATCCGAATAGACTTTAGCATTGCAACTGGTAAAAAAGGTTTCATCGTAATCCACACCATGGACTTGCCTGTAACCTTCCTTTTGAAGTCTTTCTATGCGCTTCATGTTAATATGGCCTAATCGACAATGCCACAAATAGGTGAGATCTGCATCATTCTTTTTGGCCTTTTTGGTTTTTATGTTATAAACTTGTTTGTCGTGATCTAATAAATAAAGTCCATTGACTAATCTAGCAGATCCATAAAACATCTCTTTGAAATAAAACGAGCAACTATTGTCTTTTATTAAAAAGGAAAATCCCTTAGCATCTAAGCAAGAAACAGAAATAATGTTTTTAGTAAGACTTGGAACATGGAAACATTCTTCCAGTTCCAAAACTAGCCTAGAGGGAAACGATAAATAATAAGTTCCTACAGCTAATGCAGCAATCCGTGCTCCATTTCCCACTCGTAGGTCGACTTCACCCTTGCTTAACTTTCTACTTCTTCTTAGTCCATGTGAATTGGAACATAAGTGTGAGCCACAACCTGTATCTAATGCCCAAGAAGTTGAATTTGCAAGTATACAGTCTATAACGAAAATACCTGAAGATGGAACGACCTTTTCGTTCTTCTGATCTTCCTTAAGATTTGGACATTCTCTTTTGTAATGGCCAATTCCATCACAATAAAGACAGGTTGATGTGGACTTGTCCTGCTTTGTCTTCTTTCTGGGAACTGACTCAGCATTGCCCTTGGACTTTCCACCTTTCTTGAAGGGTCTCCCTTTAGCCTTGATTAAATCCTTGGCTTCACAGTCGAGTATTATCTCAGCTTTTTTGACCAGGTGAACAAACTCTGCAACTGTTTCTTTTCTTGGTTCACTCAGGTATAGCTGCTTTAATTGACCAAACCCACTGTGGAGTGAATTGAGCAAGATAGATACTGCCATCCTTTCGCTTATTGGTGTTCCTAATAGACTTAGGCGATCAAATAATGAAATCATAAGGTCTACATGGAACCTTAGTGGAACACCAACCCTTTGTTTTGTGCGAAGGACCTGAACATGAGTTTCGTGGACTTCCATCCTAAAACATCTGTTATGAGAACTAACCTTCAGACCAGACATTGATTCGATCAACTCATGGACATTTAGGTCTCTGCCCTCCGTGTTTCCACGATAGATATCCCTCAGATTCTTGATGAGCGTAAAAGGTTCGTAAGCTACAAACCTCCTAGCCCATTCATCAGGGATGTTGTTCAGCATGAGACTCATAACCTTCTTGAGATCCGCATCCCAGGCGACATGTCTTTCAGGGGTCATGTCTCTGGCATAGTAGCTTGGCATGGGATTGAACAGTACATACTCAAATGAAGGAAATAATGCCCTTGGTCCAAGTATGCATTTAATGTTAAGTCTAGTAAATGCGGTTCAGTATTAATTAACAAGTTAATAATTCAGTGAGATCAAGTGAGCTGAATGCCTAGCTAGAGGCCGCTTCAGTTCAAGTGGATTAACGATATTAATCCACAACTTACTTTTGAATGAACCCGTAGGGTCACACAAATAGTACGTAAACGGATCAAGTATTTAATGGCATTAAATACTCCATCTATGGATATTCGGAATCGACGGATCTTGGTTTCAGTGGGAGCTAAGATCGTCAAAAAGCAAGAAATGAATACTCCGGAAACGATGATATTGCCGGAAACGGAAATATGGATCGTATCGGAAATATAAATATTATCCAAGTCGTAGATGTTGCCGGAAACGGAAACATGGTACGTATCGGAAAATATTATCAGAAATGGAAATATTGCCGGAATCTGAAATATTGTCGGAAACGGAAATATTGTCGGAATCGGAAATATAATCGGAATCGGAAAATAAATATTTTTCGAAACGGAAATTAATTCCGGAATCGGAAATGTTAAATATTATTCTTATCGGAAATGAATTCCGGAATCGGGAATTTAATCGGAAGCGCATCGTACGAATTAGCATCGGACGAGACTTGCTAGACGAAGTCCCAGCACGAAGCCAGGCCCGCGTCCAGCAAGCTCAAGCGCCCAACACACAAGCTGCCAAAGCCTCGCCAGGCCCAGCAAGGCATGGCGCGCGCGATCGCGGGCTGCGAGCTACGCATGCTCGTGTGGGCCGCAAGGCCTGGGCGGGTTGTGTGGTAGGCTCGTGGTCATACGACGTTTGTGTTCGAGACGAATCCTAAAACTATTAGAATTCGTTCTATGATTAAATCCTAATCCTAATAGATAGAATCGGTTTAATAGAGTTCTAGTAGAATTATAACTAAACTAATTAGTATCCTAATAGGATTCTAAATCCCTTTCCATGACTCTATAAATATGTGCCTAGGGACGACACTTGGAGAACTATAGACTTGTTCTTGTTCGGTTCGGGCGCAGCTAGCGAAGGCACGCTACAAAGTGTATGCATCTAAATTATGCTATATGATTATGTGTAAATAATATGTTTCCTGGCATTAAGGTTTTCCGCATGATTTATGTATTGTCATATGTATCATAACCTAACAGTGGTATCACGAGCCTCTTATTATTTTCATAATCTAAATTGCATGACATGGTTAAATTTTACAAATTTGCAAAGAATTAAAAGGGGTGATTAATTTTCGTAATTATTAATTAATTGGAAATTGCGTTTATTTAATTATATGTACGCAGTTTTTCGGCAGTTTCTTCGTTACTCAACCAAATCGAGTGATTTTTGTGTCAATTCCGCATGTAAAAGGCATTCTAAAATTTTGACAAAAACAGTGTTTTTCGGCCGAACCCAGAATTCCCAAATTCGAAGCCTAACTATGACTTTTCGGAGGTTTTAGTTTTTCGAACGCAAAAGTTTGTAAATTTAAGATGTTAAATTGAATATTTGCGATTCTTGTTGATAAATCTTGAGTTTTTGATTGACCTACAGTATATGTTTAACAATTTTGAATGCCTAGACTTGTTAATTATACAACCTAATTTGTAATTATGATTAATTTGTTGAAATTCGAATAATTTAGAATTGATTTGTTTTTCATAATTAATTAATAATTTAATTAGGTATCCATGATTAAAAAACACCATAAAAATTGTTAATTTATGTTAAATTTTAAATTTTTATGATCTAGATTTGAATCCATGTTAATCGGGAATTAAATGATTAATAAATTTTCGATTTTTCGCCCTAAAAATATGAAATTAATATGTTTTATTAATTTGTCATTAATTTTGAAATAAAAAATTTTAAATTTTTTTTGAAAAACGCCCATAAAAGTTGCACGCACAAAGCAATGGAAGCTACGTGTTACCCTTAAGGGGTGTTGTATAGTGCGGGCACGCGACGACGAGCAAGGGAGCTCGTCGCCCGTGCGGTACGAATGCAGCGAGCAACCAAGCACATGGCGCGCGCGCGAGGCAAGGCATCCTGGGCGTGTGTGCTGTGTGGATGGGCGATGGGCGATGGGCGTGGCAAAGGACGAGGCGCGCGCGCGAGGGCGAGAGCTGGGTCGCCCAGCGATCGCTGCACTGCGCACCAACGAGCGCTGCCTCGCCACGAGGGCTTGCTTGCGCCTAGCGAGCGAGCACTCCTTCGGTAGCTGCTGCGATGCATGCGGGCGAGCAGGCTGCGCGCAAGCGTGGCTTGGCTTGCTTCGTTTGCGCGTGGCTGCTGCTGCTGCGATGTGCCATGGGCGAGCGATCGGTCGTGCACTCGATGGGGCTTGGGCGCAAGTCCAAGTGCTCGTCGTGTTACGATTGAGTCGTTTTGAATTTTAATTTGAAATTTTCAGTTCGAAAATAATTTTAATTAATTTTGAAATTAATAATTTAAATTGTTTTCTTGGGATTTAATTTTGAATATTATAATTATTATAAATTTCAATTTATACTAATTATTTTACTAAAATTAAACCTTGAATTAATTTAAATTCATTTAATTCAACTGAAAAATAAATTAAATAAATGGATTTGATTATAATATTACATGAGCTTTAAATTTTGATTAAACTTGTATGTTTCCGGTTAGACTAGAAATACATTTTTATGTTTAAAATTAGTAAAGCATATAAAGTTATTGGTTTAAGTGGGAGCAATTTTAGTCATAAACTCTTGATTAGGTCTACAAATCCTTTAAGGTTAAACAACTTGATTAGAATTAATAAGGACTGAATAATTGGTAGATTATTGGTGCCCTTGATTAATTGCTGCAAATATTTATGTGATGCATAACGTATTTTACCAACCAGCTATGTGGGCCATTCATGATAATGAATGGGTGAATGGTATATATTGTATATGTACTGTTTTGTAGGTTATGAAGTGACTAGTATGGCCCAAATAGGATAGAAAATATGGTCTGCGTACCATTAATTTGAATGTAATTGGTCTAATTCACCAAAGTTTATTTTTCAATTCAAATATGGTCTGCGTACCATCAAATAGTTGTAATTAGTTTAATTATAGCTTATCCTGTTTTAAGAAAATGGCGCCTCCCACGGTGAAATTCAAGACGAAGTTTCCAATCCATTTTCAAGACGGACTTTGAAGTTGAAGCTTCAAGATGAAGTCGGGCCATACTAGATCACATTTATCTTATGCATGCTTTAAGTTATTTATTGCTTTTAAATATGTCTTAAATATGCATGAGATTGTGGCTTGATTATGTTGCATGATTAAGGATTTTAGTTCACTTAAAATCTAACCAACATAGTAAGCGCCTTAAGTACCAAACTTAAAAATTGAGTTAAAAGGTGCCATGCCAAAATAACACTTACTTGGATAACCTTTACATCAATCTAGTAATAGTTTTACGCTCAGCAAGGTGTTACTTATTGATCCTAAAGGGGTAAGGTACACAAATAATTGTGAGTACATGTTAGTTTTGGTGAAACTCAACGATATAAGTAAGGAGTCCTTTTATGTCGTGGCAAAATCGATAGGTTTACCAAATAAGTTCTTAGACGTACCTATCAACCAAGAGTAGTTTCTAGACTATTAGCAAAAGGCTTTTTCTTACCTAAAAGATTTTAGAATTGAGTCTAAATACATAATGTGCTTAATTCTTCAATGGTTATAGGGTCTTGGAATCATTTTATTCACACCTGCCGGAACAATAAATTCGAATAAAATGTTAATAACTTGTTTAAATTGCATGATTGCTTTAATTTCAAGTTATTATTCATGATAAATGTTTAGACTTTGCATGCTTCAATGTATGTTTTAATTATTGTTTATAAATAAATATCTTGCACTGCAGTAAATCCTTTTAGAAAGGTAACAGTAAATTTCCTCGATTGGTAGTGAATCCAAGAATGATTCAAGGAAATGAGAGATTTAAAATGTACGTTTCTTTTAGCGACTTTTATGGTTGTTTTCGAGTATCAAAGTCGAATGGCAAACCGATTGGTGCTTGTGAATTCAAAATACAATGTCACTACAAGAAAAAAGGGTTTTCGTGGTGATTATTTTGGTCTATAATAGCGAATATATTCGCTACGAAAACATTCCCCAGCAATTAGCTATTCGAGGCGATAGCCACCGTTGTTGTAGCCTTTAGTAGCGATTATTACGTTCAATGGGGTAGACCAAAATAATCGTTACGAAATACTATATATATAATAGTATCGCTTATGGTAGAGATTATAATCATTACAATTCCCTTATTTCACATGCCAAATATATTAGTTTTAGCGGCAAAAGAATCGATGTTGTTGGTAGCTATAGTAGGGAATGCAATAGCTGCTATTAGATACCAATCGTATCGATTATAATCACTGCCATAGGTTATTTATTGTTGCAAATTTAAGTGATACTATTAATTTCGTAATTGATACATTTGCTTGGATAACAATCCAGATTGACAGTCTATAGCAGCGATTATAATCGCTACAAAATACTTAGGCTTGTCAAAAGTTGCCGCTATCAAGCATGTTGACAATTATAATTATACATGAATATAAATTTAAAATCCTAGATAATTATAAGATAAAAAATAATATCATAAATAAATAACTCATATAGAGTAAATCATAAGTCATTACATAGGTGATATATAATTGTCTAATAGTCTTAAAAACTTAACAAAATGTTGTTTAATAATTTGCAAATGGCAAGATAAACAACTAATCAACTACTACAATGTAACAACAAAATAACTAATAAGTCGATAACTTCATGTGCTTCCCCAAATAAGTAAGACTTCATCGTTGCCAAATAAAGAGTTATCTGCAAGTCCAAAAAATGTACGATAATTAATATCACTAGTAAGAAAATATTTCTCTACAATTAATACATTGCAACATACAATACAAATAGCAAGCCACTCAAAAAAAGGGCAGAATTTCAATAAAGAAAGTAGAAAACTAATATAGAGTTGAATAATGGAAAATAAAGGGTAATTCCATAATCTTAATATAGGAAGTAAAGGTCAATGTATTAGTATGAGAAATCCATGATAAATAACAGTTTATTTTAATTATCTATCATTCATCAGCAACAACTTCACAAAATAATGAATATATTTAGAGGTGATTTCGTATAGAGCAGCATTTCTACCACAGTTACAAGTAGGGGATCACCGCTCAAATGCTGAAGACAAGTTGGTCTGAGATTCAGGCAGACGAATAGCATAGTTCATTAACAAAAACCAACTACTTGTAACTAATCTAACAATAACAAATACGGAGCACAAGTCAATTAGACTGAATCAATAAGAGGAGAGAAAGAATGGTACTTAGACCTCACCAGAAATCCCTCATGATTCAATTTCTTAAACATAAATAATTTTCAAAGTCAGAAAATAATTTTCAGCAATGAAGAAGCTCTAGAATATTCAACTTTCCATATTGCTCAATGCTTTTATGACACGCATTTTCAACTATTTCCCCCCATAAGGAACCCTGATTGAACATCCCAAGTATGCATGATAATAATAAGGTCACACTATAATGCTTACGTAAATAAGAATTCCCCCTCTTTTTAGAATCTTATCTAATCAAAGAGTTAAAACTAATAGTAAGTACCAAGGGAATTTGGTTATAATTATGTGCATAAGATTTTAGACGGGGAAAAGAAAAAGTAGATGTTGTTGCAGTCATACCGTGATGAAATTTCCAGTGTTATGACCGTCAGCACAGTAGTAGTTGTTTATACTATTAACTCCAGCAGGAACCTTCTTGAGATTAGTAGGTTGGGGTTATCAGCAACAACAACAGGCCTTGCTGCTTCTCTCATAACCAGTTCAGCGCAGATGTTGGCTGGAGCTTTAGTGGCAGCAGGCTTCAGAGCATCTCTGTCCAATGCCACAATACCATAGAATTATGTTAAAAAGGCACAAAAGATGCAGACGCTTTTCCAACGTTGTTATTTGAACATACAATAGAGCTCTCACACATAGGAGCCATTCTTTAAATTTGCAAGTTCAAATTTGTTAAGACTTTGTGAAGAGCAATAACAATAACTTGACCTGGCTGGCAGGCAGCAGAGCATCACCTAGCTGAAAGCAGCAGTAGTAGCTAGCTGACAGCAGCAACACCTAGCTAGCAGACAGCAGCAGCAACAACTAGCTTGTGGAAGATCCAACAGCTAGCTTCTAGCTGGCGGCTGATCCAGAAGCTCGAGCTACATGTTTGATCTGATTCAGATCCATTCGAGAATAAGAAGGACAAGCTGGTTGGGAGATCCTGAAGCAGTCAACACACCCAAAAACACTAACTTAAGAAGGAGATACATTGAATTTGACCTCACATTGATAGTTTAGATAAAGTATTGTCAAACTTTGTATAATTCTAACTAACTTATAGCTAATTTAAGGTGTGCATATCATCATGAGAAGTGTCAATAATTAAGGAAACAACAAAACTAACCACAACAAATCATGGTAAAGAACCCAAACTCTCCCTCCAACATCAAAGGTAAATGCAAAACATGTAATCATGCCCAATGACCAATTAACAGATCTTGTTTACTCGGAACCAATACGAACTCCAGAAATATGTCTCAAAGATTTTAGTCAAAGAAAAAAAAATTAAATGACAATAACAATTTGTAGTTATGTAGCTGTCAAACCCGTTATCTCGAAAAATAAGCAGCCCGCAAAGGTTAATTACATATACCTTTGGATCCTTTCCATTCAACATCTTTCCTATTTGACGTGCCATCAGAGTCTTGCCAGTACCAGGAGGCCTAAAAAGAAGCATTCCTTTAACATGTTTGATTCCCAATCTACAGTAACCAAAGCAAAATACAGATGAGTAATTCATAATATAAATATTTCAAAGACATATCAACTAAAGCTAAGATATTACTTGCTAGTAACATGTGGAGGGGAAAACCCTGGAGGCAAAAGCTCTTCGAAATATATCTGCAAACACTGTACCCAGACCACCTATACCAAGTTCCTTCAAATGGAATTCTTTTTGTTTAAACAGGTTGCTGCTAGCTGATTCACGCTGATTGATTATTTGAAAATCACATTAAGATACAATCATTTCTCCATCAATGCTTCTACAATCTCATAATATTAGCAGATCTGAACACACTGAAGACAGATAACAATCACTTGATTAGTAATCAAGTTCTTGCAATATAAGTTCAAGCTCGAGTACAAAGAATTGGAGACAATACCTTTATCCCACTTCCACCAGCTGCCTCAAAACTAATGTATGTGTCCGCTGACATTATCCCCCTTTCACTATCTTACTTTTCCTGTCCCTCAACAACAACCTAGTTGACTGTGAAAAGAAAGTCATTGCCTAGGTACTCAGAACCTGCAGAAAGTAAGTCATCAAACAAATTGTTAAGAGGAAAGAGAAGCACGACTTGCTCTCTATGAAAGAAGCAAATTTTGAACATGGTCTTCCAGTGGTCTCAAGAAAAGATGGCCTATAGATTCTTTCCATGGATATTCCAGCTAACAGCTATGAAGATAAACTGCTAATGTTGAACAAAGTTGATGATATTTCAAATTAGGATACTGGTCTTTATCCTCCAATGACCAAGCTTAGACCTCATAGTTAAAAGGGGATCAGAGGTTTAAGTCAAATCTTCAGAGTGTGGAGATTACGCCTAAAGAAAATATGTTTTGCTAGAAATTGATTAATAATGCACTTGTTTTGAAGAAAAAAATCTAACTAGAAGAGGGAATGTAGAATCACACCATGTCATTTTCTCCGTATAAAATGAAGACAGTTGAGATCATATATTCAAGAATTATCTTATAGCTAAGCACATTTGGAATGCAAGAACTCAGTACGATTACAGGTATGGATAACCTCATCCCTTTTTACAAATGTATGTGCATTTTGAAGAAAAAAATCTAACTAGAAGAGGGAATGTTTTGCTACAAACGTATGTGCGATTTTAACCCGTTCTTTGGAGCTATGATACTCAAAAACCTTTAGCTAAGCAAAGATACCCGTGCCATATGCTTGACATTCCAATATGGGGACACACGACATGTCATTCTAAACTAAAACCACAAAAGTTCCATAACTGGCCAATTGTGAGTTGTAACACTCAGACGTGTACACAGTCGAACACTAGTATAAGAGTCAAGTAACACCATAGTTAAAGTCTACCTCAGATTAGCAATCGGTTGCTAGACTAGAGATATTAGAGACCTGTTAGATTGACTGCAAGTTTGTGTTATATAAAGGCAATAAAGATAAGGAGGATGGATCAGCCGAATGTCTGAGTGCTATTTGGAAATTAGGAATGTTTCCTTTAGTTTTGATATAAATGACTGTTAAAAATCTTGTCGGGGTTAGGAATTTGGGTTTGGATAACAACTGTAAAAAAAATACGAAAGGGGCCAATACTATCTATAAATAAAAAGATATATCTATTTGAATTTCCATTCTCCTGATGTCAGTGTTGTTCAGCTAGTCAGCTACAGCTGATGCAGCAGTGCAGCACCAAAGGATTCACGCATGCAAAGAATTTTCCACGCATATATATACAGTTATACACACACAAACTAAAGCAGGAAACACAAAATTTAAATAAAATAAACTTGCCTGGTCTGAGTTACAACAATGGCATCAACCTGATAACCAACAAAAAAAATCAGAGTTCATAGAAACAAACTGTACGGCCCCAGAATCAATATGCATAGAGGTAACGGGTTAAGTAGATTACGTAGTTCTAGAGACAACAACAAACAAAATGGAAGCATCGAGTGACCAATTAGCAATCACCTTTTTCTAAAAGTACACATATCTGATTTAAAACAATAACCAGCAATACAAAATGGAAAATGAACACACTTGTTCTTCTCTTGCTTTTGCTCTTGATAAATAGCCCAATTCAATAGTAAGCACTGCAAGTATAAAATCTCGAGGAGGTACAAATCTACAAACAAGGGAAAATGAAAAGGAGTCAAGCAAAAGTTTCAAGATCATCAACTAGAAGATAAACCACCCAACCTTCTTACAGGAATCGAAACGCCAATTGAAACCCGCAGATAATTCCGTTGAACAGAATTAAGACCTATGCTCCCATTGGGTATATCATCATGAGAGGTGTCAACAATTAAGGAAACAACAAAACTAACCACGACAAATCATGGTACTGAACCCAAACTGTAAAAGCAATTCAAGATGAACCAGAGGATGAAATCTCAACCGAAATTTGAACAAAAATATGGATATTTAACCAAAATTCGAAAAGAAATAGGAAAATACAACCAAAATTCGAAAATAATTGGAATATAAAAGAGGGAAATCACCTGGAAATTCGTGAAATTAACGGATCAATTTGAGGGCAGGAGAGAAGCGATGACAAAGGAAACCGAATTAATATGTAATTATCATTCATATATCGAAAAGCATTAGGAAAAATCAACCAAATTTTGAAAAGGAATACCGGATTGGGAAAATTCACAAATTTCGAAAATAATTAGGAAAATTAAACCAAAATTCGAAAAGAATTAAAATAAAAGAGGAAAATCTTGAACTTGTGATGAAACAGCTGCAATGGATTTTCGTGAAATCAGTTTAATAATCCAGGATGAAAAACCCGACCAATGTTTGCGTGAATTATTCACACCCTCTCCTAGAATCCCGCGCTTCGAGTTCAAGATTTTGGTATCAACTGGTGTCACCTATGGAGGATGAGAGAAGACTGATCTTAACCCTAATTTGAGAAGATGGAAGGCAGTGGAGGGAACTGAAAATTTTTGAGCGAAAAAGTTTTGAGCGAAAAAGTTTTGAACGAAAAGTTGAGCGCAATTTGTGAAATAGGACAATATACTGGGAATAATATCTAATTAGTTTTTTGTCTTGATTAATTAAAGGCTAATATAGCGATTATAAAGTGGGATAATTGTCTATATTATTTAACACACACTATTAACTTATAGTAGCAATTATATACTCGGTACTAAATATTCGCTACGAAAAAGTAAATTTCTTGTAGTGTGTAGTTTTGAGATCATAAAGCATTGAGTTTAAACGCTCAGCTTTACCAATGGTTAACAACCTAATATCTTTGTCCATTTAATTCTCGAATGAGTCTAGTCCCTAGACATTCGAATAGATCGATGCTTAGAGAACTTTAGAAGCTTCTGGTAAGATCATCTAGTTGAAAAAAAATATTCAACATAAATAAAATGGTAAGAACTTTGGTGGAATGACATTGGACATGTCTAACAAAGTATAAAAGTCAACACTAGAGAATTCAATTCTTAAAGGCTATTAGAAAGGGTACAAGAAATAGGAAAACAAGGAACAAATGAAAGGAATTTGCGATTCCGTTTCTACCTATAAGTTTATGATTAAAGAAAAAGTAACCTAGCAATCAAACTTCCTTGGTATCATATACCGCTTGAGGTTCTTACTTCGGTAATAACTCAAACAATGGAAGCTAGGCTACACTAATGGCCTACAAGTGGGAAATGAAGCATGGCAATGCTACATTAGTTGTAGGGTCATCTAGTTTTTTTAAGTCCTTTCAAAGGGTGGAACTTAATGGCTATATTGTTCAATAATCAGCATACCTAAATTTCTGCTTCAAACACAGAAAGACTCACATTCAACAAAAACAAAAACTATGTTTGTTTGTTTATTTGAATAAAATTGTCAATTACGGGTTGAGTCAATATGCTTGATTAAAACAAACAACTCTTTAACAATAAGAACTTTAATAGGTTCAAATCAATCTCTTGATTTGAGTTCCACTAATCTTTTGGCATTGTTACTTAGATCATGTCAACAAGTTAACATACAAAAGCTCTATTTTGATGGACTTTTGAAAATTGATTGATTTCTAGATCATTCAAGATAAGCTAGTCTTACTTGTTGAAAGTAACAAAAGATATGAACTATTGTTAGAACACCTAGACAATAGAGTTCAAAGCTAAAGAAAGATTTTATGACTTTATTATTTCACCTAGATTTGAGTCAATATTGGTTTATATACTCAATGTGATATAAGTTTGAATCTGTTTGGCTAGTTCAAAGATTCAGAAGTATAAAATCCACTTGGCAAGAAATCATAAAATCTAGGTTAGATCATGTTGATGATTACTTCTAATGATCATCAATGATTGTATGTTGTAATTTCACGATCTAGCTCCATAAGATATGGCATATCTAAGTTGGAATGATCGAAGTCAATTAGTACTTGATTCGATCAATGATGAATCATAAAGACTTTTCCTATAATTTCTAAAACAAAATGCTCAACTACCACCAAACTAAACCAAATTCGTCAAAGCTATTGAAAAGTAATTTCAGAATATCTTTTCAATAAATTATATATCTAAACAGTTGCTAAACTCAGTGGGAGCTTAGTGTTTGTTATTCGACAAACTAAGGCCCAAGTATAGATATATGTTTCATTGTGATTTATTCAAATGAGACACAAGGGTATTGTTTCTACCACGAATTTGAGAACATAATGTTTGTTTGCTCGAAATAATGTCCTTTTGGAGATTCGTTTCCAAAATGACAAGTGGGAGAAAATAGACCTCGAAAGTCTTCGAGGCGAACAACAAACATAAACAGACATTCCGGAGGCTTTTAGAAGTTCTTCAGAAATTAGAAGACTTTACAAGTGCTTCAAGGAGAACAGAATATTCAAAGGACTTTCAAGTGGCTGTTGATATTCTATTGTTTGATTTTTTTATACCCAAGTAGGCATAAAGTTCAAGTCACTGAAACTATGAGATTCTTCTATTAGATAGTGATGAAACATGGAGTTCAGGTCACTGAAGCTGTGCGATTCTTCTATTAGATAGTGAAGAAACCTACAAATTGCAGTGAAACTATTAACATGTTGATTAATGGGTTTGTGACCTGTAAGAAAGCTATGACGAAATATAGATTCCCTAAAATGGTTAGAGGCCATATATAGACTCAAATGTTTTAGATGGTTAAAGGCCATAAAACATAACCAATGTTTTGATGACAAAATTGAAATTTTGTTGATTTGCAAAAATGGTTTACACCAATTGGTTGCAAATTGGTTTTAAGGATAGAAACCATCAAACATGGAATTGTGTTCACACACAAAGCTAGATTAGTTGCTAAAGGTTACAAGCAAATTCATGACATGGATTGTGTTGAAACCTCATGCATAATCATAATGCTCAAGTCTATCATTCAAGCAATAATTGCATATTGGTACATATAGCAATTGGATGACAAAACGTATTCCTCAATCAAATGTTGGAATAAACTATGTACATGGTATGTCATAGGATTTGTGGATCCAAATAAATGCTTGAAAAAGAAAGCTAGCTTATAAAATCTAAGTACAGATTTTATCAAGCAATTGGGAATTAGAACTGTATTTTAGTGAAGCTAATAAGTATTTTAGTTTCATAAAATATACATGATTCTTATAAATATATAAGAAGTTTAGTGGGAGTACATAAAACTTAGATTTGAAATTATTCATCAATGATGGACCATGGCGAAACTTAGTACATACTGGGTATTAAGATCTATTTAAGATCTTATAATATTGTTTTATATTAAGTAATGGCATTTACTAAATCAAACATAAAAGACTCCATTGGAGATATTCGACCCATGTGAATAAATCTAAGTAAAGAATGTTTGAACTATGTATAAGCATTTACTAAGTTAAACATCAAAGGATGCAAGTGAGATTCTTAAACCTATATTATATGTCAAAGAATTTAGCTGGATTCAGTATCTGTTGAAATTGAATGAGCTAAAGTTACATGAATAGAATTTAATTGAGAATAATTCTGCAAAAGAATTTATCATGTATGATATAATATGAGGATCGCCAAAAATGTATCGTATGGCTTTAGGCATAACGAACATGTACCAATCTGTATTGATCTAAGTGAAGATCAACTAGATTGAGATCAAGAAAAACTTATGGTACTTGAAAAGGTACATAGGAATAGTTCTTGATTCAAGGAAATAAAGATATGCTAAATAATTGATGCTACACGCATAAACACTGGCAAAGGATCAAGCAAGACCCTTTGGAGTTAACCATTGACAAGGACGAGCTATAGAGCATCGTGTTTTGAAATGACAACATGGATTGAAGACCATGAGTTGTTGCATTGGAAATTAAACATTAATTTCTATGTTCTGAGATACAGATGGAAAGTCTTCCACATATCTGTGAACTGCTTGGATAAGCAAATCCAAACAAAGATCACTAGCAACCTATACAGTTGAAGTAAAAGTACTTATTACCTAAGAAGCAATAAAACAGGGTTGTTTATGTTAAAGAGTTCTTCACTGAACTTGGGTAGATCACATGTCTGTTGACTTAATGGTTCTTCATTGAAAAAATGCGTAGAACCACTATCGAAGTAAGAAAGACTAGATCACATAATAAACAAACTCAAAAGATCTTATCATCATATCTCGAAGAACATTCGATGAAAAGGATATTAAGATTGGCAAAGCATGATAACTAAACCTATGCAACAAGTGAGAAGCGACACTCACATTGTAGCACTGGAAATCAAGCATAGCTTTGAATTCCATGAACTGTTTTAAAGATGGGTTCAAGGCCAATGGTTGTAAAACATTGGGGTTGAACATTTATCATATATGAAATGTATTTTCATATTCCATTTAATCTTGGTTTAGTATTAAATGATGAGTCTCTTCAATTTGACGATATATTCAAGATAGACTGTCAGGACCAGTCCTGTGACTAAGAAATGTCTATCAAGTGAACTTGAATGTCAAAAGTTGAAAATGGTCCCTGGTCGGAGTTTTCTATAAAGATGGACGCATAGAAAACGTTAGACGACTAGAATGCAAGATGACTAGTAGTTTTGTTTCTTGAACTATGTGGACATGGCAATGTCATAATCATTTGCATAGATACTTACTTTGGGAAGACTAGTATCGGACAGACCTATGAAACCTTACTGTAAGAGATGAAAATCTGTCATAAGTAAATTTCATTAAAATTATTAGACACTAAATCCTCAATACCTGAGTGATTTGAGATTACTTGTTTGAGAACTGCTTACTTTGACGTTGACCAACCGTCGCACGGTAAAAGGAGGCTATAAAGGCAACACTCAGGTAATCACCTATCAAACGAAGTCTAATCTCAAGATCGCAAGATTGGGATTGTCCTCCCATAAATCGGGATGAGATGCTGAAAGTTGTACAAGGCCACTCGGAGAGCTAGAAACTGTAAAATGCATGGCCGCTCTCAGATGAATCATAGGCTATGATTATCTGTTTATTTGATCAGTTGAACTCTGAAACCGAGAAACACCTCTGGACATAATAAGGATGACAACTCTTACCTTATGTTCAAGAGCAAGCATCGAGAGACAAAGGAATTAGGAAATGCACACTTGTCCCTAAGGACAAGTGGGAGACTGAAGGAAATAATGCCCTTGGTCCAAGTATGCATTTAATGTTAAGTCTAATAAATGCGGTTCAGTATTAATTAACAAGTTAATAATTCAGTGAGATCAAGTGAGCTGAATGCCTAGCTAGAGGCCGCTTCAGTTCAAGTGGAATTAATGATATTAATCCACAGATTACTCTTGACTAAACCCATAGGGTCACACAAATAGTACGTAAACGGATCAAGTATTTAATAGCATTAAGTACTCCATCTATGGATATTCGGATTCGACGGATCTTGGTTTCAGTGGGAGCTGAGATCGTCAAAAAACAAGAAATGAATACTCCGAAAACGATGATATTGCCGGAAACGGAAATATGGATCGTATCGGAAATATAAATATTATCCAAGTCGTAGATGTTGCCGGAAACGGAAACATGGTACGTATCGGAAAATATTATCGGAAATGGAAATATTGCCGGAATCTGAAATATTGCCGGAAACGGAAATATTTTCGGAATCGGAAATATTATCGGAATCGGAAAATAATTCCGGAAACGGAAATATTAAATATTTGTTCGAAACGGAAATTAATTCCGGAATCGGAAATGTTTAATATTGTTCGTATCGGAAATGAATTCCGGAATCGGGAATTTAATCGGAAGCGCATTGTACGAATTAGCATCGGACGAGACTTGCTAGACGAAGGCCCAGCACGAAGCCAGGCCCGCGTCCAACAAGCCCAAGCACCCAACACACACGCTGCCAAAGCCTCGCCAGGCCCAGCAAGGCATGGCGCGCGCGCTCGTGGGCTGCGAGCTACGCATGCTCGTGTGGGCCGCAATGCCTGCGCGGGTCGTGTGGTAGGCTCGTGGTCATGCAAAGTTTGTGTTCGAGACGAATCCTAAAACTATTAGAATTCGTTCTATGATTAAATCCTAATCCTAATAGATAGAATCAGTTTAATAGAGTTCTAATAGAATTATAACTAAACTAATTAGTATCCTAATAGGATTCTAAATCCCTTTCCATGACTCTATAAATATGTGCCTAGGTTCACAAATTTATACACGAGATTTCAAGTATTCAAAGCTAGGATTTTTAAGCAGAAAAATCAGTCAAAACTCTTGCCTTATTTAGCCGAAAATAATAGTACCTTAAGGGCGATTCTCGTTGGTCAATCTTAAGGCGGTTCCGGACGTGCTGTGGACTATCTACTGCGGGATGACACTTGGAGTCCTAAAGACTTGTTCTTGTTCGGTTCGGGCGCAGCTAGGGAAGGCACGCTACAAAGTGTAAGCATCTAAATTATGCTATATGATTATGTGTAAATAATATTATTCCTGGCATTAAGGTTTTCCGCATGATTTATGTATTGTCATATGTATCATAACCTAACATCAAATCCATTGAGTCTTACTACTTCAACCAGTTTAGCTTCCCATTCAAGAAAATTTGTTAGGTTTAGCTTGATCATAAGCTCAGAACTCATGATGATGTTTTGATTGTTGTTTGCCATAGTTAAAACTATAATTGAAAAAGAATAAAAAAATAAATAACCATTCACCGTTTCTCTTAATAAAATTAAATTCTAGCATTCATGCATAATTCATTATTTATTAAGCATTTTATTCAAGTTATGTGTTCCGGCAGGTGTGAATAAAATGATTCCAAGACTCTTAAATCATTGAAGAATTAAGCACATTATGTATTTAGACTCAATTCTAAAATATTTTAGGTAAGAAAATCCTTTGCTAATATTCTAGAAACTACTCTTGGTTGATAGGTACGTCTAAGAACTTATTAGGTAAACCTATCTCATTTGCCACGACATAAAAGGACTCCTTATTTATATCGTTGAGTTTCACCAAAACTAACATGTACTCACAATTATTTGTGTACCTTACCCCTTTAGGATCAATAAGTAACACCTCGCTATGGCAGAAAACTATTACTAAGATTGGTGTAAAGGTTATCCAAGTAAGTGTTATTTTAGCATGGCACCTTTTAACTCAATTTTTGAAGTTTGGAACTTAAGGCTCTTACTATGTTGGTTAGATTTTAAGTGAACTAAAATCCTTAATCATGCAACATAATCAAGCCACAATCTCATGCATAATTAAGACATATTTAAAGCAATAAATAACTTAAAGCATGCATAAGATACAAATGTGATCTAGTATGGCCCGACTTCATCTTGAAGCTTCAACTTCAAACTCCGTCTTAAAAATGGATTGGAAACTCCGTCTTGAATTTCACCATGGGAGGCGCCATTTTCTTCAAATAGGATAAGCTATAATTGAAACTAATTACAACTATTTGATGGTACGCAGACCATATTTAAATTAAAAACTTTGGTGCATTAGACCAATTTTACATTCAAATTAATGGTACGCAAACCATATTTTCTATCCTATTTGGGCCATACTAGTCACTTTCCATAACCTGCAAAACAGTACATTTACAATATACCATTCACCCATTCATTTATCAATGAATGGCCCACATAGCAAGTTAGTAGAACATATTATGCATCACATAAACATTTGCAGCAATTAATCAAGGCTTCCAATAATCTACAAATTATTCAATCCTTATTAATTCTAATCGAGTTGTTTTAACCTTAAAGGAATGTAGACCTAATCAAGAGTTTATGACTAAAACGCTCCCACGAAAACCAAGAAATTTACATGCTTTACGAATTTTAAACATAAAATTGTATTTCCTAGTCCAACCGGAAACTTACAAATTTAATTAAAATTTAAAGCTAATATGAATTATTATTTGAATCCTTTATTTTATTTTCAGTTAAAATAAATTAATTAATTTAAATTTTATCAAGGTTTTAATTTTAGTAAAATAATTAGTATATATAAATTTATAATAATTAAATTATTCAAAATTAAATTCCGAGAAAAAATAAAATGACGAATTTAAATTTAATTAAAATCGTTTTCAACCGAAAAATTAAAATTAAAACGAACTAATCGGGCCAAGACAAGGCCCATAGGCTTGCGCCCATGCCTCGTCGAGGCCTCGAAGCAGCAGCATTCATGGGCTGCCACTTGAATTGATCGTACCGCAAGACACGAGCAGCCACGCGTAGACGCATCAAGCCGAGCAAGCCACGCCTGCGCGCAGCACGCTCGCTCGCTGTGGCGAGGCATTCCTCGCTGGGTTGGGTAGCGCTCGCTGGTCGAGCCAGCTCTTCCTGCCCGCGCGCGCGGCCTTTTGTGCTCGCTGCCTTGCTTCTCGCCTCTCCGCCCACGTGCACATAGCACACAACGCATAACAGCGCTGCTGCCTTGCGCGCATCTGCCATGGCCTTGCTCGTTGCATCGTACCGCATGGGCGACGAGCTCCCTTGCTCGTCGTCGCATGCCCGCACTATACAACACCCCTTAAGGGTAACACTTACCGTCCATTGCTTCGTGCGTGTAAGATTCTTGAACGAATTTCATAAAAATTAAAACTTTTATTATTCAAATTTATTGACAAATTAATAACTCATATTAATTTCATAAATTTAGGCGAAAAATCAAAAATTTATTATTCAAATTAATTTCCGATTATATTTATTTTCATGGATTCAAATCGAGGTTATGAAATTTTAAACCTTTTCAATTTTAATAAATTTTATGGTGGTTTTTAATCATAGGTTCCTAATTAAATTGCTAATTAATTATGAAAATCAAATCAAATTCTAAATTATTCGAATTTCAACAAATTAATTACAATTACAAATTAGGTTGTATAATTAACAAGATTAGGCTTTAAAATTGTTAAACATATACAGTAGGTCAATCATAGATTCAAGATTTACATACAAGATTCGCAAATATTTAATTTAACATCATAAAAATTATAAATTTTGCGTTCGAAAAACTAAAACCTCCGAAAAGTCATAGGTAGGCTTCGAATTTGGGAATTCTGGGTTCGGCATTAAACTCTGATTTTAGTCAAAATTTTAAAACGTCGTTTACATGCGAAATTCACTATAAAATTATACGATTCCGACCATTATTGACTAAACTGCCGAAAATCCTGCGAACATATAATTAAATAATCGCACGAATTTGCAATTAATTACAATCAACAAAATTAATCACCCCTTTAATTCATTGCAAATTTATAAATTTAACCATGTTAACTATAATTGATTATGGAATTAATTAGAGGCTCGTGATACCACTGTTAGGTTATGACAAATATAAAACATATATTTCATGCGGAAAAACCATAAAGCCAGGAATCCAAATTAATTGCCACATAGTCAATTAGCATAATTTAGGATACATACATGTGACGTGTGCCTTCTCTAGCTGCTCGCGAACCGAACAAGAACAAGTTTAGGACTCCAAGTGTCGTCCCTCCGTAGATAGTCCACAGCACGTTCTGATCCGCCTTAGATTCAATTAACTAGAATATTATCTAAGGTTTTATGTTATTCGAACTTAATTATTTGGCAAATTATTAAGCTTAGTTTGATATTAAAACTATATGAATACTTATGATTATGTGTTATAAATTGTGATTATGTATCACCTATTTATAGGGAGGAAATATCGGACTTAGAGTTCCACTATGATTTAATTTACTAATTCGATTAGAATTCTATTAAAATTAATCCTTTTTAGTGTTTAATTAAACGACTAACTCTAGTGGATTTAGGAAAACAACTAACCGGACAAATCCTAAGCGTCTAAGGATTCGTTGCGTGCACGAACACACACACACACACAAGCAGCCCACGAAGGGGCGCTGTGCGCGCGCGCGGCTCGGCCCAGCAGCGCTGGCACGCGGCCCATTGCAAGGGCACTGCAAGCCTGCCTTGCCTTGCTCGCTGGGCCTGGCCTTGCTTCGTGCTCGGCTGGGCCTGCTTGCTTGGCGGGCTGCGCTGCTGTTGATGCTCGCTTGCGCAGGCTTCGCTAGGCGCGGGCCTAGCTTCGTGCTGGGCCTTGTGTCTAGCAAGCTCGTCCGATGTTTATTTCGTACGTCGCGCTTCCGGTTCGTTTTTCGATTCCAGATTTCAATTCCGATTCGAACAATATTTAATATTTCCGATTCCGGAATTTATTTCCGTTTCAAACGATTATTTAATATTTTCGATTCCGATAATATTTCAGGTTCCGGCAATATTTCCTTTTCCGGCAATATTTCCGATTCCGCAATATTTCCATTTCCAATAATATTTTCCGATACGTACCATGTTTCCGTTTCCGGCAACATCTACGACTTGGATAATATTTATATTTCCGTTACGATCCATATTTCCGTTTCCGGCAATATCATCGTTTCCGGAGTATTCATAATTTGCCTTTTGACGATTTCAGCTCCCACTGGAACCGAGATCTGCCGATTCCGAATATTCATAAATGGAGTATTTAATTCACTTAAATACTTGATCCGTTCACGTACTATTTGTGTGACCCTACTGGTTCAGTCAAGAGTAAGCTGTGGATTAATATTATTAATTCCACTTGAACTGAAGCGGCCTCTAGCTAGGCATACAGCTCACTTGATCTCACTGAATTATTAACTTGCATAATTAATTAATACTGAACCGCATTTATTAGACTCAGCATTTGATGCATATATGGATCAAGGGCATTATTTCCTTCAATATGTTTGATAAAAATCGACTAAAATGTAAGTAAACTGTTTAACCTAAAATATTTGGAGGAGATTTATTAAGTAGAGAGGACTATGTGTTAGTCGCACATCATTTTTCTTGTTTACCACTTCTTCCATTTTATTTTATTTTTTGGATAAACCACTTTTATTTTCACGGTTGTTAGTAAATAAATTCAACTATTAATATCTTAAATTATCAATTAGTAAAAGTTATTTTTAAAAAATATTAGTATTATGTAAGTACTTAGACAAATCCAACAAAATGCTACGGAGTATTTGACTATATATGTTCATCATAAAGTATTAACAATCCCTAAAAAAACAGAAAAAGTAGAGGTATGTGTGAATATAATAGCTAGTGTAAAAATCAAATAGTTGCATCTAAAAAATTTAGGAATTACGTAGTAAAGTAGTAGATAGATTAGATTACACAACAATTTCTCATGTTTAAAGAAGTTACATAATTTATTTTTAAGTATTACAAAATGGCGGTGATAATAATCGAATTTAATTAGTTTCTAAATATACTACGTATAAAATAGTACAATCAATGACGGTTGTAATTATCGCATTTAGTTGTTAAAATATTATAGAGTATTATTGTAATTTTTTATACATTCTTATTCCTTGATTGATTTCCTAATTTATTTGTATTCAAATTATGTAAATACGAAATACAAATAAGTAGACTACTCTTAAGTTTTATAAAAATCATACTACATACTCCATATAATGGATTAATTTTTACATAAAGATAATCTTATATTGGTTATATTATATTACCAAATAGAAAATATATACATTTAAAAAGATATTCCCTATGTATAGAATGAAATATTTTTAATTTTGAGGAAATTAAGGAGAAGCTCAACCACATAAAACACCATAGCCTTGCAAGTTGCAACAACCTGCAAGCCCAAAACTACAAAAAAAAAATTAAAAAAACTACCAAGGTCAAACCACTTCAACATTGGGCTAAAGTAGCTTTGTACAAACTGACCCTCACACAACATGCTACGTGTAACTCCTCTTCAAATTTGCGGCCACCTTCAGGAAAAACAGTAGCAATGTGCAGTAACAGACTGGAGATCAAACAGCAACAGAATGCAGATCAATAAGAGCAGACTAGTCAAGAAAAGTCAACATCATTGAGCAGAACAAAACAACAGCACATCAGTCGAGCAACAGAGCACCATGAGCAGCACAACACAACCACACCATCCTATTTCTGCAACTCAGGATCAAATCAGAGACACCCAAGGCAACTTTCGTCCTACATACAACAACAGATCATGACCAGAAAACAGATCAGAAATAGAAACAGGGTAAGTTACATTACAAGTCAAATTACCGCATATGGCATGCAAATTAGAATTTAGCCTATAAGTAAGAGATACGATAAAGTTACTTTAGCTTGAGAAAACTGACAGGTTTATTTATCTTTCGACAAAACTAAAAATGAAACATAAATTCTCTAATTAAGTTAATCACACATATGAATGAGTTGCTATAATACCAATTCAAAGTGTCAAGCATGGGGGACATGGCCAATTTCATTCCGTACCAAACCTGGAAAAGAACTGAGGAATATGGCCATAACCTGGAAAAGGATAACTAATTCTCCAGGTTACCAATTTATTATTTTTATAATTTAACGTAGGTTCATCAGATCTCTGCAATAAGCTAGAAACTTGATTGGCCTCTTTGTAGCTAGCGCTAAAGAACATGGACTATCTTATGTAATTTCACATCCATAAGATAAAAACACCAGACATCACCTGGTGAATTTTGGGAAAAGCAATACCTTTTAACAACAACTCATGATGTAAAGCCCCTAAAATAGTTTACGGCACAACGTAATTTGTCAAAAGTCATACCTGTTAAGATGTCTTAAGAAAAAAGCTTATTTAAGAGAAAATTATTGAAGAATCATAACCATTCAGAAGCCTTGTAACTTGAATATAAAAATTAATTTTGACACTGAAGGCATATTTTCCCACAAGCCAAGTTAACAAAAACATGCACAAATTGGTTATCTTACTAACTTAAGCAGGCATGCTCGTATTTGCTCTTCGTTGAACAGAAAACAAGACTGACTTGATCAGTTGTACCATACCAGCAAACGAAATAATCTTGTTGGTCAAGGACTTCAGTGTGGTTAGAATATTTTGGACAGTCCTTCAAAAAATCTAGCAGAATGACATTGTTTACCCTGACGACAGAGCTCAAGCACAACGACCATCTATAATTCACACCTATGGACAATCCTTCGACAAATCCAGCAGAATGACTACCCTGACGACAAGGTAGCATCTTGCTAATGCCCCAACTGTCAGCAATGATATGCAACAATCCTCAAATCTTAAACAATTGACAAGATATCTTAAGCTTAGACGTTATAAACCTATAACCAGGAAGCAGGGGCGGATCCAGGAATTTACAAATGGGGTTCCAAAAAAATTTATAGTTTGCTTAATAATTTCTCTTATTTTTTCATTTTAGGGAGTTAAAGTTGCAAGGTAAGTAGTTAAAATGTTATAAACGCTATAATAAAATATGTGGAAGATTTAGTAACTTTAATTTTTGGGTTTCATAACGATAAAATTCAACACCTAATCCAAATTACAGGGTTAACATGGCGCGATTTCAATAACAAAATTCAAGGAATTGTTTGTCCACATTGTTGCACTTTGTACTTCCCGAAAGCAATTCTCCTGTGTGCACCAACAGATAAGCAAAACAATGTAGGCGCATGCAAATGATGGCTTCCACTTTCATGACTTTTTTGCCATTTTTCATTAACCTTTAAGCTAATAAACCTTTCCTTACAGATATGTAGTATGTGATCAATCATCATCAGGTTCAGTAGAAAAATCAGGCTCTTCTGGCTTCTGCAACTTAATCTTCTAGCACCTCTCCTGGTGTTTGCTGCAACTTAATCTCCAGGGTCACTGCTAGGTTTGATATTTCCCGAGGAGTAACACATAGAGGTTCTTCATCCTCTCTTGTTTCATCACAATAGCCCAAGTCCTCCGATGATGAGATTAAAACCTGAATATAGCTAGAGTTTTTTTCTGTGCAGTCGTGTGAATAATGAACACCAACAACAAATAAGAACAGTAAATCTAAGAAACTTAGTAGTATTAAGCACATGAATCCTGATGAAATTACAATGCTTTCATTATAAATACATACATATACCAAGACAATGAAACTTTAACTTACATAAAAGCGTAAACATCAAATAACACAAATTTAAATTCCGGGACTCTGGATGCTGAATTGTAACTAGGTAAGGTTAGCACTAAAGTGAGCAATGGTATCAACACCATCAGTAGTGTGTTGGTTCTAATCAGGCATGGTCTCAATAGTAACATACCCCTTAGCATTCTTATACTTGCTAGTCCCCCCATTGATATCCATCTGAGATATCGGAGAGGTTGTACCATGGACACCGAAGAAGCTGAGAGTGTCATCACTTTCCTATTCATGACCCTCACCATGGAAAATCGCGGTAAAGGCCATGGTGTGACTCTCACCATCAAGAGAGATAGCAAGGTAGAAGCCTTGGCCTCTCCCCATGACACCAGCCCCGAGCTCGTGGCCCTCAACAACAACAATTCCACCAAGAAAATCTCGGCCCGCAGCGCAAGTTACTGCTTCTGCCACTGCCAGACGCACAAACAAAATTGCTGCACCATTGAGTGCACAAGAAACAAAGAGTTCTCACTTAGTTGTCACATCACAAAGAGGGTTGTTAAACAATGATGTATCTGCAACATCAAATAGTGTTGGATCCAAATCATTAGCTCCAATTGGTACTCCTCCTATAGGCACTGATTGTCAGACTGATGGAAAAACCCAAACTGTGAAGTAAGCACTACTTGAGGGTGAATATTCCCTGTATACATAAGGTTTTCTCAGCTTTCTAAATCAATAACTATTACTCCCTCCGTCCCAGATTACTTGTTACACTTCTAAATTAGGAAAAACCCCACGATTATTATATTACCTCTGTCTTCCAACTAGAAAAACTTTTGTCCCAACACCCTCTCTCATTCAATCAAAAAAAATACATCACTAACTCCTATCACATCTACTTTTCAATAAAATAACAATTGATAACCAAACAACCACTTATCACCTAAAAGTTTGTGCAAAGATAAGTGTAACAAGTAATGTGGGACGGAGGGAGTATTTGTTTTCAGTTTACCACAAACAAGTTCCTGTTAGATAGTGGGAAAATTGTTGCAACCGATGTTCCTAACCCGACTTTTAATGCTCAAAGGAAGGTTTTTGATGGGATTCAGTCATCTATTAGTTCTTGGGGTATTTTAAGCCTAAATCAACCGGTATGCATCAGTTATAATTTTCTACGCTTGCTAGCCTTGCTTCATTTTTTCCATGCTTATCTACCCTGATCCCAAAATCATTACAATGTGGATTAATACAAATACCCCAATCTTGACTGAAAGCAAGAAAACTAGGCATCTTACCCAGGAAAAATGACTTTGAGTTCCAGAAATCCAAGCAAAGGTTAACTACTATTCATGAAATTACAAGAAAAAAGTCCCAAAAACAGAAAATTAATCAGTTTAACCTTAACATTCACTTTGATTTCCCAATAAAAACACAAAAATGAACAACTATGCAAGAAATTACCACGAAAAAACCCCCAAAAAACAGAAACGAAGAAAATTAGCCATTTTTACACTGAAAAATCACTTTTATTTCCCAAAATTAACAAACCAACTTACCTAGAACCATCTAAAGATAACCAAAGAAAAAACCTAATTCGAAAGATTTAATCCAATGAACTTAATTCAACAAAACCTAATAAAATATATGGACCTAATACCAATTACTAATTTGAAAATCTAATTCGTAAAAAACAATCGAAAATATCAACTGAGTAAGATAAGAAACACGAATAAGAGAACAAAACATTAATCGAAAACTAGCTTAATACAAATCTAATACATGAACAGAAAAATTGAAGAACAACAACAACAACAACATAATCAGCAAAATAACTAGAAAAATTGAAGAACAAATACAAACTAATTGAACGAGAGAGATCATTGAAAGTATAAAAAACTGAAGAAATGTATATAAAAAAAAATCAAATAGGTACATGAAGAATAGGAAGAGGATCGCAAAAAAGCTAAAGATTTGCAAGGAGAATCAACAAAGTTGAAGAACATGAAACGCATAAAAGAGGATTTGCAAGAGGAAAGAGAAAATCAAAAGAAGAGAGAGAAAAAAATATGGAAAATCACGTTGAGGGGGGAGGTCAATCAATGCGGAGAAATTACTAATTTACCCTTAATGTTTTATTTGGTCGGGTAGATCGTGGGCCATCGGATTTAGTTTGTTTGGACGGTTAAGATCGCTTTCATTCTTCTCATTGGATGGGGACCGTATATATATATATATATAGAGATAGGGGAGGGATCCGGTAAGAACACCACCTTATGTAAGAACACTTTTACACTCTCCACGTTCTAAATTTGTTCAACCATGTTCTAAATTTTCAAGCGCATGTTCTAAATTTATTCAACCATGTTCTAAATTTTAAAGCTCATGTTCTAAATTAATTCAAGCATGTTCTAAATTTATTCAACCATGTTCTAAATTATCAAGTTCATGTTCTAAATTAATTCAAGAATGTTCTGAATTTATTCAACGGTATTCTAAATTTATTCAACCATGTTCTAAATTTATTCAAGCATGCTCTAAATTTATTCAACCATGTTCTAAATTTTCAAGCTCATGTTCTAAATTAATTCAAGAATGTTCTAAATTTATTCAACGATATTCTAAATTTGTTCAACCATGTTCTAAATTTATTCAAGCATATACTAAATTTATTCAAGCATGTTCTAAAATTTCAAGCTCATGTTCTAAACTAATTCAAGCATGTTTTAAAATTATTCAACCATGTTCTAAGTTTTCAAGCTCATGTTCTAAATTTATTAAAGCATGTTCTAAATTTATTCAACAATGTTCTAAATTTAAAAAATGAGAACCTAGTCCACACATGTATACATATATACATGTTCTAAAAATTCAAGTTCACGTTCTAAATTAATTCAAGCGCATGCATGTTCTAAAATTATTAAGCTTATTACAAATTTATTCATGCTTTCTGAATTTATCCAAGCATGTTCTAACTTTATTCAACCGTGTTTCAAAATTTATTTAAACCTGTTCTAAGTTTATTCATGCATGTTCTAAATTTATTCAAGCATGTTCTAACTTTTTTCAACAATGTTCAAAATTTATTCAAGCGTGCTCTAAATCCATTCAAGCGTGTTATAAATTTATTGAAGCATGTTCTAAATTTATTCAAGCATGTTCTAAAATGTATTCAAACATGTTCTTAATTTATTGCAAATATTCAGAAATTAACAAAAAAGACGAGTGAATAAATTTTGATAATTATGTCTAATTTTAAACTGAAAATCGATAACCAAAAAAAGAAAAGAAAAGACAGGGACAGACTTGAGTAGAGTGAGAGAACAAGCCAGAACAAACATCATGTTTCATCACTCGTTTCAGACTCCGCCGCTGCCGCTGCCGCCACTACTGGAGCTAGGATTTGCTGCCGCCACCGCTTGAGCAAGGATTTTCCACCGCTGGAGCAAGGATTCGCCAAAGAAATTTATTCAATTTCATTCATAACTAGTTCCATTTCGTTCGATTTTTTGTCGAACAATCGATTGAGAAATCGATTTCGAATTGAGAGTTGCCGGTAAATCGATTTAACCGATGGAACTAGTGGAGCTAGAATTTTCCACCGCTGCCACCACTACTTCTGACATCAATTTCGTTCATAACTAGTTCCATTTCGTTCGATTTTTGGTCGAACAATCGATTCAGAAATCGATTTCGAATTGAGAATTGCCGGTAAATCGATTGATAAACCGGTTCACAGAGGTTTTCATTATAAATCGATGGAAATCGATTGGCGATTTCGATTTTCTAATTTGGCGACCGGTGATTAGAATTGCAGAGACCGGCGAGCGACGATCATCGAGCGACAACGGTCGGATGTTGGTGGTGGCTTAGAGCGGCAATGGTCGGATGTGGTGGTGTCTACGACCGAAAATCATCGGATGGTGTTGGTGTTAATTTGAAAAGGGAGAAGAGAGAGAGAGAGAGAGAGAGAGGGATCGGAAATAATTAAAAAAAATAGCGTGAAAGAATCATCAAATTGGGGGTTTTTGTTCATAAAAATTACGAAAATGCCATTACCAGATAGTGTTCTTACCGAGAGCCTCTCTCTATATATATGTATGTATATATATTTGATGTGTGAATATAATAGGTAGTGTAAAATTCAAAGAGTTATGTTGCATATAGAAAATAGAGGAATTATGCAAGAGAATATAGATTAGATTACGCAGGTTTTGCTCATGTTTAAGGAAGCTACATAATTTTTTTCACGCAAGTAAAATATTACTATATATCAATGGCGGTGATAACTATCAAATTTAGTTGCTACATATACTACGTATAAAATAGTTTAATCGATGGTGGTTATAATTATCGAATTTAGTTGTTAAAATATTCTAAAGTACTATAGTAACTTTTATACACTCTTATTCATATTTGATTAATTTTTTAATTTATTTATATTTTAATTATGTAAGTACACATCCATAGACTACTCTGCAATTGTTTTACAAAAATTCTACTACGTACTTCATATAGTGGATTAATTTTTTATAAAAAGATGATCTTATATTCATTATATTTGTTACCAAAATATCAAGAGATAATCTATTTTATTATTCATGTTACTTGAGAGTAGGAAGGATTTTTTTTTTCATATGCATGACAAAGTACATGTAAGGATATTCTTGGATCTTTTACCAAATTGGCTACTTTTACAATTTAATTTACCAAAATAGCTACTTTTGAATTCTATTTCCCAAACTAGCTACTATTTATTTACCAAAACGACTATTTTGACTTTGAGACAAAAAAAAACAATGAACCGGTTTAAGTTTTTTTTTAGTAATGAACCGGTTTGAGTTTTTTTAATAGTGAACCGGTTTTTTTTTGGGTTTTTTTTTTCTTTTTTAGAATAGTGAAATGTTTTTTTTTTTATGGACTCCGTATATTTTTTTGGGTTCCTTTTTATTTTTCCATACCTAAGTCGATCAACGTCATTGAGTCTGGCGTTTTTCAATTTTTCCAATTAACCATCGACATTCATAAACCTTAATGTTTTTCTATTGAAGATTCCAATAGGAAATTTGATAAAAGTATGTAATTTTCTTTCGCTTTGAACATTTATAGCTTATTATTCATGCATATTATATTTTATTATATTCAATTTTATGAAACTTTGGTTTCAATTCTAATAAGAAATTCGAAATTTTTTTGGGTTGAGAAAATTTGACAATTGTATACTTTGATTGAGAGTTAACGTCTATTATAAGATCGAGAGATTTTAGCTTATGAGGTTGTAAGCCCTTAGATATGCTTTTTTCTTTATTTTCTAAACTTTGAGTTGGTTTATTGCGTAAGACAATAAAACTTAGTTGCAGACCGTAGTATTTGTTTGTTTTGCCTAAAACTAATAGGTGTTATTATGATATTTATGCGATTGGATCAACGTTTATGTTTGCACGGTACTTTATACTGAGTATAATACAATTATTTTTTCTTTATGTTTGCACGGTACTTTATTTTAAATTATTCTTTAGTTTGTAGTTTATGTCTTGGGTTGATTTATTTGAGTATACTTTGTGGCTAGTAGCAAAAATTACTCGTTTTTTAAGTCTAAAATAAAAAAATAAAAAAAAACACAAAAAAACCTGTTCACTATTAAAAAAACCCAAACCGGTTCACTCACTACAAGAATTTGTATCTTTAACGACAACCTAATTACGACGGGTCAAAAATCCCGTCGCAAAAGCCTTTTGCGACGGGGCTAACAACCAAACAATGACAGGAATAACCGTCGCAAATGTCTTTTACGACGGGTTTATCACAGATTTACGACGGGATTTCTATTAACGACGGTCCCCTTTTATGACGGGTTCGCGACAGGAAATCCCGTCGTTAATCAACGATTATTGGCCTTTCGCGACGGGATTTCCCGTCGTTAATAGTACAATTTCTTGTAGTGACTGCTAAAAAAAACTTAAACCGGTTTATTGTTTTTTTTTTTTTTTGCCTCAAAGTCAAAATAGTCGTTTTGGTAAATAAATAGTAGCCAGTTTGGGAAATAGAATTCAAAAGTAGCTATTTTGGTAAATAAAATTGTAAAAGTAGTTATTTTGGTAAAAGATCCGATATTCTTGTACCTCGTGCGTTCCTTTATTCTATTCAAATTTGTTTTATCATATTTGGGGTCTGCAAATTTACCACATTTTATAATATTTTGATCACGATATTAATACATTTTCACTCATTCTCGAATTTGATTGAAGCGAAACTAGATGAGTCAAAACAGTTTTGTACTCCGATTGAACATCGCACACAAAATTAATTTTGTAACGGTAATATTTGTTTTAATTAAAGTATCGGCCGGCTGCCAGTGCTTAAAAATCCTGGCTTCCCCATAATTGACTACGGTAGTACAAGTGTAGAGTATCATCAACAATCAACAATCAACAATCAACAATCAACAATCAACAATCAACAATCAACAATCAACAATTCGGATTAGCCCCGAATCCGGATTAGCCCTAAGGGTGAACCGGGTGTTAACACAAAAAAAACAATCAACAATCAACAAGAAGAAAATCTATGCATGTATTCTTATGAGCTCATCGTCTCTGCATTCCCTAATGGAAAGCTCCAATCTCGAAACCGCCTTGGGAGGTAAGACATCACAACAATGCCTTCTTGGTGCCCTCAACTGAATCAACATTGAAATGATTGTTAATAAAATGAATCATGATCTGACCAACTTAATTAATGCAATAGCCCAAACTTAACTTGTACTTAAAGTTAGTATATTTAGTTTACCTGTTTGATGCTAAGATTTGACTTGTGTGAAAATACAACAATCTCCTCTAACTTTTTAGGCGAATTCATTGGATCATAAGTACAATTTTCCGGTAATGATCTTCTGTAGTGAGTTGTAATGATTGTTCTTTGAGAATGTAGTTGATGAAAAAAGAATGTTGTGGATCTTTGACATGGATCAGGATGTACAGGGGTTGTAGTGTATATATAGTTTGGCGGTGCTCCTTTTTTCCATGGAGTAAATGTATCTTGTATACGAATTGCATCAGACAAGTGTATATGGTTGTTGAACACTTGGACTGCGTAACCCCAAGAAACTGAAATTGTCCAAGAAAACCAGCGGTCGTAACATACAGTCTGCTGCAGGATCCTCTCAGGATCAGCAGTAACAGATTTAAATAGATGATCAAGGGAATTAGTTACTGACATGTTTGGGAATATTGGATCAACTTGGCCCAAATTTGAGAGTGATACTAATGGTGTTATGGGATGAGCAGCCAATAAACCAAAGATATTGCCGCGGACTTCCACCTAGATCATCATATCAAAGCCACAAATTAATTAGATCATTTCTTGTATTATTGTTAGTGTTTGTCATGTTCTTGGCAGTGTTAAGTGAAGCAAAACAAATTCAGGAAAGCGGTGTACTACGTTACTATTTACAATTCATGGAGCAGCCGACAATCAGAAGATTTTAAAGGTCATTCAAAGTGATACTACATAGAGAATTACAGATAATTTCACCTAACAAAATAAAGCAGGAAGTTCGGTTTCAGTCCATTGTGTACGGCTGTTGCCTTGGTCGGTCAAGGGATAGGTCCTTCCTAGAAGATTCAATTCACTCCCTTTTTTGGTTGTCTGATTAGTTAGTTTGTAAAATTGGGCAGGGGACTATAATTTATAATTTATAATTTATAAATTATAATTTAACTAGCTTATTACAAGAAAACATAACAAGAAGATCAAGTTAATTAAGACAAGAATTGAGAGAAGTACCGGATGAAAGCCACGTTCAGGGGTTAATCCAACTCCAAGTTCGGCTAAACAAGCGTAAATCCTTCCATCACTACCATAAAGATGAGGGTAACGTTCCAAGCACGAATCGAAAACCTTAGCTAAGACCCTAGCAAGAGGAGCACTTACAGCAAACCCACCTCCCCAAAACGCCATATCAAACGAATTAACAACAGTTTGCTCGTAAATCTCCGAATTGGACCCAATGTAATACCATAGCTGGTGATCATATTTTGAAAGAGTCTTCACCAAATTGTCAGGGAAAAACACTGTGTGACCATCCCCAAAGACATACCATCTTACATCTGAGTGGTTTAAACTAACAGTTTCCGATACAATGCGTGCCACACGAATAAACCAACGGTATCCGTGTTTGTATGTGTACCGAAAACGTGAAGTGTCCTCAGAGATACAAAGCAGAGGAAGATCAGAACTACTGTCACGAGTAGTATGATTCATTTCTGGTGGTACACTATCCACGAATACACATCCTCGCATTGTTTCAGGTTTCCACCATATCTTCACAAACTCCTTTTGCTTCATCCATGAAGTTTTCGAAGAAGCTATACCAAATACTATGTGTTTAAGAGAAACAGGAGGTGACAAAGGTGATGATGACACTAAAAAGCTCCGAAAATCTGACTTCGTACATAATAAGCTTAATGATGTAATGAAATAGAGTAGAATACAAATAGTAAAGGAAATACAAATTACAGATTTCATCTTCTTCATTATCAGAGCTTAAGGGAGATTAGATTGTAGAAAACTTTGTTGTTTTGAAACGTTTTCTTAAGAGGAACCAAATCCAACACACACTTTTAAATTTGGTTAACTGTGAATGTGCCTAAACTTTTGTAAACTCCCCTAATTGACGGCGAAAGCAACTAACTTAACACATGAAGTTTTCTCATTGTCTTGGTTACTTCTGCAAACCGTTAAAGGGGAAAGAGTTGAAAAACAATGTGTATAAATACGTTGATATAAAAGTTCATAAGCAATGAACTAAGGTTAAACAATCTATAATGCTTTTTTTTGGTATCATACACCTGATTTAACAAATACTCCCTCCGAATCTAAATGTTTTTCCCATTTGCTTTTTTACGCGGTAATTAAGAAAAAAGAAAACAAAACAACATTGAGAGTTGATATTCATTTATTGTTGTATTTTATGGGGAGTTGTTCTCTTTGTTGATTTTTTTCACAAGAAAACAAAACAACTTTTAATGTTTTTACTTGTGAGAGCCAATAGAATTTAAGAAATCAAAATATAAATTCATCAATTTATCAATATTAAAACTAACCGATGAGATTGCATGGTTTTATATTAATAAACCAATAAGATTACAAGGTTAAAAAGGAAAGTAAACAAATGAGAATATCATTTTGGGACACTTAAAAAGAAAATGGGAAAAACATTTAAATTCAGAGGGAGTACTTAATTAATTTAATATCATTAATGTCCATTGAGATTCATCACATTTTTTATTTTAACAATGCAAATTACGTTTATTTATAATATTTACACTTTTTTTTCAAAATCTGGCATTGGGAGAGTGTGAACGATTTAATGTCCTAATGGAAAAGTGTGAGAAATTAAATGTCTTAATGAATTAAGTTGATTTAAATAATCACTTGGCACAATTTTTGACAGAATATTAAGAACATCTATGTGATAATATAAAATTAAATATTCCAAACTTAAAGATTAGAATGGGACACTAAAACTGAATACGTAAAGAATAAAAATGGACGGGGAGTAATATTTTAAAACATGATATACGTTTTGCTTGCCATGTGTTTTTTTTGCTTTTCACTGATTTTTTCCTAATTGTTTTACCTTTGAAACCCTAATTTCACTTCTTTAAATTTTTAAACAACGGCCTGACGCGTCAGACCACTCAACCTGCGGGTTAGTTCGCGGGTCAGTTCGCGGGTTGAAGAATTTGTGGGTTTTAAATCGCGGGTCATATAAATATTATTCTCACCCATTCCGAACCCTAATTCTCCCTCTCTCCTCAAACTCCATGCATTCCTCTCTCCTAAACTCCATGCTTCTTTCTCTCTCCTCAAACCCTATCCGCCTCCCCTTCTCTCCTCAACCTCGCCGCTCAAACTCTCTGCCTCCCTCCCCTCAACCTCGTCGTCATGCCTTGTCCTTGTCATCGCAAGAAATGTGGTAAATCTTACATCTCTCTTCTCCATTCTTCTTCAGTGGTTTTAGATTTTAGATTAATTTGTAGATTTTAATTTTTCCGGTTCACTGCTGGATTTCTAACTCTTCGGCGAGATCGTTGAGGAGACACGAAGAACAGAGGCGGCGATCAAAGTGATGATCGGCTGTTCAGATCGAAAGATATGATCGGTGATTCACCTCCACCGTGCGGTCACAAACCCTAATTAAACCATCCTGAGTCGCCGACACCACCACCTTCTCTTTGCCGGACAACCAGAACTTCCGGTTCAAGGAGATTGTTCCATTGTGGCGGTGGATAGTGGAGGCCTTCGCTGCCGTCGGTGATGTTCTTGTTTTTGTATTGTGTGTTTGTCGTTGTGACGTTGTCAGAGAAGGAGATCATGCTCCACTAGAAGGAACAGTGATAGCACATGGTTGCGCTTGTGGCGGTGGATGCAAGCGAAGGAAGAACGCAGTCGCGGCCGGCAATCAATGGTGGCCGCGGCAACTCATTTTTTACTCAGCTTCTAATATGATTTTCGATCTGTATTGTAAATGTAATTCAATTTTGTTTTATTTCTTTTAGTAATTATTAAATTGGATTTAGTAAATAATTATACATTTTTAGTTATATTTTTGACATATTTAGTTATAAAATAAAGTGTTTTAGTTACATTTTTTGCAATAAAGTTCTACTTTGTTTTAGTTAAAGTTACATTTGTTTTAGTTAAAAGTATTTATGTATTAGTTAAGAGTGGTTTTATTTTAGTTAAAAGTATTTAGGTATTAGTTAAGAGTAGTTTTATTTTAGTTAAAAATATATTTCTTGAGGATTAATTATGATTTTTTGAGTTTTAGTTATGATGTTATAATTTTTAGTTATTGTTTGAGTTTTAGTTACGATTAAATTTGTTTTAGTTAACATTAAATATATATAAGGTGTTGTAATGATTTTCTAAGTTGTAGTAAAAACTTTTTAGTTTTAGTTATGTGTTAAGCAATGAAACCAATTAGTAAAGCAATAAAATCAATTAGTTAAGCACTGTAATCGATTAGTTAATTTCTAAAATCAATTAGTTAAGCATTGAAAATAATTAGTGACGACTAAAGTTCAATTAGTTAAGCGTGAAATGCAGTTATGCAATGGAACCTAATAGTTAAGCAATTTAAATCAATTAGTTAAGCACTGAAATAAATTAGTTAAACTATGGAATCAAAGTTGTGCATGGAACAATTAGTTAAGCAATTGAACCAATTAGTTAAGCGCTGAAATCAATTAGTTAAGCGTTGAAATCAATTAGTTGAGTAATGAAACCAATTAGTTACACAATGGAACCAATTAGTTAGGCTTGAAATTCAATTACTTAAACATGAAATTCAATTAGTTAAACTATGGAACCAATTAGTTAAGCACTGGAACCAATTAGTTAAGCAATTGAAAACAATTAGTTAAGTATTTGTACTCTTTACTTTTTATTGAGTTTTATTCAAGATTTTTGAGATTTAGTTAAGAGTTTTTGGGATTTAGTTATGATTTTTAGATTTTTATTTACGTATTTCTGGGTTTTAGTTAATTTCTTTTGAGTTATAATTAAGATTTTTTGAGATTTAGTTTAGAATTTGGTTTGGTTAGGATTAATTTAGTTTTGGTTATTCATCATTCCAGTTAAGTTAAATTCGTTTCTGTTAAAAATAGTTTTGTTTTACTTACGTGTTTTAAGCACTAGAACCAACTAGTTAAGCAGTATAACGAATTAGTTTAGCACTGAAACCAATTTGTTAAGAAATGAAATCAATTAGTTATGCACTGGAACCAATTAGTTAAGCATTGGAATTAATTAATTAATTAATTAAGCAGTGAAACTAATTAGTCACGCAACGAAACTAATTAGTCAAGCAACGAAACCAATTAGTTAAGTAATGAAACTAATTAATTGCAATTGAACCAATTAGTTAAGCAATGAAACTAATAAGTTTACAGATATAAAAATATAATTTGTTAAGCCTTAAACTGAAACCAATTAGTTAAGAAATGAAATCAATTAGTTATGCATTGGAACCAATTTGTTAAGCATTGAAACTAATTAGTTAAACAATAAAACCAATTAGTTAAGCAACCGAACCAATTAGTTAAACAATGAATCCAATTAGTTAAGCATTGGAACTAATTAGTTAAACAATAAAATCAATTAGTTAAGCAACCGAACCAATTAGTTAAGCATTGAAACTAAGTAGTTAAGATTTTCTGAGTTTTTAGTTATGATTTAAGAAGTTTTAGTTAAGCTTTTCGAAGTTTAAGTTACGATTTCATAAGTTCTAGTTACGTGTTTCTAAGTTTAGTTAAGATTTTCTTAGATTTAGTTAAGAATAATCATGTTTTAGTTAAGATTAAATCGATTAATGAAAATTATTTACTAGTGACCCTAAAGTAACATTATACTGGGCTAGGTGTAATATTTTTGGCCTTTGATACATCCTTTCCTTGGAAAAGGGATTTGATCCATATTAGTTAAACAATTGACCAACTAGTTAAGCATTGAGACCAATTAGTTAAACAATAAAACCAATTAGTTAAGCAATCGAACCAATTAGTTCAGTAACTGAACCAATTATTTAAGCAACCGAACCAATTAGTTAAGCAACCGAACCAATTAGTTAAGCAACCGAATTCAATTAGTTAAACAATTGAACAAATTAGTTACGCAACTGAACCAATTAGTTCAGTAACGAAAAGAATTAGTTAAAGTAATGGAACCAATTAGTTAAGTCTAAAATTCAATTAGTTAAGCAATGTAATCTATTAGTTAAGCAATTGAACCAATTAGTTAAGCACTGAAACCAATCAATTAAACAGTGGAACTAATTAGTGAAGCAAGGGAGTATTTGTTAAGTCTGGAATTCAATTAGTTAAACAATTGAACCAATTAGTTATGCAACTGAACCAATTAGTTCAGTAAAAAAAAGAAAGTATTTATTAAGCATAAAATTCAATTAGTTAAGCAAATGAATTAATTAGTTAAGCCTTAAATTAATTAGTTAAGCAAATAAACCAATTAGTTATGCAATGTAACTAATTAGTTAAGCAATGTAATCTATTAGTTAAACAATTGAACCAATTATTTAAGCACCGAAACCAATCAGTTAAACAGTGGAACTAATTAGTGAAGCAAGGGAGTATTTGTTAAGTTTGTTATTCAATTAGTTAAACAATTGAACCAATTAGTTAAGCAACTGAACCAATTAGCTAAACACTGGAATTGATTAGTTAAACAATGAAACCAATTAGTTAAGCAATCGAAACAATTAGTTAAGCAATGAAATCGATTAGCTAAATAAGTTCAATTTGAAAGTTGTTGACTTTTTTTCAGGTGACCGGTCATAAGGTCTGTTAAAAGAAAATGAGTGTCAAATGTTGGATCAACTAGAGATATCTTATTAGTGGGATTGTTATTGGAAGACCGGCTAAAGGTTGGATTATTAAAATTATCTTTTCCTTTATTTATGCATAATTCGAGAGATTAAGAGTCAAAGTCATGTATTGGGGAACGTAAAATTTAGCATGGTGCAATACTTAAGGAAAATAAGAAGTAATAAAGGTACGTAGGAGAAAGCTAAGGTGAGACTGTGAGAGTAACACCGGAGCAACTAAGCAAGTACAACCGGAGAAACTGTATGGCAGCCGGAGCAACAAGCATGTATTGACGTCTCTAGATAGAAATTATGAATTAATTGAATTTGTTTACCATCATCATTTAGAACACCAAAGATCGTCTGGGCTTACAAATAAAATTAAAATAAAATAATTATTATAGCTAATTAAAGTTTTGTTATGTTCGACTTATTTCAGATAAATTAAGTTTGGATAATTTTAGAAAAGTTTTTCTTAATTTCAGATAATATAAGTTCATAAACAATAAGTTTTTTTCCCAGACATTTTCACACACAAATAAGTTTATTCCAGACAAAATAAATTCAGATAATATAAGTCGAATAAAACGGACCCTGAGTGCTGATTTTATAAACTACAATCAAGCACAAGTCCAATCATTTATGTAAGGGTTGCTTGGATTGCAAAAGCTTCCAAACATCAAAATCATAAGAAAAATCCAATCACGGAAGATATGCTCTCCTATAGTGGTATGTATAACTATAGAAATTGGTTATAATTCCAAAATAAGTCTAGGTTCGGAATTATTATGAGCAAACCGGCCAAACTATAAATTACTGAAGGCAATTGTCATTATTTAAAACAAGAAAAACGGTGACAAAAAAGAGTGACGTAATATGACACCAGCAATTACATAATGACGTAATGTAGCACGTAGTCCGTAATACAGATAATATGCTTAACTGCCGTTGACAAAAAACTCTTCTTTATAAGTACTGGAATTCTATAGTGGAGTTTCAATCTATATACCCAACAACACAAACTCCCTCCTCTCTATCTCTATCTGTATCTCTATCTCTATCTCTCTCTCTCTCTTAAATTAAGCAAGAATAATGTACCAAGCACTTCCCTACAAGGCATGGCACACAACTAACTTATTACCCTTGAACGACCTTCGAAACACGTCGTCGTCGAATCTTTCGGTGATGAAATGGGGGGAGAACAACAACATTAAGAGCCTGGTTGAAGAAAATGCAGTAATAATATTTGGGCGATGTGGATGTTGCATGAGCCTTGTTGTACGACGTTTGCTCCATGGTCTTGGTGTTAACCCTGCGGTACGTTCATGACGTTGATGAGGAAGAGGTGGAATTTGTCATAGATGAACTCAACAAAGTGGGCTCTAAACGTGGCACTGACTTCTTTATGAGCTTTCCGACGGTATTTATTGGTGGCCGCACGTAATACATATAACCGGCGAGTTGACTCCTCTTCTTAAAGATGCAGGGGCCTTGTGGCTCTGATTCTCTAAACAACTCAATATCGAACTGCCCCTGTTTTTCTATTTATTTTTTATTTTACCTAATTATAACTTTGACTTAGCCATCTATATTTAGGAGGCAATCCAAAGGAGTTACAGAGAGAAATTACGATCATATAGTATCCATCCACGAATCAAAATCTTCCTGAATCTTGGATTTGGAAGTGGTTTCAGATAAAGATGATGAAGGCACCTGGGTGGATTGGAAAATACCATCTGTATTTTTTGGGTTAGATGTTTCTGCAAGCAGGTCATCAAGCTCATCATCAAGGCTGGTGGTGATGGGAAATGCAGGTGCAGATCGACCCAATAAATGTTGTGTTGGAACTCCATGAGTTGCAATTTTTCCGGTCATATAAGATGCACAAGTTCCTGGTTGATTCACTGGATTATCAAAAAGCTCCGTCTCGTTAAATGATCCAAGAAGCATGTCAAGCTCTGCTTCTGCAGAAGTTGCTTCAAATCTGGACAATGGTCTTGTATTTTGCTCTGTGACGACACCAGACTCAGGCTTCTCTATCTCATCCAGAAATTCCAATTTGTTCTTTGCAACCTGCTTTGTAACATGACTAACCCGTCCTACATCATCTAATTCGCTCTTTGCAACTTCCTTGCTACCACAATCAACATATGCTCTTTCTCTACAGTCAAGAAATTCCATGTCATCTGATTTCCTTACCCCTAAATATGCTTTAGATTCTGATTCTGATTCTGGTTTATATGGACTATGCCGGCTACTAACATTTGAGGAACACGACATACCATCTTTATCTAGATCATCTTGTCTCTTAGCCATTTGTTCCTCTTCCAAATAAAGAGCAAGTAACTCACCGAAACTATCAATTCTTTCAATCTTCCGTGTCTCAGATGTCCGACAAGACGCCTGATTATCAGCCTCACTTGCATCCTCGGCATGCTGCAACATTGAACCAAGGGGAAAAGACCATGTTAGGCTCCGTCGTTCTATTCGACTTATTTTGTCTGAAGTGGAAAATGTATGAAAAAAACTTATTTTTTTCTGAACTTATCTTAATTGGACTTATCTGAACTTATGTTGTCTGAAATAAGTCAAAATAAGTCGAACAGAACAAAGCCTTAGAGTACTAAGTGATAAAATATTCTCCACAACAATTGAAAAACAGCTATGCAACTATGATTTCAGCTAGGAGATTCACAAGGCTCAAAACTTTCAACCAATGTTTGGTTGTTCATCACATTTAGGATACCTCAAAAATTCTCTTATGATGTTAAAATTATTAATGCTTCAACTTTGTAGACCTAACAAGATTGGCTCATGCCCGACTACGAAATTCAAGTTTCCTGTACTGTACCAGATACAAGGTAAATTCATTCCAAACCACAAACAAGTTCATTCCTTAACTGAAATAATCTAAATCCACACCCAATTTCTCTAAAATTTTCGTAAACGGTATATGGTTCCAACCGATAAGGTGAGGATTCTTAGAAGTACACATAGTACCCTTTCTAAAGTCACAAAATGCAAAGCCAAAATGAACTTAGGACATGTGCCCTAGCATTGTTATTCAATAAGACAGCCAATTAGCTAAAATTGAAAAGGAAATGGACACCTCGAGGATAAAGAACCAAAATATACATAAAGGACAATTGGTGTTTCAAATGGGCTTAAGTCATATAGTGGTCTTAGAAACAGCATAAAGATGGCTTTGGGCTGTGCCTCGTGCCCAGCCCATGTACCAGGTTTGGCTAGGCCTGACCAATAGCTATGTGCCTTGCTGCAACTTTTAAAAAGGTGGCCCAGGCACAAGCTGAGCCCACGTGCCACATATCACTTATTTTGTTGCGGTTTGTCTTGTCCTGTGCCTTCTTGTGCTAGCACAGCCAGGGCTTGGCAACCACAATAACATATTCTGGTCTAAATCAAGTGTCATAATAAAACTAGAGCATCCTGGTCCCGTGAACATATAGTTGAACATACATTATAACGATGATGAACATATTTTTTTTAAAGAAACCATTTCTTTGTGGCCATGATTATCTCATAATCCAATAATTTTCATTTTCTTCCCTTTCATTTATTCTCCTTTTGATGCTTTTTGCCAACTCAAGATATGCCATTCAACTTCCTGCGCATCCCAGACCCCACTTTGTAAGGAATTCATTAAAATGTAGTTGGTCTCTGACTCAACAGCATTTGCATTTTCCAATTTCTACTTCTATTCTCATTGTTTTATAAGCACAAATTCCCCTTCTGCACTACCTAGTTAAATTTTGAACAAAAAGTGTTTCCCCTCCTCTCTTCCTAATAGAATTTCAATGCCATTTCAGAACTGTAGCCACCCACCCAATTTCTGGGCTAAATAGTCAGATACTCATACCGCCACAACATTTGCGATGATACATAATCAAGCCTCCAATTTCTTTCAGAACCTGCCATTGTCCGTGATTATTCTCCTCACCGTCTTCTCAGTCTTTCTCGCTTTTTACAACACGATCAAGTACCACATAGCCCCTCCACCAAATTCTCTCACCAGGAAAACCCACAGAAGATAAATTGATACAAAACCCCTTATTGAAGCTCTCTCAAACAGGAACACAACAACTTTACCCACGAAAAGAAAAATGAATATTGAACCCCCTTGTTCAATAAACCCAGTCTACTCCAAATGAAATTTATTGCTTGATTTAATGAATTGATTTAATACACCAGCAAAATGCTTGATTTAATGCACCAGCAAAATCATTTGATCAAATGAACCAGAAAAATGCTTCAGCGACAATATTTAAATTTATGCCCCAGAAAAATCAGAGTAATGAAGCTATGATAATCTTAAAGAAATAAAGAACACTGATCAAAGCAACAAGAGAACTGCTTCTAGGTTCTAGCGACTTTATAAAGAATCATCATTTCTGAAGGTGTCCTTTCGCAATCTTTTTGACAATTCCCCTTTCTGTTTCCCCTTTATTTTTAAAATTTACCCAACATGATTATAACGTGTAACAATTGAAGACAAATTTCTCTTATACACTCATTTAGGCAGGATGAGACCAAGCCATTTTCTGTTGCAACTGACATAGATTAGTGAGCCATGGACTAAAAAGTCCAAAAGGGAAAGAAAAGTGGATCTCAGTTAACATGAAAAAAAACCAAGGTATGTTAACAAAATGCTGCACTAGAACGGACAAAATCGTTGAACTCTAAGCCACTCTGGAACACTAGGATAAGAGAATGGCCATTGATAGGAAAACATATGCTGGTCAAATAAAGGAAATATCGTCACATAAAGGTTCCTTGTGTATTCAGAAGCAAAACCATGAAAAATAAGCAAAGTCCACAAATTATCGGGAAAATTTTCAGAATATGTATAGACCGTGGCTAAAAATTGAGACAATAAAGAAGCATTTTTCTATGGGATTAGAAAACAAAAATCCGCCTTAAACGAGTTCACAATTATCCTCCAAATTTCCTCGAACACTGCCAACAGTTAGAATTACCAATATGCTAAGATTCACATCTGGATTAATTCCTACTAGTGGTTAAAGACTTCAATGTTTGCTCTAGAAAGCTAACAAAAGAACCAATGGGTATTTTCTTTCCAACATGAAAGAGGTTCCCTACCACTCCCTCCTCAAAACCACTAGCTCTCTAGGCCAAATTTAAAAGAAGCCTCGTTGAAACAATGAGTTCTTTTGCTAGGCAACAACTGCCACAGAATATATTTCCCTCAGTCACAGGTATATAAGATACATGTTCTAGTTCCCTCAAAAAAAAAAAACATGTTCTAGTGGCGGGCTTGGCCAATTACCAAACTTTAGAGAAATGCTATTTCCACTCGGACCAAGACAGAACTTAGCAATCCGAGGCTATCGTCCACTCAGCCATCTCTCTTACATGTATTTGGCAGAAAATGAATTGTGAAAAATGTCTATACGGACGGCACCCACGATAGACTCTTGGATTCCACGTAAGAAGAAGGCCATATACCATATGCATGAGAAACTTTTAACACATAAATGCGAAATTGATGTTCATCTATTGTACCATTTTCCTAATCAGCCTTCTCGAGTCAAATAGTACAAGTTTTCATTGTGTTAAGGCCTTCATATAAGATTAGAATTTAAGCACAATCAACTTAAATGAAAGGAGAACCAAAGAGGGGATTGTTAAATTCGATAAGAGTCCACATAGAAAATACGGAAACCAAATGAAGGGCCAAGAAGGATTGGGTACGTCAAAAAGAAAGCCATATTTAGCTAATGTCCACTTGAAAAGGATTTGAGATCTCAGGTCTACTCGGGGAAGCAAGGTGCAAACAATCGAGATAATAGTACTCATAAAGTCAGAATAAAACATTTTAAGATGGGATATTATCACGAGAGATGCAACAACATGTAAGCAGACGTTCTCCTATTTTACTTGAATTATGAAACAGATCAATACTCAAAATTACAAAGATTTCTACGACTTCCAGATGGATGAGCAAATTGAATCTGGCCTTGATATATGCAAATTGCTTCAAAGTTCGTTTTTATTTCTTGATAAGAAAAGAGATCATATTATATTAATAGAAGGAAAAGAGGAGAGCAAACAATGAGGACAATTGTCCTCTGATCTAGAAAGAAAAATTACGGATTGCACTAATTTCTTTGTACCTACCCAAGCGAGTAACTCTTGATAGCATCACTGGCCTTTGGCCCATAAAGATGCTTAAAATGTGACTTTGCTCCGTAATAACTCACAGGGTAACGAAACTCGTGAAAATACCTTGAGTTTCTTTCCAACCACACACACCGCATAATTGCCGTGAAAACATCGCTCCATAACAATCTCTTCTCCTTACCCTTGCCAAACCCCCAGTAATTGCAGCCAATCCACTATATCTGAAGGGCAAACCCAAGTTTCCTCATGGAGCGCAAACAATCTCCTCCAACGCTAAATTGCTTTAAAATTTCGTAGGAACTGATGACAACGTTACCCAAATTTTGACATTTACAACGTATCCTACTGTCATCCAATATCGTTTAAGAAGCATGACAATCAAACAAGACACACTGGAGATTGTTTCGCCAATGGTGAATAGCATACTCATTAAGTCATGGCTCATGAAAAGCCACAAGTTATAAATAACTCATTTTTCATGAACATGGAATAATCATTATGTACTGGAAGCCCTTCTCACAATCTGTTATGCACAATGTATCTATCAGGGATGAAAGGCCGACCGCATAGAGTAGAGGGAGTGAACCATAAAGATATTGAATAGAAAGAACTACTTTTTTTCCACTGTAACTTTTTACGGTTTATATATCATCAAATTCCCACAAATAGAATGAAAAGTGGGTCCAGACTCGATCCATCATATGAAATTCATTCAATGGGTATTGCATCATACATATATAAGACTTGCTAAATACTGAGTTGCTATCACTCTTCTATGTCAAGGACCACGACCCTTGCAGTGTATAAAAAGGTGCGCCAAATTCCTTATTTGAACTTTTACAAGGGACACCAACCCTGTAGTTTACTAAAATGTGCTTCAAGGACCACCGAAGTTGCAGAGCAGAATATTTTCACCAAAATTTATATTGAGTGCACACCCAAAGCACACTGAGGCACAAAATTGTGCAGAAGGATCACTTTCGCCTCAATGCGTCTTGAACAACTTTATACATGCATCTTTTGAAGAGATGGAATAGCAGAACCACCCAAGTCCATATTCAAAATCTACAAGGTCTCTTCTACTAAGTCACGTATGGAAAGATCTCTTGTCATGAGCCGCCTCATATGGCCCTTGAGTGCTTTTTTCCTTTTTTGGTAAGTACAGGTGTAAAAACTCGTCCGAGTTAACTCGTATTGCCCGAGTTAACTCGTATTGCCCGAGTTAACTAGGTTTTGGAGTCTGGCGATACGAGATATCCCGAGTTGTAAAGGTGATTTTAAAAACGGCGAGATTTCGGCCGGTTCAACCGACCCGAACCAATTTTGTCCGCATTAATGTTATTAGCCTCACATCTACTCAATTTTCAGCCGAATTCCCCATGTTTTCGACAAAAAGAAAGGGAAAATGGAAAGAAATGGAGAAACTTAACTGACATAGAGTAGAGAACTCAATTTTCAGATCTAAAACAAGAGAGGAGAGAGAAGGTGGACAAAGGAATTTATTTAATTATGTTACGTGCACGGTTTAGGAGAGGGGGGCTAAGGTAGGTAGTGAGTGAGGCTGACATAGGTCTTCATTTTCAAATTTCAAATTCCTAAGCAACAACCGACGGTCCGCGACAAACGCATCATTTCCGTTACCGAAGCTCCGCAACCGATACCGCATTTTTTATCTATGGTAAGCTATCATGTATATTATTTCTCAAAAAGCTTTATACAACCTAGGATAGATGCAAGGACAGGCCCTTCCTAACAATTGAAGAATAGCTAGGCTTAGCTCAGCAAGCCTTAACAAACATTATACACCAAGAATCTATACAAAGATTACAAATCAATGAAATCTTTAGTTTTTTGAAATGCCATTAGCAAGGGACAGTCTCGCTTTTAACAATGGCACCTTCTACGTCTCTCAAAATGCTCTTTATCTTAGTAGATTGGTGCCACAGTATTTATGTCATAGAGAACAAAAGTCTTCGACTTAAGCCTTCAAGGGTGGAATCAAGTTTTATCAAAGGCAGGTTGTGCTCCTTTTGAGACGAAAGAAGGACTAAGGCAACGGTTGTATTCGCATTAGCCTTATTGAAATTGGCAGCTAGGGTTGCAATTGGCTAGTAGGGTTTATTATCTAAGCGGTTGGCTAATGTTGGGAATCCAGTCATCTTGTTAGTAGAGTTGATCACTCATCTTCCATTTTCCGGAGGTGTCAGTAACATTAGCAATTCTCTCTAATGCTCGTTCCCAAACCGGTGAGGTTGATCGGCTTCTAAAGGACCAGTTCACAAAGAGTCTAACTACCAAAGCTCTTTCACCTTGTCCCGTCTTAACTCAATATAGTTATTTGTACTGGATATATTTAGGATTTTGGACTTTTCTTTCACATTTCTGAAACTTCACGATTTTTTATGCGGGATCCCTCAAGCAATTGAAGTGCAAAGTTGAATGATTCTTTGTTTTTGCAAGTAGAAAATGTGTTCAACAGTAAACTTATGGTAAGCCTTAATGCCTTCAATGTATATTTGACATCACTCAACTAGCAGCCACACCACAAATTGACCCCTCCCTCCTTGTTTCACTTTAGAATAATATCATGTATGAATAGGTCAGCCCGTACCACCTCTTGCGACCGCATTGTAGAGAATATTGAGCCTGACCAACCATGATAGCCACAAACCATCCTTACTGCCAGTGAACGAGAAACCATGATGGTCATTGGTTTATCAAAATCACAGCCAGATCCAAAATTAAATCCTGGTGAATACCATGTGATAGATTTTCAAATATAGTAAGTTCTATGCACTTTTCCCCTATAGGAATTTGTCTTGGATATATTTCGCCTTGGATTCAGTTCATCAATTTGGTTCACATTTAGATTTCAAAATCCTATTTATATTTTCAAATTTGATGTGTACTTGGAGCAAGCCCAAACCAAATAATCAATTCTTTTTTGGCAAATAAAAGCAACTTTGTTACTTACTAAAGAAAGATGATACAAGACAGATTGGAATCGATGGGTCTGGAGTAGGTATAATGTACCTAAACACTCTTTTGTGGCTTGGTTAGCTGCCATGGGTAAACTGCGAACAAGACATGATTGGTAAGCATTGGTGTTAGTAATGATGGGAGGTGCGTTTTTTGTGGAACAAATGATGAAGTTATTAATCATTTGTTTTTAAACTGTACCTATAGTATTAGATGCTATGTAGGGGTATGTGCTTGGCTTGGCATTAAAGCTGCTACAGATAGTGTTTTGAATTGTTACTGGAAGAATGGGAAAGAAAACACAAATCTAAACACCGGAGGAGAGCGGTCTTTGTTGCTTTTTCAGCTCTTGTGTATCACATTTGGCACTCCAGAAATCATACTTACTGGAATCAGGTGGTCCTTATACCTGATCAGATTCTCAGGCTAGTGAAATTTGATGTTTGTTGGAGAATCTGAGAAATGGATAGCTGCAGATATTGTTTGGTTCAACAAGTTGAAGAAAGGTTGCCCTGTGTTATCGACAGTTAACTAGGATGACATTCTGTTTGTCTTTTCTTTGTCTTTTAGCTGGTCTTGCTTAGGCTGCTGATTGTAGTTGTTGTTTTGTTGAGTGTTGTCCCATATTCCTTGTACTGCTCTCTTTTTTGGTATTAATACAATGCTACATTTTACCAAAAAAAAAAAATTTAAAAAGAAAATGATACAAAGTCCACCAAACAGTAGGGGTGGTCATAACCGGGTACCCGCCTTTTCCCGAAAAAGCAAGTACCCGCATTTGCTGGTAGTAGAAAAGTCGGCCCATGACCCGACCCACGAAAAGCGGTTACCCGATTTTGTCACAGGTCGGGTCATGGGTACCCGGATTTTAACTCCATCCCATTTGTTTACATTACAATGAGTAATCCAGAAACTCTTTAAAGAAAATTGTTGGCATAAGTTATACAAATAGCAATAGCGTGATTAACTTTCTCTATTTTTAAGAAACTTTCTCTAATCTCAAATGACACAAATCCACAATACTAAGTCATAACTCAAGAATGACTAGTTAGCTATAATACCAATACACTGCTGCATTTATAAATTACAGAATACTAATTAAAATGTTCAAATGAGGGATGAAGAATTGATGATTTAGAAATACAAACCCCCAAATTTTCATAATTTGAAAATACAACCCATCAAATTCTTAGTACCCTAAACAAACGGTCGTCAATATCTTCACCTGAACTACTTGGTATGTAGCCGTGGATCTCAAGACTACTTAGTCTAACATGGCTGATTCATGGTGGAAATTTCAAAGAGAAGGGAGAAAGAGAGAAGGTGTGTAAGGGAGATTGGTAGGCAGTGAGAAATCGAAGGGAGAGAAGTTGTGTGGGTAGTTGAATTATTAACCTTACCAATTTCGCTAAGCAATTTTTTAAAAACAAACTTGTACGAGGTATATAGTTGCGGGTATCCGGGTACCTGCATACCTAAAAAGATCGGCCCATGACCCAACCCGACTATCCACATTTAAACCGGGTCGGGTACCCGGCCCGCTTATTCTGGAAAATCAGTTTGTTGCCCGCTATTTGTACCGGGTCAACAGGTTGATGGGTCGGGTAATACGGGCCGGGTATTTTTTACCACCCCTACCAAACACCCCAATAACAATGAAAACAGAACTCCTAAACTTAGAATCTGAAAAGGCATCAGAGCTACCTCTCCCTTGCCTTCTAACAAAGGTTGTCTATTTTGTAATAAAACAAAAGAATCAAATTTTAACTCCTACATGTTCTTCCAATGTAAGGTCAAAGCATCTTTCCTGTGATTGATAAAGAAGTAAAAGCAAACAAATGAAGGAAATAGGCCAAATAGTACATAAACTCAAGTAAGCATCCAACCATGTTGATGCAATGAATCAATGCTGAATAAGAGTCTTTCATTACTAGCATGCAGAAACGAAATAATAAACAAACATCATAAGGAGACTGAAGAAAATAATACAGACCATCTCTGGAGGGAATAGATCGGGTTCAATGAAGAGTCTTTCAGCTAAATCTACTTTTGACAGCCGCTCAGCAAGATCTTTTAGATCTAAGGTCAAAAAAGGTGCCTGCAATAGATTACAAAAAAATAAGAAGACTTTTATTTAAGCATAATTTATAGATGGATTCTGATGTGGCGTAAATCAAATAGGCTTTAGAGGCATTTAAGATACTAGACATGTAATCCAAGTATTTATTTTCCCACAGCTTTCACAGTTGTCTAATTCAGCAGCCATTCCTTCATCCAATAAACACTCAATTCTACCAGTGTGGATTTAAAAAATCCATCATCTTTTCTTATGTCTTGAAAAAACAGATAAATTATCATCTGTTTAACTACAGAAGATTACAGCAGTGATTATTCAAACAATTTATTTTTCGTTATTTCCGCTTTCCCTCTTCTGTTCTTAGTTTATGGGTCATTTACTTAACTTATCTTTGGCTGCTCATTCTTTCATTCATATGTAAAGTTTCCTTCATTATTTGGCTGCTTGTATATGGAGTTGATAGGTAAAATTCAATTGCATGCAGCCCATTCATGAATTATTTAGGAAGGTTTATGTAAAATTAAAAGTTGATGACAGCAAATTCTAGCTAACTTACATGCCCTATGGATATTTCTAGTTTTAATGAAAACTATGATATTCATCTAAACTATTCTAGATATGTCAAGTAATCCATTCTCATCTCCATTTTTTTCATATTAAAACTTTGGCTTCTTAGTTTGCTTATACTTTCTCTTGTTCATTTATAGCTTTCTTGATGTAGTTAAGCACTGAGGGTATGCGTTCTTAACTTCCCGCAGTGGTAAATTCCTTGCACAAAACAGGTGGGTTCTAATATGAGCAGTTTCCTACCAGCCACCACCATAACTCCATATAAAAGACTTTCCCTATTTCTCATGGTTGACGGAGCCATTTCCTGCCAAAGTCCACTATTGCCATGGAATGAAGCATAGCAATACATTTTGTTGCCAAAAGCAAAGGCAACAAGAAATTTCTGCCAAAAATCAGCAGGAATGTGTTACCAACTTAAGAAATCTGTGTTTGGGAGCTTCAGTACACCAGTTGCATAGTAATTCACTTTACACTAATGGAATAATGCTGTTAAACTATCTTAATGAAAGATGCCACTTTTACATGGATTGGGATTCGGAAGAGGGCAAGTCCATTATAAATACTAGAGAAACTACACATACACAAAGAAATATAATCAAGGGAAAGGTGATCAATCCAGCATGGGTGTTTGCTTGTAACTGGCAGAGGGGTTATAATAAGCAGGGGTTTTAGGTAGATGCACCAAACAGTTATTGACAGAGTTGGCTAAGACAGCTGGGTATGTCAACTCATCTTTACTTGGGCGTATTGTAAAGATGAGTGCTTAAACCAGATCACTATTCCTTGTAGAACAACATCTTTAAAGCAGCATCCAGAAGTAATAAAGAACGTTAATAACTTCAAAGGCTATATACCCGGCAGTGTATCAACGATTATAGTTAAACCAGTGCATAAAAATGCCAAAACATGGTTCACATTTCAAATGATTCCATAAAAGCTCATTCAGAATTTCAAAGCAGTTTGCTACACCTCAACTTTGACAGAAGGTCACACAAAAAATACTGGTCAATCCAATGTGCTAGCACTAATATGAGCATATATACAAGATGATGAATTAAGTTCAACTTTTTAGATGGAAATGCACCATAAATTTACTTCAGAGATTGGGATGAGATTGGCATATACTACTCTTGTAATCGAGGGGATTTTATATACAAAAAGCTCCAATTGAGACTTAAAATGGTGCAAGTAACAAGCAAAATTGTGAAAACAACTTCAACAAAAGCATATCGATACTGGCCAATGATCATACTGGAAGTAAAAAGTAAACTGTCAGTAAAGGGAGAAATCACACAAGTTGATACCAAACATGGGCATGAATCATGACCTGCTTGATTTGTTGAGATATCATACACTTGAATATAATACAAGCAAAAAGAAATATAGCTCTAAAAAATCGATTGCAGAAGCATTTATTTGATACCTCTTGTAAGCCAATTGCTTCATCCTCCATGAGAAAATCATCATCCCTGTTCTGTAAAATGATCTTTTCTCCCCTAACTGCAAGCATAGGTGCCACTCCCTGATATAACTCTAGAAAGAATACAAGTCAATTGTTAAAGACTTCACCAACAAGGCAGTTAAATATAAGAATTGGATTAACAACAGAGAACATCTCTAATCAAAACTCTAAATACGATCAATTATGATTTCTCAAACATAAACATAACCTTTTTATAAGAGGAGCAGTTTATCAACACAGAGGGAAACAGCAAGAAGACAAGGTGTAATCTAGGGAGAAACGCCATAAAGAAAATACAAGTTATCCCAATGCCATCGTATCTCCACAATTGTATACAGACTAAACCCCGGGCTGCCTTAGCCAGTTAGCCCATAATGAGACTAACAAAGTTGGTTTATCCCATAAACTATCACAAGAAGAAGCAACTCTGTTAAAAGTTCTACCATTCTGTTGCAGCTAAATGGTCCAGAAGATAACCATCACAACAACCTTTTCTCCTTCAGCCAATACCCGTCAAAATGAACTTGTAACCAATTTTAATATTCGAAGGACTAACACACCCCTCTTCATGCACCACAGAGTTCTCCTCTATGGATGACATGCCAACCCGTTGTGAAGGAAAACATGTGACTATGTGAGCAAGATACAATTCTCGCTCGGCAAAGCAAACAAAATTCTGGTGCTTTTAATAATTATGCCTAAGGGCATAGCTCTCATGAAATTCTGGTGCTTTCATGATACTTTCCTTCCATAGTGAGATAGCCTATCCAACCTTCATTTTTGTAGGAGATCATTGGTATTGAACTAGTGATCCCTCGTTAATTTAGTGTCTCAAATGGGAGCTCTCAAATGAAGAGGAACCAGGGTCTTCAAAATGAAATTTCCTAATGGAAAGGCTGGGCCTGGGGTATTTAGGAGTTTTATTCAAGCAATACATAAAACATTTGCATGAAAAAACCCAGGAAGAGTCTCCCATGATTCCCGTTCATATCCTAGAATCAGTCACATTCTTTAGTTTAAAAAACTTAGTGGTTATAGAAACCATCTCCTCCAATTCTCGGTCATGGGCATTTTGCTCGCGCGCTTAAGGCGAGTCTAGCGGAGTGAACATTGTCGTCTCCCACGATCACCTCCGACCAGGCCGCAATTTTCAGTCGAAGACTCGCAGTAGAAGTACAGAAAAAATGGGGTTTCTTCAATCAAAAAACGAAGAAGATGAAGGGTCCTCAATTTTCCATATCTTGGAAACTAACAAGTTTACTTTTTCAATTCCTCTTTCCACGTGATTACTTTATTATTCTGGGAAACTGACAACTGACTTTTCAATTTCAACTTTACTCTTTTCTTTTTTTTTTTTGGATCCCCACTTTACTTATTTTACCAGCTACGTTTTTTTTATTTGAATGTACCCTCTACCATTTTACAATAACTTTTAATAAAAATCATACTATTAACTTCGCTAAAGTTTTTATATTAAAAATGACCAACGTCCCGGGAACTTTAGAGGCGGCGTTCCGCGTTCGCATTCCCGTTCCCGTACCACGTTCCAAAACGCCCCGCGTTCCATCTAACATTGGTCGAACTTCCTAAATTGACCCAATCATCACTCGTAACTTCTCTACATCATCAATAATCGGAGGAACTATAGCTATAGTTTCCACTATTGTATTATATGAAATTCAAGAATTTCGCCCTTTATTCTTGGGAAAGAGCGAAGCCATGGGCCCCAAAGTGGAATTGACCAGTAGTGGTTGGTCGAAAGGTAACTTGTGATGTTTAGCAAAAGGTTGTCGTCTTAACAAAACATTCTCCCAAAAGAAGATTTCCTTTCCATCCCCTAATTTGAACATCACTAAAGGATTGAAATATGAAGAGACCCGCGAAATAAATTTCTAGAGTAGTTGTGTGTTACCCTTCCAGCATACCACCTTCAGACTTTGGACATAAGTCACACTTGCTGTTGATGAAATTATACCAAAGGAGCTCAAGTACAAGAAGAGACCCCCATCGCCATTTACCTATCATAGAAAGATTTTTGAAATCACCTTCTCAAGCCCAACAGGTCCCTCAACCTTCGGTCAATACACTAAACCCCAACTAGCAAGACAATCCTTTTTTACCTCTCCTACTCAAGACCGCAAAAATATCGCATCATTTTCTCAATTGTATGTGAAATAGTCACAAAGATGGTTAGTGCAAGTATATGCTTGATAGAAAAGATCCAATAGTCACAAAGACCTTAAACAAAGAGGGTTAGTGCAAGTATATGCTTGATAGAAAAGATCCAATAAGTACAATCCTGGGAAATTATACCTTCTTATACCCATTTTATATTTAAGAAATTTTCGAAAGAATCAACTCCCAGAGGATTGCCCCCTAGAGCTAAAAGAACGAGCTCGACATTAGAAAACCGATCTAGCATCCAAATATAGCTCAAAACTTAATAAAATGTCCTTAAAAGCTATCCAAAGACGGAAGTGTCCCAAAAAGGTAGACATTCTCTCAAACTAACAAATAACACTACATACTTCAGATTTCCATTCCTTGCCTTATGCTTCAACAAGTAAAAATAAGAAATTATTCATAGGCAAATAACAAAATATGCAGGTTGTACACTAATAAGAACCAAAAGATCTGATGACTGGTCCCGTGTAACTCTCCATTTTGCTAGAATCTGATTTTGAAATTGTAAGTTCTGTTAGCAGACTGGTCCAGTGTAACTCTCCATTTCGAAGAGAAGCATTGGCAGTTCTTTACCTTCTAAAGTGGTTGTTGTCTAGAGAAAATAATGAGCATTCGGATTCTAAGAGCCTGCAGCCTAGCTAATATGTCAAAAATCTGAAGACTCTTCTTCTATCAAGTGGAATATCATTTGTTTAGGAAAACTTTTAGTTGTCGAAATTTGTAGGCTATTAGAAATGTTCTTAAGGAAGCAAGTGTTAATACTAGCTTTTTGGCAACAATGAACCTTAATTGTCTAGTTATGATTATTTACGAAAGAATTCAAGGCATCAACACCTCAAAGATACAAAGAAAAACTATGTCTCCAACAATTTGCAAGTACTACCAGTGTTAGAATCCAACCTTCTTTTACTTGTATTTCTCTTTTCTATTGCTTTCTAGGATCTTTCTAATAGTTATCTAGGTTTTGAAGAGAATTATTACCCGTAGTTTTTAGCTAATTCAAAATAACCCTCTATGAGGGGTATGAACCAATACCTCTCATCAGAATTTGTCTTTGCTTAATCACTTGCGTTGTTATATTGTGTTGTCGCATGTTTTTAAGCTTTCCAAGACTCGAGAAAGTCTCCCTCAAACAGATACATTCTTGTCGTCGGTCCCGCTTGTGCCTGACACAAGCACCCCGATTCGACCCTCGACCCTCGCTCTTGTCGCCAATAGGCAAGAGTGCCCATTCTGAAGCAATCACCCGCTCGTGCCCCGAGCCTTGAGATTCACTTTCCGCACAAGGCTTGCGCCCTTGCCGCCCCATAGGCAAGAGCGCGCAGCACGATCCGGTGTCAAAACCTTCGGACCTACCAATGTCACTGAATCGTTTATAACAAGCGGAATGGTCATGTAAATTCCCCAAAAGTAGAAGCCAGTACAAGAATCATCTCCTTCCATGAACTAAGTTAAGGCCTACATGGGCTGCAATCTTAAGAGAATGAACATGCCATAAACATCAAACATGTAATCCTCATAAACCATTAGAACCAATCCGGGATAAAATCCTTCAACATCTCTCACATTTAGTCAAATATCCACAGTGCAAGTAATCTATTTTCACCAACATAATCTCCTCTTCAAGCATCCAACAGAACATTATTTTCTAAGTAATTTGCCTTTTCTACCCAAATCAAAATTTCTATTGGACCCAATGACAACCCTAATGTCAATAATATACAATGTGAGAATTGAACACAGTCGGTACTACTCAGCAGTTCATGAAAGGTGTAAAAAGCCCAATTCATTTATCTACAAAAACAAAACAAAATGCATTCAATTTGTAACATATAGAATCAAAAATTGAGAAATTACCAGGCAATCTATCACCAAAAGAAGGGGAGTAATAGGTGCGAGACTCTTTAGCTTGAGCAATCAATTCACTGAAATCAGCACCTTTACTCTTGGGTATAACCCCATCAATATCACTGCCCATTTTCGACTTGGAATTGTCGAGTTGACTCGGTTCATCAGAACCCGAGTCGATTTGTATTTCTGCAATTTGTTCATCAATTTCATCTTCATATCGACCCCAATTTGAAGGCAATGAAGGTGGGGGTGGTTGAGTAGCTTTATTTTTGTCCTTGCCGTCTTTGGTTGCTGCAGAATTTGAAGAAGTTTTGGGTTTTCTCGGTTGGTGGTGTTGTGTGTGAGATCTCTTCGATTTGGCCATTGATTTTACGTCCATTTTTCTTCACTCTTTTCTGAAACCTCGTAATTTCTCCCTGCTTTCTGGGTTTGGACTTCGCCGGAAATTGATATTAGTGTCAACCTATACACTAATCCGTAAGGCCGTAATAAAGCGAACCATTGATCCCTAAATATGGTTAAAAGCAAAATAAATTCTCTATTTGCATAGATTTTAAAACTAACTAGTTTTTGGCTCGGGTGATGCTCCGAGTTACTACATTAATAACATTCACATCTATTTATATTTTTTCTTTTTGTAATGATAACATGAAACGTATAATAGCTTAGTGGTAAAAACTTTATTGTTTAAACTCAAGGTCAAGGGTTCAAACCTTACGCAAACCATGCATGTTTGACATTTTTAATAATGTATATAGTAACGCGGTTCTACAGCTTCTACAAATGAAAATCATCAACTTGAACTTTATCGGACCACGATTCTCCTTCAACTTGAATTTCCAATTCAGCATGTGAAAATAGCTTAGAATTTGCAGGCTGTGTGATTTGAATGATTGAATTATGGAACATGAGATGGTAATGTAATGCGAAAATGTAACCAATGGCGTACTTTTTACAGGTTCCGATACATCAGCCAAACCATCTTGTTTCCAAGGATTTTTATCAAATTTTTTGTCCTTCATTCACTAGAGGAAAAATCGACATGCGCTTCCCTTCAAGTGCGGCTCATTTATTAAATTGGCAGCACTTGAGAGCACAAAAAAAAAATAACATTTTCACAAGTGCGGGCTCATTTTAGAAATTTGGCAGCACTTGAATTCAAGTGCGGGATTTAAACTCAAGTGCAGGCTTATCTTACAAACGAGCAACACAAAATCCCAAAAATATTCATTTACCTCTTCTCTGGTTACTGCTCTACCCTAACTTCATTTTCCCGCTAATCTCTTTTCCCCTCTCTGGTTTCTCTCCTTCCTCTTTCGAGTTCTTCTCTGGACGCGAAATTCTAAAGTCACAATACTCACTGCATAAATCGTATTCTTTTCCCCCACTGTCGCGTCCCCACTGTTGTCCCCCCACCGCCACGTCGTTTTTGTTCCCCCACCGCCGCGTCGTTTATGTTCCCCTCTTTTTGGATTGATTAATTTCAATTGTTTGAGCTTTTTTGCTGCTACTGTTATCGATAATTATATAGCTTTTCTCTATCTTATAATAGAGCTATTTGGGTTTAAATTGGGTTTTATGATTTAGGGTTTTTACTGGTTTATTCTTGTTTTTTTATGGGTTATGTTTGATGTTTTGATTTAGGTATTGAATGTCAAGATAATCAAACTAGCGAGAATGGAGTGTGATGTTGCTTGAGGCTCGAAATCTTCCCTAATGGTTCTTCAGTTTCCAGCGATCTTAATTTTGATTTGTGGAAATTGCTGGATTTTTTGATGCTTTTGTTGGATGGAGTTGTAAGTTTTCGCCATTTTTCTCTCATTGCCTTTACTTTCTAGGTTTTTTAGTCTATTAATTTTGGTGTTCATTTAGTTGATTTTTGTTTGTCTTAGTTTGTTCATTTCGTTAATTGTTATACAAGAAATTATTGTATTTATGTTTGACAATGATTATGAGTTTGAATTAGGTGTTGTGAATTGTATTTAGCTATATTGTTGGACGTGGTTCTTCATTACTGTTGTAGTGTTGTACATTTGTTCTCGTTTTTGGGATTAATTAGATTGTGAATTCGAGTTGATTGTTTTTGTGTTTTTGCATGTTTTTTTTTTTTTGTTATTTTCCTAGGGTTGTGATATTTTGGTAGAAGGCTCGCATAAAAGCTACTGATCATTATGTATGAAACTAAACTGATTTGGCTATAGTTATCAAGTAGGTTGTTGTGTTTTTATATTTTTGTTTTGTTGGAAAATGCATGACAGTTTGTGCGTGTATGTACTATGGAGTACTATTATTGCTGCTGATTTATTAAAATTTTGAGATGATTATTTATATGTGTTTCACCTTTCGTGTTTGAGATTATTGTAATTGGTTAATTGTGTGTTTTATTTGGTGATTTGGAATTATAATAGGTCAATTCTCTATCTTTTCTGGTTTTGGATATTTTGGAGATTAATTGGTTTATTGTGTGTTATAATTGGTGATTTTTGAATTATTATAGGCCTTTTCAAAGAGATTGAGGGTAACTGGAAAGCGGAAGATTGTTAGGAGAGATGGGTAACATCTTCTTGCCAAGAAGAACAATAAGGGGAAGAATCGTCTCTCCAAATTGGTATTCATCTCTCTATTTTCATGCTAATATACATTTTTAAACTTGTGTGTATGAAACTTAAGTAATTTGTAAGTAATTGGTCTCTATTGAACATTATGGTTGGTATACTGTTATTGAAGTTGCCGTATGGCTTATTTGAAAGTCTATTTTGGATTAGGCCAGCTGCTGTTTTTCATGCAATAATCATCCTCAAAATTCGTGGATTGTTATTTTAGATGACATATAAAAAACAATATGTAACCAAGAATAACACACAACAAAAACATGCATATTACGATTTAATTTTTTGTTGAAGAGAGTGATGAAAAACATACTGTAGACACCTAAATCGTGTCTCCCCTAATGGGATGATGACGACACTATTATCCTTGCTAGGTGGTTGGTACAACTCCGTGCAGAAGTCTCAATTGCTAAAATATATTCCAAAATCAAAAATCCAAAGTCCAATTCCCGAGCCCGTTCCCATTTCAGAACTCGGTACAAAATTCAATTTCCAAAAATCAATTTCAAAATCCAAACACAATCTCACCCAATGTGAAGGAAATGTATCCTTCACCCAAGGTGCATTAAGTCTAATACCAAGGTTCAGATTAATTGCGAACAATTAATTCAGTAAGATCAAGTGATCGGAACAGCTAGCTGGAGCAATGCTTCCGATCAGTGAGTTCTAATCTATATTAGGCTCACAGCTTACTCTTGACTGAACCTATAAGGTCACACCAATGACATGTAACAGATCACCGGATTAAATGAATCAGAAATTCATTTAATAGCTTTTCGGGAATTAGTTCGAAAAACGTAATATACGATACGACCTTACATCGAAATCGTATATCGTATCGCGAATATTCGTAAGCTGGGCGAAACAAATAATCGTATCGTACGACGGTGATTCGTCGTGTACGATACGATAAATAATAGCCGTAAGGCGTTCGTCGCGAATACGAGCCGCATCGGAGCTGCCGACCTGTCGAGCCAAGCGCGCATGCGCGCAAGGCCCTACAAGCCAGCGAGCTCGCAACGCAGCAAGCAAACCAGCCGGCGTGGCCACGAGTGTGCGCACAAGCATAGCAGCATGCAGCGAGCAAGCAACGAGGCCCATGGCCCATCGCTGCTCGACTGCGCTGTAGGCTTCAGCCTGCGGTGGGCTGTGCGCATGGGGCTTGCGTGCGGTGTGCGTGAGTGTGGCCGGTCAAGCCCTTGTGTCTTGGCCGATTACACTAAATATAATGAGAACGGAATTGCAAAAACAGGTCTCGAAGTATGTGTTTTTGGGCGTTTTTGTTAATTAACGAATTAAAATTAACAAATTCGGAAAGTTTTTCAATTAATTGGTCGACCTAAACTACTCGGAATTGATGGAAATGTTTATACAATGCTGTTGGGTATATTTTAAAATTATGGTAAAATTTTCGGCCATAAATGTTAAGTATAAACCCTAATTTTGCTTTCCCCATATTCGTAAATTTTAGATCGTTAATTGATTTTTTAAATAATTTGGATCTGGAAATTTGGTTAATTGGGAAAGGGAATATAATTTCATGTAAAGTGGCAGATTTTAAAAATTATTGGATTAAAATTTTGATTAGATTCGTTAATTTTAATCAAGACTTAAACCAAATTGGTAAAAATCTGAAATTTAAATGTTTAGAACGATTTAACGTTTTAGATTCGATTATCAAAAGTTCCAATTTTTGTTGACATTGTTCGTTCTTAAAATTTGAATAAAGTTAGCCTAGATTTAATAAATTTAACAAAATCGGATTGTTGTTAAAAATTAATTAAATCTTAAAGTCATTATTTTTCGAAAATAAAAATTATTAATTTTGTGAAAAATAACTAAATGCAAATATGTTCGTGAAATTGAATTTTTTTTAATTAGTTGGTTCGTTTGCACGAACCAAAGGCACGAACACAAGGGGTGTGTAGACGTGTGGCTTGTCGTAGCCACGCGGGCTGCCTGCCCATTGCCGAGCCACAACAACGCGGGCAGCAACAAGCAAGCTGCGTGCCGCGCGCGCTGGGCGGAGTGAGCAAGCAAGGTAGTGAGCCTTGGCTTGCGAGCTGCGAGCAAGCAAGGGCAAGCTGCCTTGCCTTGTTGCGCGCAGCGTCGAGCACAACAGCAAGCAGCAGTGCCACACACCAGCGATGAGCTGCGGTATGTGTGTGCGATGGCTGCGGGGGCATGGGCGACGTGCTCATGGGCCTCGTGGGCCACACAGCACGAGGTAGTGCTGGGCTGGGCGCAAGCCTAGCCCGCATTGCACTTTTTGGGCATTTTTCGTTTCGTTGGGCTTTAAAATTTGTATTTGCATAAAAATGGCTAACGAGATAATTAATTAATTATTTTATTTAACTTGGGCCGGTCCGTGAGTTTAATTTAATATTTAAATATTCAATTATCCGGAATAATTATTGGTTTGAGTGGGAGCCGCTTAATGAAATTAAAATGAAATACTTATTTTCGTAGGCCGCTTTATTTTATTTTAATTAAATTAAATTTTAATTAGAATAAATTCTAAGGATTAATAATTTTGAAATTGATTAATCTTTTAGGACGCGTTTATGTGAACGTGAATTTTAAATAATTCACGTAAATACTTGCATATTTAATTGGGCCATTCGTTTTAGGATACGAATGGGTGAATGCATAGAATGTATATTTTATGTAATGCAGGTACTCCAAGTGACTAGTATGGCCAATCTAGGATAGTTAAATACGGTCTGCGAACCGTTTTATCTTTGAATGTAAAGTTTTAAATATGGTCTGCGTACCATTGAAATTTTGATGTAATTTTATTATTTCAAGTATTTCTAAGTTTAGAACTTTAAGTTAGCACCGAATGAAGATTCAAGACGATGCAAATCTGCTGTTTATTGTCATGGCATGGCTGAATCTGATGTGACAAGAGTGGTGGAAGCTTCTGGTTTTACCAGAAGTGTTTTGCCTTTTAAATACTTAGGAGTGCCAATTTGTTCTAAAAAGATTTCTGCTGGTCAATGTGATGTTTTGATGGATAAGATGACAGCAAGGATTAAAATGTGGAGCACTAGGAATCTATCCTACACTGCTAGAATGCAGTTGATTAATTCAGTGTTGCTAAGCTTGCATATGTATTGGGCTCAAGTGTACATTCTTCTTAGGAGTGTACTTCTTGACATTACCAAAATCTGTAGGGCCTTCTTATGGAGTGGACAAGCTTACAGTACTAAACCAAGTAATATAGCTTGGGAAAGAATTTGTTCCCCCAAGCAGTTGGGTGGTTTGGGGTTTAGGGATGTGATCACTTGGAACATTGCTAGTATGGGGAAATATGTGTGGGCTATTACCACTAAGCAGGATAATATCTGGATTAAGTGGATTAATTCAGTTTATCTCAAGGATGGGGATTGGTGGGAGTACCAACCCAATGCTTCTGCAAGTTGGTACTGGAGAAGGATTTGTGCAACAAGAGATCAATTGAAGCAAGTGTATTCTCAGGCTGATCTCAGGAACATGACACACTATTCTGTTAAACAGGTGTATGGAAAACTTGCTGGTGATAAGCCTCATATTCAGTGGGATAAGGTGGTCTGGAATAGGTTGAATGTGCCAAAACATAGGTTTATATGTTGGCTTGCTATGCAGAATAGATTACAGACTACAGCCAAGCTAGCAAAAATTGGGGTTAGTACTTCTGTTGATGGTTTAATTTGCAAGCAAGCTGATGAGGTTCATGAGCATCTGTTTTTCAGCTGTTAGTACAGCCATCTGTGCCTTCAAGGTCTTGCTACATGGTTTGGTATCCAGCTTACCAGTACAAGTTTGCAGAATGTAATCAACAGCATTAAAAGAGGAAGATATTCTAAATTCAGAACTCAAGTATGTTATGCAGGGGTGGCAGCTCTGGTCTATCTGATTTGGAAAAGTAAAAATCAAAGCTTCTAGGAGAGTTCTGTGCCCACAGTGCATTCTATTATGGGGAGTTTGAAGCAAATTGTTACAGACAGAGTCACAACAGTCATGAGTTAGAAAGTAAATAGAAGAGATAGTGCTTGGTTCTTCAGTCTGTAGTTGCTTTGTGGTTGTTGTTATGTGTAGCTAGCTTATTAGTTAGCTGCTAGGTGTAGTGTGTTGGCTGCTGTGGAAGTTAGTTGTTGTTTGATGCCTTCTCAGTTTGAGTTGGCTGCTTCAAGATGGTGAAGAAGATTGGATGCTTCAAGACAAGAGTTTTGGGCCATACTAGTTCACCAATTTAATTTATGCACTATATATTATGCGTGTATGAATATATTATGCATGAATGTTGTTTGTATGCTCGATTAGATTTAGTTCACTAAATAATCGAACCAACATAGAAACCACTAGGTCCAAAGTAATATTGAGTTTAAAAATTGCCTTCCAAATCAAGCACTTACAAAAATCTAGGGATCTAAGGTAGTAGGTTTCCGCCAAAGCGAGGTGCCATTTTAGTTGACTTAGATGGTAAGGCGTCCCAAAGGAGCACGTTGATTGTGGTTTTAACTCAAACAACAATGGCATATGTTGTGGCGATGGGATAAATTATGGTATTAATTTATTAACCAAGGGTAATTTGGAGATTAATAGCAATAGGTTTTGCTTACCTAGAATCTTAAAAGACTTAAGACATGCCAAAGCTGCTTAAGGATTTAGGACTTTTAGGATCTTGGAATCGTTTCATTCATTTTTGGACCATGTTTTGATTTTGCATGAATGAAATGTTTAATAGCTTTAATGATTGCATGCTAGAATTTATTTTAAAGTTATTAAGTTATGAATGGTTATTTATTGCAAATTCTTTTCAAATGTAGTAATCAAATGGACGCAATCAAACCAACACTCAAAGTAACCGAAATTATGGATGTAAAATTGAACCTACCCAACTTTCTTGATTGGGAGAGGAAGCTTCGGCAAGTCCTCAGGTGGAATAACATTGAATATGTTGTTGACCATCCCATCCCCAGCTATGACTCCAGAAAAGCACTGTGCGTGGGCAAACCACATGTCGCTAGTGATGGATCTTATTCTTGGCTCAATCCTCAAGGATTGGAGTGCAAGGTTCATTGCATATGATCCATGGGCACTCCTAAGGCATCTTAGGGATATATTTCGTGGTAGATTCCAACATGGTGGTCAACATGTCGATCAAAATGTCTTTGAGTTGGTACATTCATTTGGGGATCTAAAGCTTAATGCTCCACTGAGTTGTTGCTTTTACGTCGAAAGACAAAAGGCAAGGAAAAGGGTCATTGATCTTAAAATGACAGAAGGAACACCAATTAGAGCTCATACAAAGAAAATGGTTGGGATTCTCAACCGCCTTGAGTTACTTGGTGAACCATTCCCAGATTCTGCAGTTGCGGGAATACTTTTGAATTCTCTTCACCCTGGTTATAAGAAATTCAAACTACTCTATTTCTCCAAGAAAAGGGAAAACACTGTTAGTGAGCTAATTTATTTTCTTCATCAATATGAATTGGACTTTGTAAGTGATAAGCAAGCGTCGCTAAAAGTAAAGAGTAAGAAAATCAAGAAAAAGGTTCCGGGGAAGATCCAAAGCAAGGGTGCATCTCCATCTACTCCAGGAGGGCATGTGGCGCCCTCTAAGAGGATGAAGAGGGATCGTTCTCCATCTACATCGCAATGCTTCAATTGTAATGAAATTGGTCATTACAAACGAAATTGCCCTAAACTAAAGGAAGAGAAGAAGGACGGAAACGTTGCTTCTCCTTCAAGTATGTATGTTATACATTGTAATATTGCTAATTATACTTCTTGGTATTAGATACTGGTTGTGGATCACACTTATGTTCCAATTCGCAGGGACTAAGAAGAAGTAGAAGGCTTGATAAAGGCGAGATGGATCTACGCGTGGGAAATGGAGCACAGATTGTTGCATTAGCCATAGGATCTTATTTTATTTCTTTGCCTAGTGGTTTTGTTTTAGAACTAGAAAACCGTTACTATGTTCCTAGTACCACCAGAAACATCATTTCCGTTTCAAGTTTGGATTCTAAAGGTTTTAGTTTTCAATTTAAAGACAATAGTTGTTCTTTTTCTTTGAATGGAATGTTTTATGGTTCAGCACAACAAGAAAATGGTCTATATGTGCTAGATACGAGCAAACACATTTATAACATAAATACTAAAAAGGCTAAAACTGGTGATTCCGATCTCACATATCTGTGGCATTGTCGATTAGGTTATATAATCACAAAGCGCATGGAATTACTTCAACGGAAGGGAATTCTAGAATCATTCGACTTAGAGAAGATTGATCAATGCGAATCTTGTTTACTTGGCAAAATGACAAAGCGACCTTTCTCAAAGGTGGGAGAAAGAGCAAGCGAACTGCTAGGGATAATACATACGGACGTATGTGGGCCTATGAGTACGAAATCTAGAGGTGATTTCAGCTATTTCATAACGTTTACAGAAGATTTCAATAGATATGGCTATATTTACTTAATGAAACACAAGTCTGAATCGTTTGAGAAATTCCGAGAATTTCAAAATGAAGTAGAGAATCAACATGGCAAGAAAGATCAGATCGAGGAGGTGAATATCTTAGCCACGAGTTTGATGACCATCTGAAATAATAGGGTATTCTTTCTGAATTGACTGCTCCGGGGACACCTCAATGGAATGGAGTGTCGGAACGGAGAAACAGGACCTTACTCGATATGGTCAGGTCAATGATAGGTCAAGCCGAACTTCCTTTACAATTTTGGGGACATGCGTTGCAAATAGCAGCACTCACACTGAATCGTGCTCCGTCAAAAGCTGTTGAAAAGACTCCATACAAATTATGGACTGGGAAACTTCCAAAGTTGTCTTTTCTAAATATTTGGGGTTGCGAAGCATATGTCAAGCGATTAATTTCGGACAAGCTCGAACCAAAATCTAACAAATGTTTCTTTGTTGTGTATTCAAAAGAAACAAAGGGGTATTACTTCTAAAACAAGTCAGACAACAAAGTATTCGTTGCTCGTGATGGTGTCTTTTTGGAAAGAAATCATATTTCCAAATTGACAAGTGGGAGAATAATAGACCCTGAAGAGATTCGAGATGAACAACGAACTAAGAAATCTTTAGAAGAAGTTCAAGGTGAAGAACCTCTAAGGCCTTTAGAAGAGCCAGTGGGAGTAGTTTCTCAAAACGTTGTTGCCCCTCGTAAGTCAAATAGAACTAAGGTTCAGCCGGACAAATGGACATGCGTCCTCTTGACTGAAAACTTAGATGTTCTCATATTAGATAGTGATGAACCTATGAATTACAAGCAAGATATGACGAGCCCAAGCTCCACTAAATGGGTAGAGGCCATGAAATCCGAGATAGACTCCATGTCTGAAAATCAAGTCTGGGATTTGGTAGATTTGCCGGATGGGTTTACACCTATCGGATTCAAATGGGTCTTCAAATTGAAGAAAGACAAAGATAGAATTGTATTCATATACAAGGCTAGATTGGTAGCAAAAGGATACATGCAATTTCACGGCGTTGACTACGATGAAACCTTTTCTCTAGTCGCTATGCTTAAGTCTATTCGGATAATCTTTGCGATTGTCGCGTTTCATGAATATGAAAAATGGCAAATGGATGTCAAAACTGCCTTCTTGAATGGTGTTCTTGAAGAGACTGTGTAACACCATAATAATTCCTTGCTTTTTATAAAACATTTTCCAACTTAAAACACAGGAATTACCAAGATATTACCGCCACCGTGATAACGGCTGGCTATTTACCAGAATTACGCAGCGAAATTAACTAACTTTCAAAACATATTAAATAAATAGTTAATGGTAATTAAAACAAGTTGGAACCGTTGAGGCCCAAACTAAAACAAACCGTTTGAAATCCATTAACTGAAAATAGTAGTATTAGAAACGATAGTCATGACTAAATATAAATAAAAATAGAGTTTATAAACGGAAGCATAAAATCTCAACTCGAATCCCATGATAACTTCTCCCGCAAGTTATCTCTACAAACCTGCTTTATTGAAAATCTACTCCCCAACAACGCAAATGCAATTGATGGATCATCATAGGGTCATTAAGGCAAAGGCCATGACCAGAAGACATGAAGCACGAAGTCAGCGAAAGCTGAGTACGAACAAGCTAGAATAACATTCTATCCTAACATGTTTAACTCGACAATTAAATAATCCACATGCAAAAGCCATATAATAAACCAGTAAACATGGAGGCAAGACTCGACACGAGACACGACTCTTGACTCACAGTTTAATAAAAGTAGCTTCGAACGGGTAAAGTAAAGTATCCTCAAATGGAAAGAAAGGGTGATGCACTAGTAGAAAAAACCCCTGTTGCAGCCCCCTTGTTGCAGCGTACATGTATAAATACGCTTCAACAACCAGTCGGTCAACGCGGGTCAAACCCTTTAAAGGGTTATCGCAGCGTAGATTTTAGTTGTTCGCAGCAAATGTGTTTGTTGCAGCGTACAAAATAAAAGCCCGCAGCAA